>NC_092710.1:249601647-249902334 GCF_047496885.1 Scyliorhinus torazame
TGAGTCACCTCCGCTGACAGAAAACACACCACGTGGGAGAGGGGGTGGGAAGAAAATCCTGACTATAAAGCACTATTTGAAAAATACCTTTACACAACTAACGAGTGAATTAAGAGTCAAGGTAATTCAAATCAGAAATAGAAACAGTAAGTCCTGTATAAACTGAGTAGGTTTGACAGCATCTGTAGCGAGAGAAAGAGAATTAAATTTGAGTCCAATATGTCTCTTCTTCCGAACTGAAGAAAGGCAGAGATATGTTTTATCCTGTTGAAGAGGAGGAGAGGGTCAGGTAGAACAAAAAAGTGAAGATCAAGGATAGGCTAGAGAGCATGAGAGATTAGATATCAAAGATGTCATGGAATCAAAGGCAAAGAGAGTGGCACTGGCTGTAGTAAAGATACAAAGCAGTCATCCAGAGTAAGTGTTAACGGCAGAATAATGGACGTCTCTGCCTGAAAGCAGGAACACAAAGACAGATACAGATCGGCACTTGGCAAAACAAAATATGAATCAAAACAGAGGACATGGTTTTTGGTCTGAAATTGTTGAACTCACTGTTAATTCCAAAAGGCTTAAGGAGCTGAATTAAAAGATAAGTTTGGGCGCGATTCTCCACTCCCGCGCCGGTTGGGAGAATCGCCTGGGCAGCCAAAATTTCCCGCGATGCCGGTCCGACGCCCTCCCGCGATTCTCCTAAGCGGCGGGAACGGCCCGGTCGAGTTCCGCGGGCCGCAGGCCGGAGAATCGCCCGAGACACCCAAAACGGCGATTCTCCGGCACCCCTGCTATTCTCGGGCCCGGATGGGCCGAAGTCCTGACGGCGTGACCCCAGTTCACGCGGTCGCCATTCACACCTGCTATTTAAAGTCGTCAGCCAGTCGTGCTGGCTGACGCTGAGCAGGGAGGAGGTGAGCGGACTGTAGCGCAGCGCCCGGAGACCGGGTCGGCTTACCTGAGAAGGCTGCGGCTAAAGGGGGGGGGGTGCGGGAGAGTGTGAAGGTGGGGGGGGGGGGGGGTGAGGGAGAGTGTGCAGGTGGGGGGGGGGGGAGGGAGAGTGTGCAGGTGGGGGGGGGAGAGAGAGAGTGTGCAGGTGGGGGGGGCGGGAGAGTGTGCAGGTGGGGGGGGTGAGGGAGAGTGTGCAGGTGGGAGGGGGGGTGAGGGAGAGTGTGCAGGTGGGGGGGGCGGGAGAGTGTGCAGGTGGGGGGGTGAGGGAGAGTGTGCAGGTGGAAGGGGGGGTGAGGGAGAGTGTGCAGGTGGGGGGGTGAGGGAGAGTGTGCAGGTGGGAGGGGGTTGAGGGAGAGTGTGCAGGTGGGGGGGGGAGAGTGTGTGCAGGTGGGAGGGGGAGAGAGAGAGTGTGCAGGTGGGGGGGGTGAGGGAGAGTGTGCAGGTGGGAGGGGGTGGGAGAGTGTGCAGGTGGGGGGGGTGGGAGTGTGTGCAGGTGGGAGGGGTGTGAGGGAGAGTGTGCAGGTGGGAGGTGGGGGTGTGGGAGTGTGCAGGTGGAAGGGGGGTGAGGGAGAGCGTGCAGGTGGGAGGGGGATGAGGGAGAGTGTGCAGTTGGGAGGGGGGATGAGGGAGCGGCGTGCAGGTTGGGGGGGGGTGATGGAGAGTGTGCAGGTGGAAGGGGGGGTGAGGGAGAGTGTGCAGGTGGGGGGGGTGAGGGAGAGTGTGCAGGTGGGAGGGGGTTGAGGGAGAGTGTGCAGGTAGGGGGGGCGGGAGAGTGTGCAGGTGGGAGTGTGGGATGAGGGAGTGGCGTGCAGGTGGGGGGGGGATGAGGGAGTGGCGTGCAGGTGGGGGGGGGGATGAGGGAGAGTGTGGATGGTATCTTCCATCCGCGGATGCCACACGTCAGCCGCCCTGATATGGCAGGACGGTGATGAGGACACGGCCGCAGGTTGCGTGTGGCTGATGGGCACAGGCGACTGGCACACTGGTGAGGAGGACGGTGTGAACTGACCTTTGGGCGCAGACAGTGACCAGGTGTTAGCCAGTCGTGTTGGCTGACGCTGAGCAGGGAGGAGGTGAGCGGACTGTAGCGCAGCTCCCAGAGACCGGGTCGGCTTCCCTGAGAAGGCTGCGGCTAAAGGGGGGGGGGGTGCGGGAGAGTGTGAAGGTGGGGGGGGAGAGAGGGAGAGTGTGCAGGTGGGGGGGGGAGAGAGAGAGTGTGCAGGTGGGGGGGGGGAGAGGGAGAGTGTGCAGGTGGGGGGGGAGAGAGAGAGTGTGAAGGTGGGGGGGGGGAGAGGGAGAGTGTGCAGGTGGGGGGGGGAGAGAGGGAGAGTGTGCAGGTAGGAGGGGGAGAGAGGGAGAGTGTGCAGGTGGGAGGGGGATGAGGGAGAGTGTGAAGGTGGGGGGGGGGGAGAGGGAGAGTGTGCAGGTGGGGGGGGGAGAGAGGGAGAGTGTGCAGGTGGGGGGGGCGGGAGAGGGAGAGTGTGCAGGTGGGAGGGGGGTGAGGGAGAGTGTGCAGGTGGGAGGGGGAGAGAGGGAGAGTGTGCAGGTGGGAGGGGGATGAGGGAGAGTGTGAAGGTGGGGGGGGGGAGAGGGAGAGTGTGCAGGTGGGGGGGGGAGAGGGAGAGTGTGCAGGTGGGGGGGGGAGAGAGGGAGAGTGTGCAGGTGGGGGGGGGAGAGGGAGAGTGTGCAGGTGGGAGGGGGTGAGGGAGAGTGTGCAGGTGGGGGGGGGGGAGAGGGAGAGTGTGCAGGTGGGGGGGGGTGAGGGAGAGTGTGCAGGTGGGAGGGGGGGAGAGGGAGAGTGTGCAGGTGGGAGGGGGTGAGGGAGAGTGTGCAGGTGGGGGGGGTGAGGGAGAGTGTGCAGGTGGGAGGGGGTGAGGGAGAGTGTGCAGGTGGGGGGGGGTTAGGGAGAGTGTGCAGGTGGGGGGGGTGAGGGAGAGTGTGCAGGTGGGGGGGGGAGAGAGAGAGAGCGTGCAGGTGGGAGGGGGTTGCGGGAGAGTGCGCAGGTGGAAGGGGGGGTGAGGGAGAGTGTGCAGGTGGGGGGGGTGAGGGAGAGTGTGCAGGTGGGAGGGGGGTTGAGGGAGAGTGTGCAGGTGGGGGGGGGTGAGGGAGAGTGTGCAGGTGGGGGGGGTGAGGGAGAGTGTGCAGGTGGGAGGGGGGGTGAGGGAGAGTGTGCAGGTGGGGCGGGGGTTAGGGAGAGTGTGCAGGTGGGGGGGGGGTGAGGGAGAGTGTGCAGGTGGGGGGGGGAGAGAGAGAGTGTGCAGGTGGGAGGGGGTTGCGGGAGAGTGCGCAGGTGGGAGGGGTGGTGAGGGAGAGTGTGCAGGTGGGAGGGGCGGGAGAGTGTGCAGGTGGGGGGGGTGAGGGAGAGTGTGCAGGTGGGAGGGGGGGTGAGGGAGAGTGTGCAGGTGGGGGGGGCGGGAGAGTGTGCAGGTGGGGGGGTGAGGGAGAGTGTGCAGGTGGAAGGGGGGGTGAGGGAGAGTGTGCAGGTGGGGGGGGTGAGGGAGAGTGTGCAGGTGGGGGGGGTGAGGGAGAGTGTGCAGGTGTGAGTGTGGGATGAGGGAGTGGCGTGCAGGTGGGGGGGGGGATGAGGGAGAGTGTGCAGGTGGGAGGGGGGGATGAGGGAGAGTGTGGATGGTATCTTCCATCCGTGGATGCCACATGTCAGCCGCCCTGATATGGCAGGACGGTGACGAGGACACGGCCGCAGGTTGCGTGTTGCTGATGGGCACAGGCGACTGGCACACTGGTGAGGAGTATGGTGTGGACTGACCGTTGGGCGCAGACAGTGACCAGTTGTTAGGCTGGCTGCGTATCTGCAGCGCGACCAGGCCACCGGAACACACAGGGATCCCAGGCAACCCGGCTGGCGAGGTGTGGAAGAACCTTGGTGTAACATGTTGTTTCTCTGCCCCCCACCACCCGCCTGCAGGTCACCATGTATGCCAACCAGACAGCGATGTTCACCGCCGTGGTTGGAGCCGCAGTTCTGGAGTTTGCCATCCGGCAGCGTAGAGTCGGACGGCCCACAGTGGCTGCAGATGCAGCGGTCGCCGGTGCAGCAGAGGGGATGGCCGCGGAGTGGCCCGTCGTCGCCGCGCAGGCCGCAGGCGCTCAGGCCCGGAATGTCCAGGGGGATGCCGAGGGGAACATTGACCGCCAGACGGCGAGGAATGCAGAGGAAGTGCTTGGGGGGGAGCAGGAGGAGGAGGAGGAGCAGGTGGAGCACGAGGATCCACTGTTGGTGGTGCCAGGGCGCCACAGGTGTCCAGCAAGCCCGAGGGTGTACCGTGACAGAATGTCGTTCGAGGCCCTACCGGACATCACACGCAGGAGGAGACTACGGTTCAGCAGGGAGACGGTCGCACATATATGCCAGCTCGTGGCGCACCTCGCACCACGTGGAATGGGAGGAGGACACGCGATACCAGTCTCCGTCAAGGTGACGGTGGCCCTAATCTTTTACGCTACCGGTTCCTTCCAGGCACCGAGCGGGGACCTCTCCGGGATCTCACAGGCATCGGTCCACAGGTGCATCAGGGCCGTCACCGATGCCTTGTACGCCATCGCGGACAGGTACATTCAATTCCCCGAGGACCGAGCAGGACGCACGGGCACGTGGATTCGCCAAGGTGGCCGGGATACCGATGGTCCGGGATGTCATCGATGGTGTGCACATCCCCATACGCCCACCTGCAGACAGCAGGGACGTGTTCATGAACAGGAAGGGCGCGTACTTCATGAACATTCAGGTGGTGTGCGACCCCCACATGAAGATCATGCACGTGTGTGCAAAGTACCCCGGGAGCGTGCATGACCCCTACATTCTGGCACAGTCGTTCATCCCCGCAATGTTCGATGGATGCCCCCGCTGGCTGAGGGGCTGGTTGCTGAGCGACAAGGGCTATCCATTGAGGTCATGGCTGCTGACGCCAATACGGAGGCCTCACACCAACGCGGAGAGCCTATACAACGAGGCACATGCAGCAACCAGGGGTGTGGTGGAGCGGTGCTTCGGGCTGCTGAAGATGCGCTTCAGATGCCTGGTCCGCTCCGGAGGGGCCCTGCAGTACCGGCCCAACAGGGTCGGTCGCATAGTTGTGGTCTGCTGTGCGCTGCACAACATTGCCATGCAGAGGGGAGATGACCTGGTGGAGGAGCCGGAGGGAGGACCTGACGGATCCGGAACCAACGCAAACGAGGGGGATGGGAAAGAGGAGGATGCGGAGGATGAGGATGATGGGGCGCATCAGGGTGGGGGGAGGGGCGCAGGACGCAGACACTGCTCGGCAGCTCGTTATGCCCAGGAGGCTGCGCGACGGCACCGCCGGGGACAGCGGGCACGCAGTGCGTTTATTCATGTGGTGAACATAGGTGCCCTACCCACTACAACTAGACTGTACCCTGCATCCGTGCCAACTTATTATGTGCCTAACGACCTTGCCTTACGAGCCCTACCACTACGTCTAGGTGTGTTCCCAGATGGTACAGCAGGAGTGGAGGTGGACTGCTGTGAATCACGCCCTTCGACATGGCTCCCCTTCGGCACACGTTTCCTGGGGCGGCCCGGCTTCGATGGGCCAGGCTGCTCAGCGGGCGTGCTGGATGGCGTGGTGCCACCCTGACCTGCCCGCTCCCCACCAGATGCGCCAGGGACGGAACGGGGGGGGGGGAGGCCGAGTGTATCGGGATGTCCCTTGGTGGAGCTACCGGGATGGGCCCCAGAACCTCCTACTCCCTCGGGGAGCCCGGTGGCCCCCGGGCCTCACTGTGGGACGGAGATGCGCTCGGAGACATGCCCCGTCGCACCCCCGACACCTGGCGCTGCCAGTCCTGGAGGCCTGCAGCGGTATCGACCACGGTCCGAATATTCGCAGAGACGGGGCCCAGTGAGTGCTACATTCCTGCCAAGGCCTGTGCTATCTCAACCTGTGAGTGCGCTACGCCATCCATCACGTGTGCCAGGCGGTCAATGCTCTCCGCGACTAACTGCTGGGACTGAGCCATCGCTTGCTGGGACCGGGCCATGGCATGGTGAGACTCAGCCAGGACCCGGAGAGCGGCGGCAATGTCGTGTTGGCTCTGTGAGATGGCTGCCTGTGAGAGGGCAGCCCTCTCCTGGGCCATGGATGACGCGTGCACGTGAAGCCCAACGCCTTGCAGAACCTGACCCATGGCCAAAACCCCTTCACCCATTGCCTCCACCGCGGACGCCACCCGTGCGGTGTCGGCCTGAATGGCTGCGATGAGCGGCACCACTCCCTGCTCCTGGACGCGGATAGACTCCTCCAGCTGCGTGTGCAGGTCTTGGAAGATGGCCCTCATCCCGTTACTCAGTCCCTGGGTGTCCACATGCATCGGTTGTCCGGGTGGGTCAATTACATCCAGGAACCCGGGAACCGTCTGGGTGGCAGCTGTTTGCTGGGCCTGGGCTGCCCTCCGACCGTCCAGCCCCTCGGCTGCTCCAAACTCCACCTGCTGTACCGGCTCGGCTGTGGGGTGCTCACCAGACCGTGACCCGGGGAGCCTCATCACTTATATGCCCAACCGAGGTGAGTGTCTCTGCGATGGTGAACGGTGTGGGAGACAGCAGTGCTGCAAGCTCGAGGTCATCATCCGTCAAGAAGTCTGGTGTGTATTGTCCCCCTCATGGCCCGGCGCAAGCTCCATGCGGGCCATGTCGTCTTGAGTTTGATCCAGCGGGTGGGTGGCCGTGATGTGGGCTTCGGCATTACTGTCCACCCTGTGCCGCTGACTAATGTCTGTCCCGGAGGTCTCAGCGCCCCGATCCTGTGTCCCAGACTGTGAGGTCTGCCCTCCTGTCCGACCAACTGCCAACCTCTGGTGTGCGTCCCTGGGTGCCCTTGCGGTGGGTGGCGTTGCGCTGCTTCCTGGGCGAGACGTCCCTGAAGGTTCGGCGGATGGCCCTGGGGAACATAACAGATTCGGGGTTCATTAGACACGGTGGCCCGGGTGTATGGTGGTGGTGGGTGCACAGTTTGAGGGGGGATGGGATCTGGGGTGCAGTGGCCAGAGTGTGAGGGGGGATGGGATCTGGGGTGCAGTGGCCAGAGTGTGAGGAGGGATGGGATCTGGGGTGCAGTGGCCAGAGTGTGAGGAGGGATGGGATCTGGGGATGCAGTGGCCAGAGTGTGAGGGGGGATGGGATCTGGGGTGCAGAGGCCAGAGTGTGAGGGGGGATGGGATCTGGGGTGCAGAGGCCAGAGTGTGAGGGGGGATGGGATCTGGGGTGCAGAGGCCAGAGTGTGAGGGGGGATGGGATCTGGGGTGCAGTGGCCAGAGTGTGAGGGGGGATGGGATCTGGGGTGCAGTGGCCAGAGTGTGAGGAGGGATGGGATCTGGGGTGCAGTGGCCAGAGTGTGAGGAGGGATGGGATCTGGGGTGCAGTGGCCAGAGTGTGAGGAGGGATGGGATCTGGGGTGCAGTGGCCAGAGTGTGAGGAGGGATGGGATCTGGGGTGCAGAGGCCAGAGTGTGAGGGGGGATGGGATCTGGGGTGCAGAGGCCAGAGTGTGAGGGGGGATGGGATCTGGGGTGCAGTGGCCAGAGTGTGAGGGGGGATGGGATCTGGGGTGCAGTGGCCAGAGTGTGAGGAGGGATGGGATCTGGGGTGCAGTGGCCAGAGTGTGAGGAGGGATGGGATCTGGGGTGCAGTGGCCAGAGTGTGAGGAGGGATGGGATCTGGGGTGCAGTGGCCAGAGTGTGAGGGGGGATGGGATCTGGGGTGCAGTGGCCAGAGTGTGAGGGGGGATGGGATCTGGGGTGCAGTGGCCAGAGTGTGAGGGGGGATGGGATCTGGGGTGCAGTGGCCAGAGTGTGAGGGGGGATGGGATCTGGGGTGCCGTGGCCAGAGTGTGAGGGGGGATGGGATCTAGGGTGCAGTGGCCAGAGTGTGAGGGGGGATGGGATCGGGGGTGCAGTGGCCAGAGTGTGAGGGGGGATGGGATCTGGGGTGTAGTGGCCAGAGTGTGAGGGGGGATGGGATCGAGGGTGCAGTGGCCAGAGTGTGAGGGGGGATGGGATCTGGGGTGCAGTGGCCAGAGTGTGAGGGGGGATGGGATCGAGGGTGCAGTGGCCAGAGTGTGAGGGGGGGTGGGATCTGGCGTGCAGTGGCCAGAGTGTGAGGGGGGGTGGGATCTGGGGTGCAGTGGCCAGAGTGTGAGGCGGGCGATGACGGGTTGGGGGTGGGGAGGACATGCAGGGTTCTCTCACTTTCTTCTGCGCCTCCGACCTGGCATGGCGCGACCTCCTGGGTGGCGGATCCCCCAGCGAGGTCCAGGACCCTCTGCTCGTGAATGGTTAGGGGGTGCAGGACCGGAGAACCCCCTCCGGCTCTCATGCGCTCCCGCTGGTTGTGCGCTGTCTTGTCCTGGCGGGGGTGGGGGTGGATAAAGCATCACCATTAGGTAGGTATCATCAGGGCATGCAGATATAGACAACATTGTTGCTGGTTCAGGAGACAGCACGCCATGGCTTCGCTCCAGGGGGGTCACGGGGCTCATGAGGGTCGAGTAGAGAGTTGGGCACCATGACCCCCCCAAACCCCCTGACCCCCCCAACATCGCCCCTGATGCTCCAGTCCCCTCCAACACTCCCAACGCCCCCCCCCCCCAACCCCACTTCCCCCCCCATCCCCCCCAACCCCGTGCCGGGGGGGGGGGGGGGGGGAGCCTGGGGGCACCCTCATGGCACTTACCCTGGCAGCCCGGGTGAGGTCGTGCAGCTTCTTGCGGCACTGCTCCCTCGTCCGGGGGGTCTGCCCCACAGCACTGACTGCAGTGCCCACCTCCCGCCAGCCACGCCTCACCGCGCTGGATGGCTGGCGATGCCCACGTCTTGGGCAGAGGGTGTCCCTTCTCCACTCCACCTCATCCACCAGGGTGTCCAGGTCCGTATCCCGGGACCTCGGTGCGGCTCTTCGGGGCTCAGCCATCTCCTCAGTTCTCCTCCGGGTCCTCTGTGCGCGGTTCGTGCAATTTATGACGCAGCGCTGCGTCATTCGGGCGTCACGCGGTGACGACGCCGCCTTCGCGGAACGCCCCCCGAGGTTCTGTTCCTCTTTTCATATAACCAAATAATTCATTTATTTTACTTCACAGCAGCCAGACATTCTTCAAGAGATTCTTCACCTGGTACAGCTCTCAGGTTTCAAAGAACAAAGAACAAAGAAATGTACAGCACAGGAACAGGCCCTTCGGCCCTCCAAGCCCGCGGACCATGCTGCCCGACTAAACTACAATCTTCTACACTTCCTGGGTCCGTATCCCTCTATTCCCATCCTATTCATGTATTTGTCAAGATGCCCCTTAAATGTCCCTATCGTCCCTGCTTCCACCACCTCCTCCGGTAGCGAGTTCCAGGCACCCACTACCATCTGCGTAAAATACTTGCCTCGTACATCTACTCTAAACCTTGCCCCTCTCACCTTAAACCTATGCCCCCGAGTAATTGACCCCTCTACCCTGGGGAAAAGCCTCTGACTATCCACTCTGTCTATGCCCCTCATAATTTTGTAGACCTCTATCAGGTCTCCCCTCAACCTCCTTCGTTCCAGTGAGAACAAACCGTGTTTATTCAACCGCTCCTCATAGCTAATGCCCTCCATATCGGGCAACATTCTGGTAAATCTCTTCTGCACCCTCTCTAAAGCCTCCACATCCTTCTGGTAGTGTGGCGACCAGAATTGAACACTATACTCCAAGTGTGGCCTAACTAAGGTTCTATACAGCTGCAACATGACTTGCCAATTCTTATACTCAATGCCCCGGCCAATGAAGGCAAGCATGCCGTATGCCTTCTTGACTACCTTCTCCACCTGTGTTGCCCCTTTCAATGACCTGTGGACCTGTACTCCTAGATCTCTTTGACTTTCAATACTCTTGAGGGTTCTACCATTCACTGTATATTCCCTACCTGCATTAGACCTTCCAAAATGCATTACCTCACATTTGTCCGGATTAAACTCCATCTGCCATCTCTCCGCCCAAGTCTCCAAACAATCTAAATCCTGCTGTATCCTCTGACAGTCCTCATCGCTATCCGCAATTCCACCAACCTTTGTGTCGTCTGCAAACTTACTAATCAGACCAGTTACATTTTCCTCCAAATCATTTATATATACTACAAACAGCAAAGGTCCCAGCACTGATCCCTGTGGAACACCACTGGTCACAGCCCTCCAATTAGAAAAGCATCCTTCCATTGCTACTCTCTGCCTTCTATGACCTAGCCAGTTCTGTATCCACCTTGCCAGCTCACCCCTGATCCCGTGTGACTTTACCTTTTGTGCTAGTCTACCATTAGGGACCTTGTCAAAGGCCTTACTGAAGTCCATATAGACAACATCCACTGCCCTACCTGCATCAATCATCTTAGTGACCTCCTCGAAAAACTCTATCAAGTTAGTGAGACACGACCTCCCCTTCACAAAACCATGCTGCCTCTCACTAATACATTTCCTTCCTGATTGATCTTGTTCAACATTTTCCAATTAACCTATACCTCTTTGTTTTTAAACAGCGGGTCCCTGAAATTCCAAAGAGCTTTTCTCAGTCTCCCATCGTAACTTTGATGGGAGACCAGCAGAACCTCAGGGAAATGCTATCAATGGCTATTTCTCTGAGTGGTTTTACAGTCTCCTGCTGAAGTTACAATGGAAGAATTTCTACGTGAATTCCAGGCCCTTTACCATATTGTAGCATTATTTCAAATATTTTTCCAATGTTGCTTATCTTCATGTATGATTTCCTAATAAACATTGGCAATAACGCTTAAGCAATTTATTAAATCATGGAGAAATCAAATGAAATTCAGTGGATTAGAGCAGTACCTTTGACCACTAGACATGGTTTTGATAAGAGAATTTAGAAACAAAGGCAGGATCTAACCGAATTGGAACAAACTGTCATAGACCTCGGTGGGACTGGAAGAGCATTTAGCCGGGAGTTTCCGGGCGCTCGCAGCGCTGAAAAAGAACATGCTTTTGAACGGGATTCTGTTGCAATCCAGGGTTGCAGCAGGGAACGCCTTGAACGGCGCTTGCCTAAGGTCTTCGAGATGAAGGGGTTAGATCCCAAAGCCTCGGTTAGATCAGGTGAGCTGCAAGTTGGAGTGAGACTAGTTACTCACTTTGATATGCAGACCACAATCCGTTGGATCTCGCGAAGCATGGCAAGCCGGGTAAACCCCGGAAGAGGCCTTTCCTGGGATCTACCAGCAGTGTCGTGCTCTCGTTCGGACCCATTCGTTGAAAAGAACATTCAGTCTGGAAAAAGTGTTGCAGACTCCTTTTATGCATCAAGGGTCAACTAGAATTAAAATACCGCTGATCGTAAATAACAGCAACAATAGGAGCAAAAAGAGCCAGCATAGAAACTCATGAAGGATGTTGGATAGAAGCTGCTCCAGATATGGGCAGCACAGTGGCACAGTGGTTAGCACTACTGCCTCACAGCTCCAAGGTCCTGGGTCCAATTCCAGCCTCGGGTGACTGTGTGGAGTTTGCACTTTCTCCCCGTGTCTGCGTGAGTTTCCTTTCACAGTCCAAAGATATTCAGGTTAGGTGGATTGGCCATGATAAATTGCCCCTTACTGAGTTACGGAGATAGGAAGGATGTGTGTTTTAAGAGCCAGTGTAGACTCGATGGGCCGACTTTCCAAGAGCCAGTGTAGACTCGATGGGCCGAATGGCCTCCTTCTGCACTCTAGGGATTCTATGACCAAATTAAATGAGTTGGAGCTGCTTAGAGTGCAGTCAGCAACACCAATATTCCTTTCCTATATCACTTTGTTCAGAAGCATCTGAAGTCCAATGAACATACCAACAGCAAGAAAAATTAATGTAACCAGACATTCCTTAACAAACCAACTCTAAAGGCTAAATTTGGTGTGTTCTTAAAGGGTGTGAAGTCTTTTTTGAAATCCTCAGGAGCAACAATTTCAACTAAGATCATAAGACTATAAGACATAGGAACTGAATTAGGCCACTCGGCCCATCGAGTCCGCACCGCCATTCAATCATGGCTGATATTTTTCTCATTCCCATTCTCCTGCCTTCCCCCCATAACCCCTGATCCCCTTATCAATCAAGAACCTATTTATCTCTGCCTTCTGCGGCAAAGAGTTCCACAGATTCACCACCTTCTGGCTGAAGAAATTCCTCCTCATCTCTGTTTTAAAGGATCGTCCCTTTAGTCTGAGATTGTGTCCTGGAGCGGTTAGAAGTTGCATTCCAGAAACAAGACCGAAAATGCCAGTGTGAATGCACTGAGAATTAAACCTTGGGGGGGGGGTCTCTAGACCAAGGTCATGTGACCTGTGACTCAGCTATAAAGGGGGACGCATCCGGCCATCTTCGGAAGAAGATTGAGAGGGAATAAGACGTACATGTGAATGGTCAGTGCAAGGTGCAAGTTCCAGAAGAGTAGTTAGCAGACTCCATGATAACATGCTCTGTATCAGATTGTATTCTTAACACGCAAGATAAAAAATTCTGGTTTGGACAAGTCGAAGTGTTTGGTAAGTTCCTTCGTGAAGTACAAAGGACCAAACACAACAGAGGCCCTGCTCTGCAACCTGGAGGGGCAGCAGCTGGCAACAGAAAACAGATCCACAGCCTGGGGCCGGAAGAAAAAGGCTGGTAACTGAGCTTGAGCAAAGTCAAAAAAATTCCAACACCTGCACAATGCCAGCTCCAGCTAAGATCCATCCTGGCTGTATCATGCTCAGCAGTGTGAATGAAAGTTCAAAATGGAACGAATTGCAGAGGAAATACAACCGGGAGGTAGAAATGAAGACGAGGATAGCCTCTGAAGTGAAAGTTCTGAAAATGCATCCGAATTAGGTTTTGTGACATGAGAACAGGGTAAATGCCATGTTTTTCATAAAGGTCAGGAGGTATTGGGAAGAAACTATCCCACCAGTGAGAAGCGAATATCTACCATTGTCTTGACACAGACAGGACCGATCTCCTACACTGTTCAACCTCTGGATCATGTAGTGTGGAGAAGATATGTTGATCAACTTTCAGCAATAGAACTAGTTTGCCAGAGACAGGTTCAACCAAGAGCCCACAACAAACTGTGCAAAATGAAGACCTAGACATTCCTGAGAACGTGACAATAGCAGAAACAACTGTGGAAGACAGAACTCCAGTTGGGGAGAATTCAACACCGAATCAACCTGCAGGGTCGGAATTCTCCGGAAACGGAGCGTTGTCCGCCGACTGGCGCCCAAAACGGCGCAAATCAGATGGGCATCGCGCCGCCCCAAAGGTGCGGAATGCTCCACATCTTTGGGGGCCGAGCCCCAACATTGAGGGGCTAGGTCGGCGCCGGACGAATTTTCGCCCCGCCAGCTGGCGAAAAGGCCTTTGGTGCCCCGCCAGCTGGCACGGAAATGACATCTCCGGGCGGCGCATGCGCGGGAGCGTCAGCGGCCGCTGACAGCTTCCCACGCATGCGCAGTGGAGGGAGTCTCTTCTGCCTCCGCCATGGTGGAGACCGTGGCGAAGGCGGAAGGGAAAGAGTGCCCCCACGGTACAGCCCCGCCCGCTGATCGGTGGGCCCCGATCGCGGGCCAGGCCACCTTGGGGACCCCGGAGCCCGCCCGCGCTGCCTTGTCCCACCGGTAAGGTAGGTAGTTTAATTTACGCCGGCGGGACAGGCATTTTAGCGGCGGGACTTCGGCCCAACCGGGCCGGAGAATCGAGCGGGGGGGCCCGCCAACCGGCGCGGCGCGATTCCCGCCCCCGCCGAATCTCTGGTGCCGGAGACTTCGGCAACCGGCGGGGGCAGGATTCACGCCAGCCCCCGCCGATTCTCCGACCCGGCGGGGGGTCGGAGAATCTCGCCCCAGACATGCATCGATTCCGGTTGAGACAATTACGGACCAAATCCAAACTACACCGAAAATACCTGAGGTTTCAGTCAACACGAAAAAGCAGTTGCCTGAGGTTCGCTGACCAACAACCACATCGGAATCAACATCCTCCAACACGTCTAACTTATTGACTGTTGTGTTTATTAATTGTTTATATTGTAAATTTTGATTGTTAATGTTATCTCCCAGGTTCGATTCCCGGCTGGGTCACTGTCTGTGTGGAGTCTGCACGTTCTCCCGTGTCTGCGTGGGTTTCCTCCCACAGTCCAAAGATCTGCAGGTTAGGTGGATTGGCCATGCTAAATTGCCCTTAGTGTCCAAAAAGGTTAAGCGGGGTTACTGGGTTATAGGGATAGGGTAGATACGTGGGCTTGCGTAGGGTGCTCTTTGTAAGGACTGGTGCAGACTCGATGGGCCGAATGGCCTCCTTCTGCACTGTAAGTTCTATGATCTATGATTGTGTTTCATTGCAGGAACCTATAATATAAAGGGGGAGAAAACTGTTGTATATTCATGATTGTTCCTTGTTGGAACAAGGTCACTTTAAGAGTCCAAACACGTGACGTATGGACGTATCTGCAGTTTGGACAAGCAAGCAGGGTCCCCTATCCTAACAGCCTGTAGAGGAAGAAATAGCGAGATATCTGGATAGAAATGATCTCTTTGGACAGGCGCACCATGGGTTCATGGAAGGAAGTTCATGTTTACCTAATATACTGGAATTCTTTGAGGACATTCTGAGCATGGTGGACAACAAGGAATCATTGGATGTGGATACTGTTGGGGGAGGGGACTTACCAGGGGTAAACCATGGGGTACAGGTCTCTGGCAAGGAATCTGTCCCTGTTGCTCAGAAGGGAAGGGGGGAGAGGAGTAGAGCATTAGTCATTGGAGACTCCATAGTTAGGGGGATAGGTAGGAGATTCTGTGGGAACGAGAGAGACTCGCGGTCGGTGTGTTGCCTCCCAGGTGCCAGGGTGCGTGATGTCTCGGATCGTGTTTTCAGGATCCTTAAGGGGGAGGGGGAGCAGCCCCAAGTCGTGGTCCACATAGGTACCAACGACACAGGTAGGAAAAGGGATAGGGATGTAAGGCAGGAATTCAGGGAGTTACGGTGGAAACTTAGATCTAGGATAAACAGAGTTATTATCTCTGGGTTGTTACCCGTGCCACGTGATAGCGAGACGAGGAATAGGGAGAGAGAGGAGTTGGACACGTGGCTACAGGGATGGTGCAGGAGGGAGGGTTTCAGATTTCTGGATAATTGGGGCTCATTCTGGGGTCGGTGGGACCTCTACAAATGGGATGGTCTACACCTGGACCAGAGGGGTACCAATATCCTGGGGGGGGAAATTTGTTAATGCTCTTCGGGAGGGTTTAAACTAGTTCAGCAGGGGCTTGGGAACCTGAATTGTAGCTCCAGTATACAGAAGGTTGAGAGTAGTGAGGTCATGAGTAAGGTTTCAAAGTTGCAGGAGAGTACCGGCAGGCAGGAAGGTGATTTAAAGTGCCTCTTCTTCAATGCCAGGAGCATCCGGAATAAGGTGGGTGAACTTGCGGCATGGGTTGGTACCTGGGACTTCGATGTTGTGGCCATTTCGGAGACATGGATAGAGCAGGGACAGGAATGGTTGTTGCAGGTGCCGGGGTTTAGTTATTTCAGTAAGCTCAGGGAAGGTGGTAAAAGAGGGGGAGGGGTGGCATTGTTAGTCAAGGACAGTATTACGGTGGCAGAAAGGACGTTTGATGAGGACTCGTCTACTGAGGTAGTATGGGCTGAGGTTAGAAACAGGAAAGGTAAGGTCACCCTGTTAGGGGTTTTCTATAGGCCTCCAAAAAGATCCAGAGATGTAGAGGAAAGGATTGCAAAGATGATTCTGGATAGGAGCGAAAGCAACAGGGTAGTTGTTATGGGGGTCTTTAACTTTCCAAATATTGACTGGAAATGCTATAGTTCGAGTACTTTAGATGGGTCTGTTTTTGTCCAATTTGTGCAGGAGGGTTTCCTGACACAGTATGTAGATAGGCCAATGAGAGGCGAGGCCATATTGGATTTGGTACTGAGTAATGAACCAGGACAGGTGTTAGATTTGGAGGTAGGTGAGCATTTTGGTGATAGTGATCACAATTCCATTGCATTTACTTTAGTGATGGAAAGGGATAGGTATATACCGCAGGGCAAGAATTATATCTGGGGGAAAGGCAATTATGATGCGATGAGGCAAGACTTAGAATGCATCGGATGGAGAGGAAAACTGCAGGGGATGGGCACAATGGAAATGTGGAGCTTGTTCAAGGAACAGCTACTGCATGTCCTTGATAAGTATGTACCTGTCTGGCAGGGAGGAAGTGGTCGAGCGAGGGAACCGTGGTTTACTAAAGCACTTGTCAAGAGGAAGAAGGAGGCTTATGTAAAGATGAGACATGAAGGTTCAGTTAGGGCACTCGAGAGTTACAAGTTAGCTAGGAAGGACCTAAAGAGAGAGCTAAGAAGAGCCAGGAGGGGACATAAGAAGTTTTTGGCAGGTAGGATCAAGGATAACCCTAAAGCTTTCTATAGATATGTCAGGAATGAACAAATGACTAGGGTAAGAGTAGGGCCAGTCAAGGACAGTAGCGGGAATTTGTGCTTGGAGTCCGAGGAGATAGGAGAGGTGCTAAATGAATATTTTTCATCAGTTTTCACACAGGAAAAAGACAATGTTGTCGAGGAGTATACTGAGATTCAGGCTACTAGACTAGAAGGGCTTGAGGTTCATAAGGAGGAGGTGTTAACAATTCTGGAAAGTGTGAAAATAGATAAGTCCCCTGGGCCGGATGGGATTTATCCTCGGATTCTCTGGGAAGCTAGAGAGGAAATTGCTGAGCCTTTGGCTTTGATCTTTAAGTCATCTTTGTCTGCAGGAATAGTGCCAGAAGACTGGAGGATAGCAAATGTTGTCCCCTTGTTCAAGAAGGGGAGTAGAGACAACTCCGGTAACTATAGACCAGTGAGCCTTACTTCTGTTGTGGGCAAAATCTTGGAAAGGTTTATAAGAGATAGGATGTATAATCACCTGGAAAGGAATAATTTGATTAGAGATAGTCAACACGGTTTTGTGAAGTGTAGGTCGTGCCTCACAAACCTTATTGAGTTCTTTGAGAAGGTGACCAAACAGGTGGATGAGGGTAAAGCAGTTGATGTGGTGTATATGGATTTCAGTAAAGTGTTTGATAAGGTTCCCCACGGTAGGCTATTGCAGAAAATACAGAGGCATGGGATTCAGGGTCATTTAGCAGTTTGGATATGAAATTGGCTAGCTGGAAGAAGACAAAGGGTGGTAGTTGATGGGAAATGTTCAGACTGGAGTCCAGTTACTAGTGGTGTACCACAAGGATCTGTTTTGGGGCCACTGCTGTCTGTCATTTTTATAAATGACCTGGAGGAGGGCGTAGAAGGACGGGTGAGTAAATTTGCAGATGACACTGAAGTCGGTGGAGTTGTGGACAGTGCAGAAGGATGTTACAAGTTACAGAGGGACATAGATAAGCTGCAGAGCTGGGCTGAGAGGTGGCAAATGGAGTTTAATGCAGAAAAGTGTGAGGTGATTCATTTTGGAAGGAATAACAGGAAGACAGAGTACTGGGCTAATGGTAAGATTCATGGCCGTGTGGATGAGCAGAGAGATCTCGGTGTCCATGTACATAGATCCCTGAAAGTTGCCACCCAGGTTGAGAGGGTTGTTAAAAAGGCGTACGGTGTGTTAGCTTTTATTGGTAGAGGGACTGAGTTTCGGAGCCATGAGGTCATGTTGCAGCTGTACAAAACTCTGGTGCGGTCACATTTGGAGTATTGCGTGCAATTCTGGTCGCCGCATTATAGGAAGGATGTGGAAGCATTGGAAAGGGTGCAGAGGAGATTTACCAGAATGTTGCCTGGTATGGAGGGAAGATCTTATGAGGAAAGGCTGAGGGACTTGAGGCTGTTTTCGTTAGAGAGAAGGTTAAGAGGTGACTTAATTGAGGCATACAAGATGATCAGAGGATTGGATAGGGTGAACAGTGAGAGCCTTTTTCCTCGGATGGTGATGTCTACCACGAGGGGACATAGCTTTAAATTGAGGGGAGATAGATATAAGACAGATGTCAGAGATAGGTTCTTTACTCAGAGAGTAGTAAGGGCGTGGAATACCCTGCCTGCAACAGTAGTGGACTCGCCACCACTAAGGGCATTCAAATGGTCATTGGATAGACATATGGACGATAAGGGAATAGTGTAGATTGGCTTTAGAGTCATTTCACAGGTAGGCGCAACATCGAGGGCCAAAGGGCCTGTACTGCGCTGTAATGTTCTATGTTCTATGTTCTATCTGGATATCCAGAAGGCATGCGACAAGGTGCTGCACAAAAGGTGCTCGCCATTACGGGTAATGTATTAACATGTGTCGAGGCTTGGTTAGCTAACAGAAAGTAAAGAGTGGGGATAATTTTTTTTTTCTGGTTGGCCATCAGTGATTAGTGATGTGCCTCATGGATCAGTGTTAGGAACGCAATTGTTTACAATTTGCACAGATGATTTGGAGTTGTGTACCAGTTGTAATGTGGCAAAGTTCACAGATGACACTAAGGTGAGTGGTAGAACAAAGTGTGCAGGGGACGCTTCAGCGGTGGTATTGTTACTGGACTAGTAAACCAGAGACCCAGAATAATGTTCTGGGGACCCAGGTTTAAATCCTGTCACTGCAGATGGTGAAATTTGTATTCAATAAAAATCTAGAATTAAAAATGTCTAATAATGACCATAACGCCATTGTCGTTTGTTGGAAAAGCCCATCTGGTTCACTAATGTCCTTTAGGGACGGAAATAGACCATAAGACCATAAGACATAGGAGCAGAATTAGGCCACTTGGCCCATCAAGTCTGCTCCACCATTCAATCATGTCTGATATTTTTTCATGCCCATTCTCCTGCCTTCTCCCCATAACCCCTGATCCCCTTGTTCATCAAGATCCTATCTCTCTCTGTCTTAAAGACACTCAGTGAATTGGCCTCCACAGCCTTCTGCGGCAAAGAGTTCCACAGATTCACCACCCTCCGGCTGAAGAAATTCCTCCTCATCTCTGTTTTAAAGGATCGTCCCTTTAGTCTGAGATGGTGTCCTCTGGTTCTAGTTTTTCCTACAAGTGGAAACATCCTCTCCACGTCCACTCTATCAAGGCCTCGCAATATCTTGTAAGTTTCAATAAGATCCCCTCTCAACCTTCTAAACTTCAATGAGTACAGACCCAGAGTCCTCAAACGTTCCTCATACGACAAGTTCTTCATTCCAGGGATCATTCTTGTGAACCTTCTCTGGACCCTTTCCAAGACCAGCACATCCTTCCTTAGATATGGGGCCCAAAACTGCTCACAATACTCCAAATGTGGTCTGACCAGAGCCTTGGACAGCCTCAGAAGTACATCCTTGATCTTGTATTCTAGCCCTCTTGGCATGATTGCTAACATTGCATTTGTCTTCTTAACTGCCGACTGAACCTGTACATTAATTAACCTTAGCAGAATTGTGAACAAGGACTCCCAAGTCGCTTTGTGCTTCTGCTTTCCTAAGCATTTCCCCATTTAGAAAATAGTCTATGCCCAAATTCCTCCTACCAAAGTGCATAACCTCACACCTTTCCACATTGTATTTCATTTGCCACTTCATTGCCCACTCTCCTAGCTTGTCCAAGTCCTTCTGCAGCCCCCTTGCTTCCTCAATACTACCTGTCCCTCTACAGATCGTTGTATCATCTGCAAACTTAGCAACAGTGCCTTCAGTACCTTCTTCCAGATCATTAATATATATTGTAAAAGGTTGTGGTCCCAGCACAGACTCCTGAGGCACATCACTAGTAACTGTCTGCCATCCTGAAAAAGCCCTCTTTAACCCCACTCTCTGCCTTCTGCCAGTCAGCCAATCCTCTATCCATGCCAGGATCTTACCCTGAACACCATGAGCTCTTAACTTATTTTACAGTCTCCTATGCGGCACCTTGTCAAAGGCCTTCTGGAAATCTAAATACATCATGTCCAGTGGTTCTCCTTTGTCTAACTTGCTTGTTACCTCCTCAAGAACTCTAAGAGATTTATCAGACACGACCTTCCTTTGACAAAGCTGTGCTGACTCATTCCTATTTTACCATGCACTTCCAAGTACTTTGCGATCTCACCTTTAACAACAGACTCTAAAATCTTACCAATGACCGAAGTCAGGCTAACCAGCCTATAATTTCCCGTCTTCTGCCTCCCTCCCTTCTTAAACATTGGTGCTCCATTAGCCACTTTCCAGTCCTCTGGGACACTTCCTCCCTCCAGTGATTCCTGAAAGATGATCACTAATGCTTCCACATTTCCTCAGCTATCTCTTTTAGGACCCTGGGGTGTAGTCTATCCGGTCCAGGTAACTTATCCACCTTCAGACCTTTCAGTTTCCCCAGAACCTTCTCCTTGGTAATGGTCACTGCACTCACCTCTGCCCCCTGGTTCTCCTGGAGCTCTGGCATCCCACTGGTGTCTTCCACTGTGAAGACTGATGCAAAGTAACTATTCAGTTCATCTGCCATTTCTTTGTTTCCTATTATTACTTCTCCAGCCACATTTTCTAGTGGTCCAATGTCTATTTTTGCCTCTCTCTTACCTTTTATATATTGAAAAAAAATCTCTTCCTATCTTCCTTTATATTACTAGCTAGCTTGCACTCATACTTCATCTTCTCCCCCCTTTTTGCTTTTTTAGTTGTCCTCTGCTCACTTTTAAAGGCTTCCCAATCCTCTGGTTTCCCACTAATGCTCGCCACTTTGTATGGTTTTTCTTTAGCCTTTATGCTGTCCTTGACATTCCTCATCAGCCATGGCTGCCTTGTCCACCCCTTAGCATGTTTCCTCCTCCTTGGGATGAATTTCTGTTGTGCCTCCCTAATAACCCCCCAAAACTCCTGCCATTGCTGTTCCACTGTCTTCCCTGCTAGGCTCCTTTTCCAATCAACTCTGGCCAGTCCTCCCTCATGTCTTTGTAGTTACCCTTATTTAATTGTAATACCATTACATCTGATTGCAGCTTCTTCCTCTCAAACCTCAGGGTAAATTCTATCATATTGTGGTCATTACTCCCTAAGGGTTCCTTCACCTTAAGTTCCCTAATCAAGTCTGCCTCATTACATATCACCAAATCCAGAATTGCCTGTTCCCTAGTAGACTCTGTCACAAACTGCTCCAAAAACCCATCTCTTAGACATTCCTCAAATTCCATTTCTTGGATCCACTACCAACCTGATTTTCCCAGTCCACCTGCATATTGAAGTCCCCCATGATTATTGTAATATTGCCTTTTTTACATGCCTTTTCTATCTCCTGATTTATTATCTGCCCCACATCCTGACTACTGCTGGGGGGCCTGTACATAACTCACATCAGGGTCTTTTTTACCTTTGCGATTCCTCAACTCTACCCACAGAGATTCTATGCCTTCTGATCCTATATCGCTCCTTGTTATCGATTTAACTTCATTCTTTACTAACAATGCAGCCCTGCCCCCTTTGCCCATCTGCCTGTCCTTTCGATCGGACATATATCCTTGGATATTTAGATCCCAGCCTTGATCCCCTTGCAGCCACGCCTCTGTGATGCCCAAAACATCGTACCGGCCAATTTCAATGTGTGCAACAAGCTAATTTACCTTGTTCCGTATACTGCGCGCATTTAGGTACAACACCCTTAATCCTTTATTGGCCACCTCCCTTTTCACACTCTCCTCAGTCACCGTACTCTGTACCGTGGCCTTTTTTGAGTTTTGAATATGGCTTCTCTGCCTTATACTTTCCCCCTTAGTGCTTTTTGTTTCTGGCACCGTTTTACTTCCCTCCGACTTCCTGCATCGGTTCCCATCCCCCTGCCACATTAGTTTAAACCCTTCCTAACAGCACTAGGACATCGGTTCCAATCCTGCCCAAGTGCAGACCGTCCGGTTTGTATTGGTCCCACCTCCCCCAGAACCGGTTCCACTGCCCCAGGAATTTGAATTGCTTCCTCTTGCACCATCTCTCTAGCCACACATTCATCCTATCTATCCTGACATTGCTACTCTGACTAGCTCGTGGCACTGGTAGCAATCCTGAGATTACTACCTTTGAGGTCCTACTTTTTAGTTTAACTCCTAACTCCCTGAATTCAGCTTGTAGGACCTCGTCCCGTTTTTTACCTATATCGTTGGTGCCTATGTGCATCACGACAGCTGGCTGTTCACCCTCCCCTCCCCAGAATGTCCTGCAGTACTCCAAGACATCCTTCACTCTTACACCAGGGAGGCAACATACCATCCTGGAATCTCGATTGCGTCTGCAGAACCGCCTGTCTATTCCCCTTACGATTAAGTCCCCTATCACTATAGCCCTGCCATTCTTCTTCCTGCCCTCCTGTGCAGCAGAGCCAGCCACGGTGCCATGAACCTGACTGCTGCTTTCCCCTGGTGAGCCATCTCCCTCAACCATATCCAATGTGGTATATCTGTTTTGAAGGGAGATGACAGCAGGGGACCCCTGCACTGCCTTCCTACTCTTGCTGTCTTCTGGTCACTCATTTTCTATCTCCCTCAGTAATGTTCACCTGCGGTGTGACCAACTCGCTAAACGTGCTATCCACGATGTCGTCGGCATCACGGATGCTCCAAAGTGAGTCCATCCGCAGCTACAGAGCCGTCAAGCGGTCTAACAGGAGCTGCCGCTGGACACACTTCTTGCATGTGAAGGAGCCAGGGTCAGTGGACGTGTCCCTGAGCTCCCACATCGCACATGAGGAGCATGACATGGGTCTGGGATCTCCTGCCATGTCTTAAACCTTAGGTTAACTTATACAACTGCAATTCCAAAATCCGAAAGAAAAAATAAATAAATAGACAAATGAAAAGAAAAACTACTTACCAGTCACGTACCAGGGATAAAAAGCACCTCCTTCCCACCCAACTTCAAATTCCCACCTAGCTTCAAATTCCCAAACTCACTCTTTGCTGTGCCTCACTCTGGCTCACTGGGAGAAATCTGCCGTCCTTACCTGGTCTGGCCTACATGTGACTCCAGACCCACAGCAATGTGGTTGACTCTTACCTGCCTCTTCAAGAGCAATTAGGGATGGGCAATAAATGCTGGCACAGCCTGTGACACCCATGCCCCATGAACGAATAAAAGACACTGAAAGTTTGCAGAGAGATATCGATAGTGTATGTGAGTGGGCAAAGGTTTGGCAGATGGAATTCATGTGAGCTCATCCATTTTGGTAGGAATAACAACAAAATGGACTAATTATTAAATGATAAAAAATTACAGCATGCTGCTGTGCAGAGGGGTCTGGGAGCGCTTGTGCATGAATCGCAAAACGTTGGTTTGCAGGTGCAGCAGGTAATAAAGAAGGCAAATGGAATTGTGTCCTTCATTGCGAGAGGGATGGCGTTTAAAAATGGGGAGGTTATGTTGCAGCTGTATTGGGTGCTGGTGAGGCCACACCTGAAGTATTTTGTACAGTTTTCGTCTCCGTACTTGAGAAAGGATGTACTGGCACCGGAAGGGGTGCAGAGGAGATTCACTAGGTTGATTCCGGAGTTGAGAGGATTGCTTATGAGGAGAGACTGAGTAGACTGGAATTATACTCATTGGAAATTAGCAGAATGAGGGGGAATCTTATAGAAACATATAAAAATTATGAAGGGACTTGTTCAGGGAGGTTGTTTCCACTGACCGGTGAAAGTAGAACTAGGGGGCATAGCCTCACAATGAGAGGGACCAGATTTAGGACTAAGTTGAGGATTTCTTCACCCAAAGGGTTGTGAATCTGTGGAATTCCCTGTCCAGTGAAGCAGTTGAGGCTACTGTTTTTAAGGCAAAGATGGATGGATTTTTGAACAGTAAAGGAATTAAGGGTTATGGTGAGCGGGTGGGTAAGTAGAGCTGAGTCCACAAAAAGATCAGCGATAATCTTATTGAATAGCAGAGCAGGCTCGAGGGGCCAGATGGCCTACACCTGCTCCTAGTTCATAAAGACCTTTCCAATAAAGCTCTTGTTTGTTTGTACATTTGTGGTCTGCAAGCCTATCTTTTTAAAAATACCAAACACATTTCCTGAGATGGGTATCCTTAGGGTTACATTAATAACACTATGGGCACATGCTGGTGCATGCAAAGATAGGAGACAAATGGTATTTATATCAATCTTTTGCCCTTCCCCAGCGCAGCTCCAAAATGCTTTTACAAATCTAAAGGAACGAGGGCAGTTTTCCACTGGAATGTTCCTAACATGAAGTTTCACCCGGTGAGATATTGGCAAATCATGTTGGCAACAGCCCATGATCAATGGCTGGAAGATTATTACTGCAGTTACATAATTTTCAGCCATGCACCTGTGAAAGGTAATAAGGCTCCATTCTAATGCTTGTCAACATCAGTTTCTATTAATTTAGCTATGAGAGCATTTTGAAAGTCCCTGCCCTCTTCTGCCAGTTGCTTTGTGTACCACCGATTCGGGGGTCATGAAGTTGGGAGTGAGCCCATTTGCTTCTGAGCTTTGTGAGCTTTGAGTTCCACTGATAAAACAGCACTCACTCAGGACTGCATTAAACCTTCAGCATAGACCCAGGCCAAAGCTGCAGTACAGGACTTGAGGGACTGCTTCTTTGTGTTACCCTCGTCCAGATGGCCATTCAAACTACTCAAGGAATGTGGTATGGTTGATATCTTGAGGTCAAATGTGACAAAGGACCTTCTTCATCTATAACTAATCTTGCGAGCCAATGGAATCCTAAAGTATAATTACCCTGTTATGACTGCGTCTTTTGTGTACTTTTCATCTTAGTCAGTGGACTGTCAATAGTAAGCAGAGTGTCATAATGCAAATGCTTTCTTACAGAATTAATGATAAATGAAATGGGATAAAATCATTTATATATTAAAAAGTCATACAAGTGCTTCAATGGTACTTCATGGTTGGAGGTGGTAGCTTCCACTTAGACGAGGTGATGGTGGGAGCTGGGTACAACTTCAAAGTAACAATGCACATCCAGCTATTGGTGACATTTGGTTTTTTTTTGTCCATAGTTATTCATGACAAAAGCCTGGTAGGTTTGGTCTATTTTTCAATTAAACTGGCTGCTACTTACAGGTATTGTGTGGCACTGTTATATACATATTGCAAGCTCACTGTGGTATTGTGCTGGTCGCTGCAACTGAAAAGCTCATGGATAAAAGACAATGATTAATTTCTCGAAGCAGCGGATGAGGCCGTCAGCACAATGGGCAAGAGGCAATCATCAGTGCAATCATTTTCTGCTGGGGTTGGCAATGATGAAATTAGCCTGAGTATTGTGCTACCTTTGAAGTCTTTTTTTTACTCCATTTAGACATCAAATAATACTGCACATTTATTCCTCACAGTTTTGAAGTGTAAATTCGCAGCAATTCTGAAAGCAAGGTAGAAGGACTATAGATTGTTTGTGGGAAACAAAATAATAATAAAAGCACAACTATGAGATTCGTGAAATAGATTTTTGAACTATTCATGATAACTATACAACTCCATTATTATTTGTTTTTATTCTTGTGTCATTTTTAAAGTACATTACTAGATCATTTTGCCAGCAGAAAGCATAATTTACACTTTTTTATCACACTTGCAATGTATATATATTTTGTACGTTGTTCAGTGAGGTAACAGATGATTGCATTATAGATCTGTAGCACTGTTTAAAAGGTATATTATGAAACATGCCGGAACATATTTGTATGAGAATAATTCTCAAATGTGGAAATTCTACGGACTTCCAAATCCTAACATTGCACAATTTAGCTGAAAGATGTATGCTGAAACCTAGACAGCTTGTCTAAAGTGCCTGTTTCTCCCGCACGTAAAGAAGGGAAGGGCCTGCATTTTGTATAGCTTCTCAGAAACATGCCAAAGTTCATCGCGTACAATGAATTACTTTGAAACGTTGTTACGTAACAGGCATAGTGGCCATTTTATGCAGCAAGAAGCAACGTCTGAAATAATCTACCCACCTGTTTCCTGTGGTGTTGACAAAAGGAAGTACTGCCACAAGGTTGAAGCCCATTTGAGCAGGTAGATGGTACCTCGGTTTTGACATCTCAGCCAAATAATAGTGCTTCTGAAAATGGGCCACTGCTTGGGCAGCATGGTAGCACATTGGTTAGCACTGTTGCTTCACAGCTCCAGGGTCCTAGGTTCGATTCAGTGCTTGGGTCACAGTCTGTGCGGAGTCTGCACGTTCTCCCCTTGTCTGCGTGGGTTTCCTCTGGGTGCTCCGGTTTCCTCCCACAAATCCCGAAAGACGTGCTGTAAGGTAATTTGGACATTCTGAATTCTCCCTCTGTGTACCTGAACAGGCGTCGGAATGTGGCGACGAGGGGCTTTTCACAGTAACTTCATTGTACTGTTAATGTAAGCCTACCGACAATAAAAGATTATTATATATGCTTCAGTGTTGCACTGAAATTTCAGCCCAGCTTATGTATTCAAATCGTGGTTTGCGGTTTGGATCCATGACCTTCTGACACATTTATGGATATTGAGATGTAAACCAAGGGAACACTCTTGCATGCACCTTTCCTGAAATATTGGTAACTAATAATGGCAGGCAGGTGACACTCTATAAACTTTGGGAATTGCAACATATTGAAAAGTTATAAAGGTCATATTAAAATCACCATGTGATTTATCCAATTCCAACATAACGACTGATTTTTCACTACAGACTGAATCTAGTCCTTTTTGTCTGGGTGTTGTTGCAAAATATTTCATCAGTGTGTTGAGCTGACTTGCTTCTGTTGATAATTTGAATAATTATTCATAGTTGACTGTGTAACTTTAGCCATGTACTGGGAGCTAGTCCAATGGCAGTTGTGTGAAACATCTGGCCTTGGGAAAGGGCACACCTAAAGCTAAATGATTAAATTAGGAGAAAAGTCTTGCCAGTCGATTGAATAAATAATCTCCCTGTGCAGTTCTCCTGCGTTCAAGGAGAGTTCAAACACCTGCAGCGACTGGGGATCCAGAGCACAATAGTTCTTAAAAAGTCTATTGAACTTTTCAAGGGCCGTGGCATTTATTTCGATGTCGATCGTGGATTGGAGAACGCGGAGGGATTAAAGTCGTCGAAGAGGAAACGTTTAGAGCTCTGCTGGTGGATCTACATGCTGGTCTAAGCCTCTGGTTTAGGCCTAACGCCGATACGGTTTAGACTCAACGTGTGAGCTATGGCTGCAGCTGCATCCCGACCACCAGGCTGGGGAGTGCGAAAGACTGTCCGAGTCACAGCGAAGAAGTCAGAAGGGGAGTCACCTGTGGACCTCAATTTCTTCGTGAAGCGGGTGCTGCTTGAGTGCTGCGGGATTCAAGCAACAGATATCTTCTGCTTGCAAGACTTCCCCAACAACAATGGATATTTTGACGTCACCTTCAAGAGTGTCGCAGCTTGCATCAAATTCTTGAACGTATTCAAGGAAAAAGGTAACCAGAGCCCCCCGTCTATCCTGACTGCGGAGCCTCTGTTTACGCTACCGATGCAGCAAAACCAGGTTTTACATTGCACACGTACAACCTCCACGTCCCCGTGTCTGATGTGTTCACATTCCTCGCCAGGTACGTCGAGCTGAAAAGTAACAGCGTGCAACTGAAGGACACCTTTGGCATCTGGACAAGTGAGCACCAGATCAAGGTGACTCTGAGAACAGACGGCGACGGAACCATCTTGCATCCCCCCTCCAGTTTCGCCATTGGAGGAAATCGTGGCTATCTCTACTACGTGGGACAGCCACGAGTATGCCGCACCTGTGGCAAAACTGGGCATGTTGCCGCCAACTGCAATGTCACCTTCTGCAAAGTAAGAAGTCTTACAACACCAGGTTAAAGTCCAACAGGTTTGTTTCGATGTCACTAGCTTTCGGAGCGCTGCTCTGGTGTTGTAAGACTTCTTACTGTGCTCACCCCAGTCCAACACCGGCATCTCCACATCATGGCTACCTTCTGCAAAAACTGCAGGCAGGAGGGACACATGACAAAGGACTGCAAGGAAGACAAGTGCTGCAACCTGTGTGGGGAGGCCGGCCATCTTTACAGGGCCTGCCCAAAACGCGGGGCAATGTACGCACAAATCATCAGCGGCGGAGTCAAAAAGACAACCAGAGAGGAGGTTCATACACCCTCCATCGACAAAGGCACCACAGCACAGAATGCTGAAAATCAACAGAAGGGCCCTCAACAAAAAGTGGAGGCCCCAGCTCAACCTGACAACTCAACCCCAACCTCATCTGATGAGGAAGACTCAATGGAAGAGGATGGAATGAAGAATCAAGAGCCCTGGGAAACGGTGAACAGGGACAAACGAAAGAGGAAACAAAAAAATGAACTGAAGAAACCCCCGATGGGAAATGGCAAAAAGCGACACCTTTCAGCCAGCGGACTTAGCGCCGACACCTCCTCCGATGAGGGAAAACAAGACAAGAATCAGCCTCAAATAAAGAGGCAAAGTACCAATGTGGAATGGGATGCACAGACCCCCCGAGACCACAGACAGGGAAGGAAATAAAGCACGCCAAGATCATCAACCTCTGGTGGATGGGAACAGCAATATAACCAGCGGACACCAAACGCCGGACATTAAAAATAAAGTCACAGACCAACTCCAGAAATTAACAAGCAGGAACAACCCAGGCGAAAACCGACCAAGCCGGTCATTCTGGGCGGTGACTTCAACTGCATCATCGATGCGGCTGGACAATCCGGCAGAGCCGACAGCAAACTAGACGCTACGTCCAGACTCCTGATGGAAACAGTAAAAGACGCCAAGCTGCTCGACGTCTTCAGCAACCCTGCAGACGGAGCACAGCGTAGATACACATGGTCACGGCCAGACGGGTCCGTCCGCTCCAGGATAGATTTCTTCTTTGTGTCCTGTGTTTTCACGGTCAGGTCCACCGTCGCTAAGCCGGTGTTCTTCTCTGACCACTGCCTCCTACTGGCCGACTGCCACCTGCAGGAAGACCAGGGGGCGGGCAGGGGGACATGGAAGCTGAATGTAAAACTGTTGACTCCAGAGAACCTCGAGGAACTTAAAAGGGATTACAAATGTTGGAGAACCGTGAAACCCCTCTTTGAGTCTCCACATCTCTGGTGGGAAGCAATCAAGGGGAACATCAAAAGGTTCTTCATACTCGAAGGCATTCAAAAGGCGACAGAGAGACAAGGGGCCATGTCCAGGCTCCAGAAAAGTATGCAGAATTTGCTCCAGCTGCAGTCGATGGGGGTTGATGTCAAGAAGGATCTCCAAGAAGTGAAGAGCCAGCAAGCCTCGCTCTACACCTCAAAGAACAAAGAACAAAGAAATGTACAGCACAGGAACAGGCCCTCCGGCCCTCCAAGCCCGTGCCGACCATGCTGCCCGACTAAACTACAATCTTCTACACTTCCTGGGTCCGTATCCCTCTATTCCCATCCTATTCATGTATTTGTCAAGATGCCCCTTAAATGTCACTATCGTCCCTGCTTCCACCGCCTCCTCCGATAGCGAGTTCAGGCACCCACTACCCTCTGCGTAAAAAACTTGCCTCGTACATCTACTCTAAACCCTGCCCCTCTCACCTTAAACCTATGCCCCCTAGTAAATGACCCCTCTACCCTGGGGAAAAGCCTCTGACTATCCACTCTGTCTATGCCCCTCATAATTTTGTATACCTCTATCAGGTCTCCCCTCAACCTCCTTTGTTCCAGTGAGAACAAACCGAGTTTATTCAACCGCTCCTCATAGCTAATGCCCTCCATACCAGGCAACATTCTGGTAAATCTCTTCTGCACCCTCTCTAAAGCCTCCACATCCTTCTGGTAGTGTGGCGACCAGAATTGAACACTATACTCCAAGTGTGCCCTAACTAAGGTTCTATACAGCTGCAACATGACTTGCCAATTCTTATACTCAATGCCACGGCCAATGAAGGCAAGCATGCCGTATGCCTTCTTGACTACCTTCTCCACCTGTGTTGCCCCTTTCAATGACCTGTGGACCTGTACTCCTAGATCTCTTTGACTTTCAATACTCTTGAGGGTTCTACCATTCACTGTATATTCCCTACCTGCATTAGACCTTCCAAAATGCATTACCTCACATTTGTCCGGATTAAACTCCATCTGCCATCTCTCCGCCCAAGTCTCCAAACAATCTAAATCCTGCTGTATCCTCCGACAGTCCTCATCGCTATCCGCAATTCCACCAACATTTGTGTCGTCTGCAAACTTACTAATCAGACCAGTTATATTTTCCTCCAAATCATTTATATATACTACAAACAGCAAAGGTCCCAGCACTGATCCCTATGGAACACCACTGGTCACAGCCCTCCAATTAGAAAAGCATCCTTCCATTGCTACTCTCTGCCTTCTATGGCCTAGCCAGTTCTGTATCCACCTTGCCAGCTCACCCCTGATCCCGTGTGACTTCACCTTTTGTACTAGTCTACCATGAGGGACCTTGTCAAAGGCCTTACTGAAGTCCATATAGACAACATCAACTGCCCTACCTGCATCAATCATCTTAGTGACCTCCTCGAAAAACTCTATCTAGTTAGTGAGACACGACCTTCCCTTCGCAAAACCGTGCTGCCTCTCACTAATACGTCCGTTTGCTTCCAAATGGGAGTAGATCCTGTCTCGAAGAATTCTCTCCAGTAATTTCCCTACCACTGAAGTAAGGCTCACCAGCCTGTAGTTCCTGGGATTATCCTTGCTACCCTTCTTAAACAGAGGAACCACATTGGCTATTCTCCAGTCCTCCGGGACATCCCCTGAAGACAGCGAGGATCCAAAGATTTCTGTCAAGGCCTCAGCAATTACCTCTCCAGCCTCCTTCAGTATTCTGGGGTAGATCCCATTAGGCCCTGGGGACTTATCTACCTTAATATTTTTTAAGACACCCAACACCTCGTCTTTTTGGATCTCAATGTGACCCAGGCTATCTACACACCCTTCTCCAGACTCAACATCTACCAATTTCTTCTCTTTGGTGAATACTGATGCAAAGTATTCATTTAGTACCTCGCCCAATTCCTCTGGCTCCACACATAGATTCCCTTGCCTATCCTTCAGTGGGCCAACCCTTTCCCTGGCTACCCTCTTGCTTTTTATGTACGTGTAAAAAGCCTTGGGATTTTCCTTAACCCTATTTGCCAATGACTTTTCGTGACCCCTTCTAGCCCTCCTGACTCCTTGCTTAAGTTCCTTCCTACTTTCCTTATATTCCACGCAGGCTTCGTCTGTTCCCAGCCTTTTAGCCCTGACAAATGCCTCCTTTTTCTTTTTGACGAGGCCTACAATATCTCTCGTCATCCAAGGTTCCCGAAAATTGCCGTATTTATCCTTCTTCCTCACAGAAACATGCCGGTCCTGAATTCCTTTCAACTGCCACTTGAGAGCCTCCCACATGTCAGATGTGATTTGCCCTCAAATATCCGCCCCCAATCTATGTTCTTCAGTTCCCGCCTAATATTGTTATAATTAGCCTTCAACCCAATTTAGCACATTCATCCTAGGACCACTCTTATCCTTGTCCACCAGTACTTTAAAACTTACTGAATTGTGGTCACTGTTACCGAAATGCTCCCCTACTGAAACATCTACCACCTGGCCGGGCTCATTCCCGAATACCAGGTCCAATACCGCCCCTTCCCTAGTTGGACTGTCTACATATTGTTTTAAGAAGCCCTCCTGGATGCTCCTTACAAACTCCACCCCGTCTAAGCCCCTGGCACTAAGTGAGTCCCAGTCAATATTGGGGAAGTTGAAGTCTCCCATCACCACAACCCTGTTGTTTTTACTCTTTCCCAAAATCTGTCTACCTATCTGCTCCTCTATCTCCCACTGGCTGTTGGGAGGCCTGTTGTAAACCCCCAACATTGTGACTGCACCCTTCTTATTCCTGATCTCTACCCATATAGCCTCACTGCCCTCTGAGGTGTCCTCCCGCAGTACAGCTGTGATATTCTCCCGAACCAGTAGCGCAACTCCGCCTCCCCTTTTACATCCCCCTCTATCCCGCCTGAAACATCTAAATCCTGGAACGTTTAGCTGCCAATCCTGCCCTTCCCTCAACCAGGTCTCTGTAATGGCAACAACATCATAATTCCAAGTACTAATCCAAGCTCTAAGTTCACCTGCCTTACCCGTAATACTTCTTGCATTAAAACATATGCACTTCAGGTCACCAGACCCGCTGTGTTCAGCAAATTCTCCCTGTCGGCTCTGCCTCAGAGCCACACTGTCCCTATTCCCTAGTTCTCCCTCAATGCTCTCACCTTCTGCCATACTAGTTTAAACCCTCCCGTGTGACACTAGCAAACCTCGCGGCCAGGATATTTATGCCTCTCCGGTTTAGATGCAACCCGTCCTTCTTATACAGGTCACACCTGCCCCGGAAGAGCTCCCAGTGGTCCAGATAACGGAAACCCTCCCTCCTACACCAGCTGTTTAGCCACGTGTTTAGCTGCTCTATCTTCCTATTTCTAGCCTCACTGGCACGTGGCACAGGCTACAACCCTCAAGGTCCTGTCTTTTAACTTTCTGCCTAGCTCCCTGAACCCCTGCTGCAGGACCTCATGCCCCTTCCTGCCTATGTCGTTAGTACCAATATGTACAACGACCTCTGCCTGTTTGCCCTCCCCCTTCAGGATGCCCTCTACCCATTCGGAGACATCCTGGACCCTGGCACCAGGGAGGCAACATACCATCCTGGAGCCTCTTTCACGTCCACAGAAGCGCCTATCTGTGCCCCTGACTATAGAGTCCCCTATTACTATTACTCTTCTGCGCTTTGACCCTCCCTTCTGAACATCAGAGCCAGCCGTGGTGCCACTGCTCTGGCTGCTGCTGTTTTCCCCTGATAGGCTATCCCCCCCGATAGTATCCAAAGGGGTATACCTGTTCGAGAGGGGGACAACCACAGGCTATTCCTGCACTGACTGCCTGCCCTTTCTGGTGGTCACCCATTTCTCTGCCTGCACCTTGGGTGTGACCACATTTACATAACTGCGATCTATGATGCTTTCGGCCACCTACATGCTCCTAAGTGCATCCAATTGCTGCTCCAACCGAACCATGCGGTCTGTGAGGAGCTCCAGTTGGGTGCACTTTCTGCAGATGAAGCCATCCGGTACGCTGGAAGCCTCCCGGACCTGCCACATCTCACAGTCAGAGAACTGCACCCCTCTAACTGACATTGCGTCAATTAATTAAAATTAAAATTAAAAATGTTTTTAAAAAAATATTTTTTTTTAAATTTCAAAGTTACTGTTAACTATCTGTTTCCTAGCACTAGATTTCTAATAGAAATGCGAAAGCTAAATATAGTACTCTCCGATCTCTGGCTTAGATATCCCTCTAAATTATAATTAAGTAATTATGTTTAATTAGTTACCAATGCTTAATTTTTTTAATTTAGTATAGATTCCCAACTAGCCACTCAGGCCACAGCTTTCCTGTGATGTCACTTCAGTTTCCCCCCCGACACACACAATTTGAAAAAGGTATAAAAGTAAAAATGAGTAAAAATCACTTACTTACCTTCTTACCCTCTGAGTGTCTTAGATGTTCTCAGGTTCTCTCCCTGACAGAGACTGCTCCTCCTCCTCCGAACGGAGGCCTCCAAGGTTATCTTCCGTTCCAGAGTCCGCTCCGTGGAGCGGGATGAAAAATGCTCACGTTTCTTCTTCCAAAAGGTGCACAGATCTCTGTGATCAGTAGCCTGAAGGAAGAAGATGGCTCTGTAAAGTCAGCTCAGTCTGACATCCTGAGGATCAGCAAATCCTTTTATGCCAGACTGTATGACCTGAAGCCAACAGATAACACTATTTCCCAGACCTTCCTGTCGTCTATCACGGAGGTCTTAGGCGACCGCGAGCGTGAAAAGCTGGACAAACCGCTAACTCTGGAAGAGCTGACAAAGGCCGTTAGATCCTTTGAGACGGCTTACCGGATGAGTTGTATTCGGCTCTGTGGGACTGGATGGGCCCAGGCCTGCTGGAAGTGTACGAGAGTATGTTTCTGGAGGGTGATGATGCCTTTCCTCATGGATTCTGGCCAGAATCTACAAGTAGAAAGGGGAAAGGGAAGAAATTCGAAATTGGCGACCCATTTCACTGTTGAATGTGGATTATAAAATTCTAGCCAAGCTCATCACCAATCGGGTCAGGTCTGCTCTGAAGTCGGTGATCCACCCTGACCAGACCTGTGCTGTACCCGGCAGGAAGATCTCTGATAGCCTCGCGCTACTCAGGGATACGATCACCTACGTGCAGGACAGGAAGGTGGACACCTGCCTCATCAGCCTTGACCAGGAGAAGGCTTTTGACAGAATATCGCACATCAACATGATGGATGTGCTCTCCAAAATGGGGTTTGGGGAGGGAATTCGCAATTGGATCAAACTGCTCTACACAAACATTTATAGCGCAGTCTCAATCAAGGGGTGGGAATCAGAAAAGTTCCAGATCAAATCAGGAGTCAGGCAGGACTGCCCTCTCTCCTTGGCCCTGTTTGTGTGCTGCATAGAACCCTTTGCCGAGTCCATCAGGAAGGATCCGGGTATAAGAGGGGTGACGATCCCAGGCAGCGGAGGCGTGCAAGTTAAGGCCTCCCTGTGCATGGACGAAGTCGCCGTCTTCTGCTCGGATTCCACGTCTGTGCGCAGGCTCTTGAATGCCTGCAACCAGTTTGAACTGGCCTCGGGAGCCAAGATAAACCGCGGCAAGAGCGAGGCCATGTTCTTTGGGAACTGGGCCGACCAGTCCTTTGTCCCCTTCACTGTCAGGTCAGATTACCTGAAGATGCTGGGGATATGGTTCGGAGCAGCTGGGGCATGCACCAAAAACTGGGAGGAGCGCTTCGCCAAGGTAAGACAGAAACTGGGCTGGTGGGAGCAACGCTCCCTCTCCATTGCGGGCAAAACCCTGGTCATCAGGTGTGAGGCACTCTCGGTGTTACTGCACATAGCGCAGGTCTGGCCCATTACCCGACCCTACGCCGCAGCAGTCACCCGGGCCATCTTCAAATTCATCTGGAGATCCAAGATGGACCGTGTCCGAAGGGACGCCATGTACAAACCTCTGGATAAGGGAGGGAAAAACGTAACCAACGTCTCCCTCATCCTGATGGCCACCTTTGTGTGCAGCTGCATCAAGCTGTGTGTGGACCCTGGTATGCAAACACCAAGTGTCACTACATACTGAGGTTCTACCTGTCCCTGGTGTTACGAAGGATGGGCCTGGCCTCATTGCCGCGGAACGCTCCAAGTAGTTGGACCGTGTCGTACCACCTGCCTCTCGTGGAAAAGTTTTTGAAGAAAAACACCTTTGATCACAAGGCAATGAAGCAGTGGTCAGCACGTAATGTCCTCGAGGCCCTCAGGGAAAAGGAGACTGTGGAGGACGTTGGAGGGTTCCCTGAGCAGACTGTCAGAGTCATCTGGCAGAACATCTCATCACCAGAATTTACAAACAAGCACCAAGACCTAGCTTGACTGGTGGTGAGAGGGGCCCTCCCTGTCAGATTCTTCATGTACACCCGAAGGCTCAGCGCCGTTGCACGCTGCCCTCGGAGTGGTTGTGGGGGAAATGAGACGGTCACCCACCTCCTTGTGGAATGTGCCTTTGCAAAGAAGGTCTGGAGAGAGATGCAGTGGTTTTTGTCAAGGTTCATCCCGAGCAGCTCTGTGACACGGGACTCTGTGCTCTACGGGCTGTTTCCAGGGACACACATCGAGACAAACATCAACTGCTGCTGGAAGGTCATCAACTTGGTGAAAGACGCTCTTTGGTCTGCCCGAAACTTGCTGATCTTGCAGTGCAAAGAGCTGTCCTCGACCGAGTGTTGCAGACTGGCACATTCCAAGGTCCAGGACTACGTGCAGAGGGACACACTCAAGCTTGGGGCAGCTGCCGCCAAGGCGCAATGGGGAAAGACCACTATGTAAGGTCTTACCAGCAAATGTACACCGAGGGGCGGGTAACAGTGTAAACGCCCCTCGGTCTGGGTCATTAACACTCCAATGCATAAAAGAAACATGACAATGTAAATGTTTTAGAAGGAATTGTAACGTAAAGAGCGATATGTGTGTAAGGTTATCAAAATTGAATGGGAGAAAGTCAAGGGAATGTGTAACTCTGATGGAAATGGACAGTCAAGACAATTTGAAATGTTCTGTAATGTATATGATGAATAAAGTATATTTTTTGGAAAAAAAAAATTCTGGAGATTGACCTTGTGCAGAGCAATGCTACAGGAGTTCATAGAATCACCCCCTTTAGCAAAAAGAATCTGGAGGATTTATTGGAGGAGGTGACCCTGAGAAATATGGGACAGATGGCATTCCTTCAAATCACGTCAGCATACAAACAGCATGACTGGACTGACCTATTGAGGAATGCTGCCTCTTCGGTGAATTGGTCAGGAAAACAAGGGGAAAAAGGTTCTCTGGAGTGAGTGAGGGCACCAGGAACACTAATGAGTGTCCTCTGAAAACAAAGGGTTGAACCTTGCCAACCACAAGAACCCTGGGCACATTATGCTGCCACATTTGAATTGGAGCCTGAGACGCACAGGCCCCACCATCACTTATTAAGCTTCATAAATATCTGAAGATATCTGTAAGATCTCATCCACCATATGCATCAGGCTATCCAAATAAATGGGGGGGCTATTGAGGGAGTGGATGAGAGCTAGCTTGGTGGCTTTGTCTGAGCTCAACAAGATAAACGGTTCAGTTTAATTTAAATGTTTTCCTACTTAGCATTCATTCAATGCACTCCTAGCTCGTCTTCCATCTTCTGTCTCCCATCATCCAAACCACCCCCCCCACCCCCAACCACACACACATCTCTGTACTGTTCCCATTCTGGGCTCTCGCATAGCCTTGATGATAATCGCAACTTCGGGGTTGAGTTCTTTTGAAAATCTCTGTGGCTCATGGTGAATCGAAATCGGCAGACAGGGTTAAAAATTTGCAAGTTGTATGGAGGGAGCCAGAGAGACCCCACGCATTGATCTTGCTTCTTCAGTCTCATTTGTTTATGTTGTCTGCAGGGCAAATAAGCCCTTAAACATACAAAGGGTTAGCTGGCTTGACACATGAAAAGTTTTAGACTTTTCTGTGGGACCATAATTCCCAGAGTGAACCACAACAACCGTGGCACGTGAGTGACAGACCACAATTTCAAGTATTACACTTATCTGTGCATGCCCGGATCCTGAAGTTGTGGTCAATTTCAACGGGATAATGATGGCGAACGCTGTCATTTGACCATCAAACAGACTTCCACGCGCATTCCCCAACACCACAATGCCAAATTTGGGCCAATAGTTTTGCTACGTTTTAATAAATGGTTTTTATTTGTAGAACTGTGTTAACAATAGTCAGTCATGTCTGATTGTAGATATACAGGCACACTAACAAACTTCTCAGGATTTAGGTCAGAATAATTGTTCAATAGCACGCATTTAATCTACTGAACTTCAGCCTTTGGAATTTAAATCCACGTAAGCATTGTGTGATCTGAGAGTTCGCTATCATTGTGTTACTTTCCTTCTGTAAATTATTTATTTATTTAAATTATAATATGACATATTCTGCCTAACATTTTCTGACATTCAACTGTGCTCTATTTCTTGCTAACTTACGCTGATTATATTACACGGGGGGGGGGGGGGGAGGATTTTAGCCTTCAATGAGATTGGCAGCATGGGCGCATAGCCCAGATAGAATTGGAAGGCACGGTACTCTCCTTCAAGATTGCGATTTCCAATATACCAACAAGTTCTCCAATGGAGTAGTGCGAACCACGCCGCGGGAGCCCAGGAACCTCATTTGAATACATTAGCATGTCATTATGGGCAGCACGGTAACATAGTGGTTAGCACAATTGCTTCACAGCTCCAGGGTCCCAGGTTCGATTCTCGGCTTGGGTCGCTGTCTGTGCGGAGTCTGCACGTTCTCCCGTGTGAGCGTGGATTTCCTCCGGGTGCTCCGGTTTCCTCCCACAGTCTAAAGATGTGCAGGTTAGGTGGATTGGTCATGCTAAATTGCCCTTAGTGTCCAAAGTTGCCCTTAGTGTTGGGCGGGGTTATTGGGTTATGGGGATAGGGTGGAGATGTGGGCTTGGGTAGGGTGCTCTTTCAAAGAGCCGCTGCAGACTCGATGGGCCGAATGGCCTCCTTCTGCACTGTAAATTCTATGATTCTAATTACTGAGCACTCACTCCAGGACTGCCTCACCCACCCACCCTCACTGAATATTCATCATGTGCCGTCGCCATTTGCAACGGTGAGCTGGCGGCCTCACCAAGGGGGATTTTGGAGGGCTGTGCCCCAGTCACAGGTCGGCATTGCCAAAGTACTGCAGAACATGTCCCAATCAACGAGAATCGCCAAGGGTGTTGATTCCATAGTGCAGACATTACGTCAGGACTGGCAGAGTCAGATGATGCAGGGGCAGACAGGGCATGATCCAGCTGCCCCACTGTCCCGAGGTGCCCCAGAGCCCTATGGGCACTGACCAGGAGGAGGGCGTGCTGGGTGCCAACCCGGACCTCTCCCATGAAATGGTAATGGTGGCCACCAGCTTCCCCGTGTGCCACCCCTCTGACGATGACAGGTCTCGCAGTTAGCACCAGGGACAGGGTGGCAGGGCTGTGCATGTGCCGCTGTCAGGTGCGCCTTGGCACTCTGGCCTCAGAGCCCCCAGAGGACGCCCGCCAGGGGCATTGAAGGCCACAGGACATGATAAGCAGCTGGCTGCATCCACCTCCGGGGGGGAAACACCTAGACGCAGTGGTAGAGCAAGAAAGGCTAAGTACGTCAAGGATCACTGAGAGGGCTCTTGGGGAAGAGGGTGAAGAAGGGTGTAGGTAGGGGTTAAGGAAAGGAGTAAGCGTTGGGAAGGTTAGGGCGCGGGGGGTGAGGGGTTGGCGGGGGAGAGTGGGGCGGCACCATCGGGAGAGCGGGTTAGTGGTGGACACTTGTGTGATACATTAAAAATTCTTCACCACAACTATAAGACCAGAAGATCATAAGACACAGGAGCAGAATTAGGCCACTCAGCCCATCAAGTCTGCTCCGCCATTCAATCATGGCTGATATTTTTCTCATCTCCATTTTCCTGCCTTCTTCCCATAATCCCTGATCCCCTTATTAATCTAGAACCTATCTATCTCTGTCTTAAAGACACTCAATGATTTGGCCTCCACAGCCTTCTGCGGCAAAGAATTCCACAGATTCACCACCCTCTGTCTGAAGAAATTCCTCCTCATCTGTTTTAAAGGATCGTCCAGTATGACGCATCTGTCACTTGCTTCAGCAATGAGGGCCGTCCTCTGGACCGTTGCCCCATCTCCCCAGGCATGGGGGTTCTGCCACACACCCCTTCCCCGAGGCACACCACGTACAGGTGATGGGTAGTAGTGAGCACTGAGCAAACAGGCAGGGGTCAGTCTATGGCATAGATTGAAGAGCACCGTCAATCAGCTCTCTGTGGGTTACATCACCCACCTGCCCTCGACAGTGACCTGCTGACAGTGTCAATGGTCCTAGAACCTTGGAGTGATGTAACACAGATTCTGGGACGGTGGGAAAGGGGGGAAGGGGGTAGAGGGTAGCATTGACGGACCAGGCCACGTCCGCTGTGAAGCGGACCCGTATGATGACTTGCCAGACCCTCGCTGCTGCCACCTATCCTGCAGCCTCTGGCTGGTTCTCCAATTCCTCCCAGGATAGTCCTCCAGCTCCTGCTGGTCCATCACCTCCTCCTCGCCCTCCTCCTTCTCCTAGGAGGTAGCCACACATTCCTCATCCTCCACCTCCAGCACGACACAGCAGACTACCACGAAGATGGCGAGTTTCCGGGGGCTGTATTGCAGGGCAGCACCGGAGCAGTCAAAGCATCAGAACAGCATTTTGAAAAAAACGTCATGGAGCGGTATTGCTCAATGACAGCACTGGTGGGCCATATGGGCCTCATTGTATCGGGGCTCTGCTTTGGTTTCTGCCCTCCGTACTGGTGTCATTAGCCAGGGCCTAAGAGGATACCCTTTATCCTCAGGAGCCAGCTGGCCAGCCTGGGGTCAACCTCGAAAAGGCCGGGGATGGCTGATTGCCCCAGGATGTAGCTGTTGTTCACACTCCCTGGGAAGCATGCACAAACATGCAAGATCCTAAGGTGGTGATTGCACATCAGCTGGATATTCAGGGAGTATAACCCCTTCCTGTTGATGATCCAGGTGGCCTGGTGAGCGCAAGGTGACATGTGTCTAGTCTATCAGCCCCTAGACCTGAGGCAGTCGTCGATGGCGGAGAATCCTGCTGCCCAGGCATCTTGTTGGTCTGTGCCAAAGTTTATCTAATTTTCTGCCTGGGCAAACAGGGCATCTGTGTCTGATGCACCTGTGAGCTGTAGTTTGAGATTTGCCACACAGGTCCCAAGGAGTAAAAGGTCAGGGCTGCGGTGACCTTTACGGCCACAGAGCGGGTGACCGCCATCTCCTCCACATGGTGCCAGAGACGTACCATGCCTGGAGAACGTCTCCTTACAGGCCTTGATGATGGTCCGAGATGTGAGGTCTGAGAGCTTCATGACTTCAGGGTAATTGGAAAAGTAATCAATGATTAACACATAATCACGACCATTTGTATGAAAGAGGTCGATGCCAACCTTGGACCACGGAGAGGTTTCGCTTTCATGCTGCTGAAGTGTCTCCTTACTCTGCGCTGGCTGGAAGCGTTGACAGGTCGCACAGTTAAGGACCATGTTAGCGATGTCCTGGCTGATCCCGGGCCACTAGACAGCCTGCCTGACTCTGCGTCTGCACTTTTCCACACTCAGGTGACCCTCATGGATTTGACGGAGCACCAAGCTCTGGAGACTGTGTGGAATTACAATCCGGTCCAGCTTGAGGAGGATACCATCAACCACCGTCAGGTCGTTCTTTACATTTTGCCAGCCATTGGCTATGTGTTACATAACACGCTGCAAGAGGGGGTCTTTGGCTGTCTCCTCACGGATATGAATCATCTTCTCATCAGATGCCGGAAGGGTGCTTGCACACAGCTGCACCTGTGACTCAACCTGTGACTCAATTTGCTGGATGACGTTCGGTGGTTCACTAGGCACGGTGATGGAGCGGGACAGTGTATCGGCAATGATGAGCTCCTTGCCAGGCGTGTAGACCAGGTCAAAGTCGTACCTTCTGAGTTTGAGGAGGATGCGCTGCAACCGAGGCGTCATGTCATTAAGGTCCTTGTGGATAATGTGGACCAGGGGCCTGTGATCCGTCTCAACTGTGAATGTCGGCAGGCCGTAGACATAGTCATGAAACTTGAGAATGCCAATGAGAAGGCCCAGGAATTCCTTCTCGATTTGTGCATACCTTTGTTCGGTGGGCGTCATTGCCCTTGATGCGTAGGCAACCTGTGCCCAGGATGAAGTGTCATCGCATTGTAACAGGACCGCACGGATGCCATCCTGACTCGCATCTGTCGAGATTTTCGGTTCCCTGTCTGGGTCGGAAAATGCCAATACGGGTGCAGTGGTGAGCTTGGCTTTAAGCTCCAACCACTCTGCCTGATGGGCCGCCTTCCACTCGAAGGCAGTGGACTTCTTCACTAGGTTTCGTAGGGCCGTGGTGTGTGAGGCCATGTTTGGGATGAACTTGCCCAGAAAATTGAACATACCCATGAAGCGCAATACCGCTTTCTTGTCTTCCAGGACCTCCATGGCTTCGATGGCCTTGACCTTGTCTGTGTCAGGGCGCACGCCCTGCTGAGAGAGCTGATCTCCTAGGAACTTGAGTGTCGACATGCCAAAGCAACATTTGGCCCTGTTCAGCTTCAGGCCATTGGCGTGGACACGGCGGAATACCTGCTGGAGACAGGAAACATGCTCCTCAGGGGTCATGGACCATATGATGATGTTGTCCACGTACACACGAACCCCTCCAATGCCCTCCATCATCTGCTCCATGATGCAATGGAAGATCTCCGATGCCGAGACGATGCTGAATGGCATACGGTTACAGCAGTATCTGCCAAACAGTGTGTTGAAGGTGCAGAGCCTTCTGCTGGACTCATCCATCTGGATTTGCCAGAATCCATGTGACGCATCTAACTTCGTGAAAAACCTTGCATGTGCCATCTCACTGGTGAGTTCCTCCCACTTCGGAATGGGGTACTGTTCACACATTATATTCTGGTTGAGATCCTTGGGATCAATGCAGATGCGCAGGTCTCCAGAGAGTTTTTTAACCACCACCATCGAGCTGACCCAGTCAGTCGGTTCGGTTACCCTGGAAATGATCCCCTGTTGCTGCAGCTCCTTGAGCTGTTCCTTCAGGCGCTCCTTCAGCGGAGCCGGGACCCGGCGTGGTGCATGGACCACTGGCTTGGCATCAGGTCGCAGTCGGATCTTGTACCGATATGGCAAAGTGCCCATCCCGTCAAACACATCTGGATATTGAGCGAGGATGTCGTCAATGCTGGCTTGAAGATCCACGTTGGAGGATGTCGTTGAATAAACCCGCTGCACCAGGTTTAGTTTTTTGCAGGCATGCGCAGGGATGCTCTGTCCAGCTTGACAATTTCATACCTTCGCCGTGCATGGGTACTCCGGTTGGAGACGAGTAGATGGCAGAACCCCAGTGCCGTAATGGCATTACCGTTATAGTCCAGGACCTGGCAGGCTGCTGGAAGAACCTTGGGGGGCTTCTTGATGCGTTTGAAATCTGGAGCAGCGGCAAGGAAGGGAAGCTCAAAGCAAGATGGTGTCGGAAGGTGGCCGTTTGTTATGGGGCCCGGAGCAACAAGAGTTCCTGCGGCGCTGTGTGGAAGAGCTGAAGAAGGAGTTGAAGAAGGAGCTGTTGGCCCCGATATTACAGGCGATTGAAGGGCTAAAGGAGGAGCATAGGACCCAAGAGCTGGAGCTTCGGGTCGTGAAGGCAAAGGCTGCTGAAAATGAAGATGAAATACAGGGCCTGGTGGTGAAGACAGAGACGCACAAGGCACAGCACAAAAGGTGTGTGGAAAGGTTGGAAGTACTGGAGAATAATTCGTGGAGGAAGAATTTAAGAGTCCTGGGTCTTCCTGAAGGCGCAGAAGGGGCGGACGTCGGGACATATGTGAGCACGATGCTTCACTCGCTAATGGGATCAGAGGCCCCGACGGGCCCTTTGGAGGTGGAGGGAGCTTATCGAGTTCTGGCGCGAAGACCGAAGGCTGGAGAAATACCCCGAGCTATAGTGGTGAGGTTTCTCCGCTACAATGACAGAGAGACGGTCCTCAGATGGGCGAAGAAAACTCGGAGCTGTAGGTGGGAGAACGCGGTGATCCGCGTATACCAGGATTGGAGTGCGGAGGGCAAGCTTTAATCGGGCTAAGGCGGTGCTTCACAAAAAGAAGATCCAGTTTGGAATGTTGCAACCGGCGAGATTGTGGGTCACACACCAAGGGAAGCACCACTACTTTGAGACGGCAGAAGAGGCGTGGACATTCATTGTGGACGAGAAGCTGGAATAGGCTGGCGAGAGAAAGAGCTTTTGGGACAAAGTGGTGGGGTGATTATGTGGGGTGAGAAAAGGGGGGGGGGGGATGATTTTTCAATTTGTTAATTTTGTGATCCTGTAACATTTCTCTCTTCCCCATGTTGGGGGGGGGGAGTATGAGGAACTGTGGGCGCCGGCCATTAGGGGCGGGGCCGAGTGGCTTTGTTCCCGCGCTATGGTAATTATGGCGGGAACAGGGACGCAGGAAGGAGGGGGCCTCGCACAGTGGGGGCCGAGGACAAGGGGGGAAGCCGAGGTCAGCCAGAGTTCGCTGACTTCTGGGAGCAACATGGGGGGTGCAACTACACTAGAGGGGGATCTAGCGGCAGAGGAGGGGGGTGTCGGAAGGGGGGGGTTAACTGGGTTGCTGCTGCTAAGGAGAAGGGGGAGCTGTTATGGGATGGGGTGGTCGAGGCGGGAGGGCGCCGTCGGGGGGATATACGGGTACGTGGGAACCGGGTGAGGAGCTGGGTTAAAAAAGGGGATGGCTAGTCGACAAGGGGGGGTAAAGAGCCCCCCAACCCGGCTGATCACGTGGAACGTGAGAGGGCTGAATGGGCCGATTAAAAGGGCACGGGTGCTCGCACACCTAAAGAAATTAAAGGCAGATGTGGTTATGTTGCAGGAGACGCATCTGAAACTGATAGACCAGGTCAGACTATGTAAAGGATGGGTGGGGCAGGTGTTTCATTCGGGTTTAGATGCGAAGAACAGGGGGGGTGGCTATTTTAGTGGGGAAACGGGTACTGTTTGAGGCAAAGACCATAGTGGCGGATAGTGGGGGTAGATATGTGATGGTGAGTGGCAGATTGCAAGGGGAGGCGGTGGTTCTGGTGAACGTATACGCCCCGAACTGGGATGATGCAAATTTTATGAGGCGTATGTTGGGACGTATCCCGGACCTGGAGGCGGGAAAGTTGGTAATGGGGGGAGACTTCAATACGGTGCTTGATCCAGGGCTGGACCGGTCGAGGTCCAGGACCGGGAGGAGGCCGGCAGCAGCCAGGGTGCTCAAGGACTTCATGGAGCAGATGGGAGGGGTAGACTCCTGGAGATTTAGTAGGCCTAGGAGTAAGGAGTTCTCATTTTTCTCCCATGTTCACAAAGTATACTCACAGATAGACTTTTTTGTCTTGGGAAGGGCACAGATTCCGAAGGTGACAGGGACGGAATATACGGCCATAGCCATTTCGGACCACGCTCCACATTGGGTAGACCTGGAGGTAGGAGAGGAAAAAGAACAGCACCCACTCTGGAGAATGGATATGGGCTTATTGGCGGATGAGGGGATATGTTTAAGGGTGAGGGGGTGCATCGAAAGGTACTTGGAGCTTAATGAAAATGGAGAGGTTCAGGTGGGAGTGGTCTGGGAGGCGTTGAAGGCGGTGGTTAGAGGGGAACTGATATCCATAAGGGCACATAAAGGAAAGCAAGAGGGTAAAGAAAGGGAGCGATTGTTGAAAAAACTTTTGAGGGTGGACAGGCAATATGCGGAGGCACCGGAGGAGGGACTGTGCAGGGAAAGACAAAGGCTACATGTGGAATTTGACCTGCTGACCACGGGTAAGGCAGAGGCACAGTGGAGGAGGGCACAGGGTGTACAGTATGAGTATGGAAAGAAGGCGAGTCGGCTACTGGCCCACCAATTGAGGAAGAGGGGAGCAGCGAGGGAGATAGGTGGGGTGAGAGATGAGGAGGGAGAGATGGAACGGAGAGCGGAGAGAGTGAACGGGGTGTTCAAGGCATTTTATGAGAGGTTATATAAGGCTCAGCCCCCGGAAGGGAAGGAGGGAATGATGTGTTTCTTGGATCAGCTGGAATTCCCTAAGGTGGAGGAGCAGGAGAGGGCGGGACTGGCAGCACAGATTGAGATGGAGGAGGTGGTAAAAGGGATTGGGAGCATGCAGGCGGGGAAGGCCCCGGGACCGGACAGATTCCCGGTGGAATTTTATAGGAAATACATTTTGACGAGAACCTTTAATGAGGCCAGGGAAAGGGGGCAGCTGCCCCCGACTATGTCGGAGGCAACGATATCGCTCCTTTTGAAGAAGGAAAAAGACCCGCTGCAGTGTGGGTCCTACAGGCCCATTTCCCTTTTAAATGTAGATGCTAAGCTCCTGGCCAAGGTGATGGCGACGAGGATAGAGGACTGTGTCCCGGGGGTGGTCCACGAGGATCAAACTGGGTTCGTTCAGGGGAGACAGCTGAACACGAACATACGGAGGTTGCTAGGGGTAATGATGATGCCCCCACCAGAGGGGAAGGCGGAGATAGTGGTGGCGATGGACGCCAAGAAAGCATTCGACAGAGTGGAGTGGGATTATCTGTGGGAGGTGCTGAGGAGATTTGGTTTTGGAGAAGGGTTTATTGAATGGGTACAGCTGCTGTATAGGGTCCCGGTGGCGAGCGTGGTCACGAACAGACAGAGGTCTGACTACTTCCGTCTTCATAGAGGGACGAGGCAGGGGTGTCCCATGTCTCCGTTACTGTTTGCATTGGCGATTGAGCCCCTGGCCATAGCACTGAGGGGCTCCAGGAAGTGGAGGGGAGTACTCAGGGGAGGAGAAGAACACCGGGTATCTTTGTATGCAGATGATTTATTGCTGTATGTTGCGGACCCAGTGGAGGGGATGCCTGAGATAATGCAGACACTCAGGGAGTTTGGGGAATTTTCGGGGTACAAATTGAATATGGGGAAGAGTGAGTTGTTTGTGGTGCATCCGGGGGAGCAGAGCAGGGGAATAGATGACTTACCGCTGAGGAAGGTAACAAGAGATTTCCGGTACTTAGGGATTCAGATAGCCAGGAGTTGGGGAACCTTACATAGGCTTAATTTAACAAGATTGGTGGAACAGATGGAGGAGGATTTTAAGAGATGGGACATGGTGCCCCTGTCACTGGTGGGTAGGGTGCAGGCGGTCAAAATGGTAGTCCTCCCGAGATTCCTTTTTGTGTTTCAGTGCCTTCCAGTGATGGTCACGAAGGCTTTTTTCAAGAAAATTGAGAAAAGTGTCATGAGTTTTGTGTGGGCCGGGAAGACCCCGAGAGTGAGGAGGGGGTTCTTGCAGCGTAGCAGGGATAGGGGGGGGCTGGCACTACTGAGCCTAAGTGAATACTACTGGGCCGCCAATATCTCAATGGTGTGTAAGTGGATGGGAGAAGGGGAGGGAGCGGCGTGGAAGAGATTGGAGATGGTGTCCTGCAAAGGAACCAGCCTACAAGCAATGGTGACGGCGCCGTTGCCGTTCTCCCCGAAGAAATACACCACAAGTCCAGTGGTGGTGGCAACACTAAAAATTTGGGGGCAGTGGAGACGGCATAGGGGAATGACGGGAGCCTCGGTGCGGTCCCCGATAAGAAATAACCATAGGTTTGTCCCGGGGAGAATGGATGATGGATTTGGAGCATGGCAGAGAGCTGGGGTTGTGCAACTGAGAGATCTGTTCGTAGACGGGACGTTTGCGAGTCTGGGAGCGCTGACGGAAAAATATGGGTTGCCCCAAGGGAATGAATTTCGATACACGCAACTGAGGGCTTTTGCGAGGTAGCAGGTAAGGGAATTCCCGCAGCTCCCGACGCAGGAGGTGCAGGATAGAGTGATCTCAGGGACATGGGTGGGGGATGGTAGGGTGTCGGATATATACAGGGAAATGAGGGATGAAGGGGAGATCATGGTGGATGAGCTGAAGGGGAAATGGGAAGAAGAGCTGGGGGGGGAGATTGAGGAGGGGCTGTGGGCTGATGCCCTACGTAGGGTAAACCCGTCGTCCTCGTGCGCCAGGCTAAGCCTGATACAATTCAAGGTTTTACACAGGGTGCATATGACCGGAGCAAGGCTCAATAAATTTTTCGGGGTAGAGGATAGGTGTGGGAGATGCTCGAGGAGCCCAGCAAACCACACCCACATGTTTTGGTCATGTCCGGCACTGCAGGGGTTCTGGGTGGGGGTGGCAAAGGTGCTTTAGATGGTGGTGGGGGTCCGGGTCGAGCCAGGCTGGGGTTTGGCTATATTCGGGGTTGCAGAAGAGACGGGAGTGCAGGAGGCGAAAGAGGCCGGTGTCTTGGCCTTTGCGTCCCTAGTAGCCCGGCGAAGGATATTGCTTGTGTGGAAGGAAGCCAAACCCCCAGGCGTGGAGACCTGGATAAATGACATGGCAGGGTTTATAAAACTAGAACGGATAAAGTTCGCACTAAGGGGTTCGGCTGAAGGGTTCACCAGGAGGTGGCAACCGTTCATTGACTACCTCGCAGAACGATAAAGGAAATGGGAAGGTAACAGCAGCAACCCAGGAGGGAGGGGGGTGGGGGGGTGGGGGGGGGGGGCTCGGGTGGGTCCTCAGGGGTGTTTTTGTATAGATATTTGTACTAGGTTATGTATAATGGATTGTTTGATTTTATTTTTGGAGAGTTATTATTTTTGTCATGGCAGTTGCCATTTAGTTTATATATTATTTATTTATTTGTTAAAACGGCCACTGTTATTTATATTGTTTTATTGTTGTAAAAAGGAAAACCTTTGTATTGTTTTGTTTGGCCGAAAAATTTGAATAAAATATATTTTTAAAAAAAGAGGATCACAGTGAACTCCAAACACGATTTGGTCTCTGATCATGGAATCAGCAATATCACCAAAGTTGCAGGACAGCTCTAGCAGGTGGAGGCTAGTTAAGAAGGCAATGAAAGAATCATCTTTACCATGAAGACGTTGTTTGAATATGTAGCGCTCGAAGATTTCATTGGTGTCTGCTTCACAGTAACTATCGAACTTGTCCAGGATGGTCTGAAACTTTGTCTTGTCCTGACCTTCGGTGAAGTTAAACGAGTTGAAGAGTTCGATGGCTTGATCACACACTGGGACCGGGAATGTGAGGAGCAGAATAGATACTGGAGGAGACCATGGGGATTGGTGGGGAGAAAGAGGACCTCGTAACAGATGCTGGGAACCTGCGGGAACCAAGAGATCACCTTGGAGTTGTGAGGGGTACATGAGGGGGTGCAGCAAGAGACTGGAGGAGACAGACTTGCCCTAGCAAGAAGGTCATTCATCTTCTTACGGCACTGCTGCCCCATCTTCATCTGCAGTAAAGGTAAAGTCGTTATAATCCCTGGTGACCAGAGGCTGCTTTTCGCTTTGAGGGGGAAAACTGACTGGTGATGATTTAACCTGAGGATCACCACACCTCAGGTGAGTGGCAAGCTGAGAAGGCGGGTCTTCATGCAGTGATCTGGCACTGACTAACACAGCCACTGCCTCCCAGGTGGGCTTGATCACCTTACTGGATGGACGTCTGCGCAGCCTTGGATAGAGGGCATCCTGCCTCTGTTGCACCCCATCCATGAGTCTGAGTTCCCTCTGAGAAACGCGATGCTGGCTTCCTGGCGGCCATCCGTTGAATGTATCTGGAATAAGTGCTGGGGAGATATTTATATGGAGCTCCCCCACTGATTGCAAAAATTAAGTTGCCCCGGAGCAAACAAATCACAAGGTGGCCGACATGGGTGCAACGTGATTGATGTGGTAGAAAAAAAATTGTTAAAGGTGCTCAATATTCAATGAGATTGATGCCGACGGTACTGATGGGATTTCTCACCGGAACCGACACTTTGCCAAACTTTGTAAGATTCCCCACAGTGTTTTAATCCTTTAGTGTGGCTATCAGTTGCATCAAATGTGTACTGACATTTATGACCACAACACCCTCTGCTGTTGACAAATTGTATTGGCCTTAAATAATAAACGTATCACCCATGAGCTCTACAAATGTATGTTATAAAGCATCTCAGACAATGAAAGTAATTCTCAGATTCTAAGTTCAACTCAGAGCTCTGATGATGGCCATGAATTATACCGTTTTCTTTCTCCCCACGGTTTTGTATCTTCTCAACCATTCTATGAAAATATTCACTTGGAATGGCACAGGGGAGCTTACATTTACAAACCATTACCCCAGGCTTAATTGTCAGGGAGCTGAGTTTGCGACTGAACTTTTTCACTTGTTATTGCTGGGTGTACTCAAGAATATTAAGATGTTGTGTATAATCCTCTGGATTTGTCACCATTTCACGATGAAGTGAAGGAGAATTATCGAACTTCTGTGAAGATCTCTTTGTGCCGATGATATGCTGTATATTGCTGCTTTCTGTGCACGGTCAGATACAATCCATTAAAAAAAATAGCTCTATATGAAAATCTCCTTTTCATATTTGAAGAGCAACCTGTCGTCTCACCACAGCTCAGCGTTTTCTGTTGTTTCTGACAAAGGGCCCACTGTTGAACTGCAAACCTTTCTTTAGTCTGTTACGATGGACCTGCGTGGCATTTTGATTTCATTTCCAATATCAGCTTGTTTTTAGATCACTTTTATGGTGGTATCGTTCACAATGTTGAGTTACTTATGTTCATTTTTAAAAAATATAGATTTATATTGGTTTTGCATTTGCTCGTTACAATATTTCAAAAAGAAATACAAAAGAATAAAAAATACAAACAGGAAACTAAAACGAAAAAAGGAAAAACAGTAATCAGGTGTGAATACATATGAAACATATATACAGCTGCCTTATTGGTTGCTGATCACGAACAGGTCATCGAACAGGTTGGTAAATTGCTTCCATGTATTGCAGAAGCCTTCCTCCGGCCCTCTGATGGTGAATTTTATCTTTTCCAATTTGAGGAATTCCGCCAAGTCAGACAGCCAGTCTGCAGCCTTGGTTTGTGCTGCTGATCTCCAGCCAAGCAGGAGTCTCTGGTGGGCGATTAGGGAGGCAAAGGCTGGACCATCTGCCCCTCTCCCCACGAAGAGCTCTGGCTGTTTCGATACCTCAAAAACCGCCACTCGTGAGCATGGCTCTACTCTCACTCCCACAACCTTGGTCATGGCCTCGAAAAAGGCAATCCAGTACCCAACAAGTCTGGGGCATGACCAGAACATGTGGGTGTGGTGGGCCGTGCCTCCCTGGTACCGTTCGCATTTGTACTTATGTTCATACAGGTATGTTTTTCCTAGTGTTTCAAGTTCCAATTCTGACTTATATGCCTGTTTAACTCTTTTAACAGGGACACAATAACATAGCAAATGCAATGTTGTCATTCATCTCAAGAGGCTTGGAATATAAAAGCAGGGATGTACTTCTGAAGCTTTATAAAGCATTAGTTAGGCCCCATTTAGAATACTGTGAGCAATTTTGGGCCCCACACCTCAGGAAGGACATACTGGCACTGGAGCGGGTCCAGCGGAGATTCACACGGATGATCCCAGGAATGGTAGGCCTAACATACGATGAACGTCTGAAGATCCTGGGATTATATTCCTTGGAGTTTAGGAGGTTGAGGGGAGATCTAATAGAAACTTACAAGATAATGAAAGGCTTAGATAGGGTGGACGTAGGGAAGTTGTTTCCATTAGCAGGGGAAATTAAGACCCGGGGGCACAGCCTTAGAATAAAAGGGAGTCACTTGAGAACAGAGATGAGGGGAAATTTCTTCAGCCAGAGAGTGGTGGGTCTGTGGAATTCTTTGCCACAGAGGGCGGTGGAGGCCGGGACGTTGAGTGTCTTTAAGACAGAAGTTGATAAATTCTTGATTTCTCGAGGAATTAAGGGCTATGGAGAGAGGGCGGGTAAATGGAGTTGAAATCAGCCATGATTGAATGGTGGAGTGGACTCAATGGGCCGAATGGCCTTACTTCCGCCCCTATGTCTTATGGCCTTATGGTCTTATGGTGGCTATCGCCTCTTCTCAAATGTAGTAGCTATTTGGAGTCCGTAGGAAGGTACAGTGGACTGCTGCAAGCATTGAACTGAAGGAAGTTACTGATAGAGTGAATTGGTTGTTTCTTAAAATTCTAAATCAACATCCACTCAAAGTCCTCTATTTTGAAGTAGCAATAATTCCACAAAAAAACATATTCGGGAGTTGTTTATTTGACTGATGCCTACGCAAAGTGATGATTCACTGGAGTAAATAGAACATGATACATTGATATATGTTGATGTCGGAGTCACCATCTATATCTACCGATTTGTTTGAGTTGGACAGTATCAGGCTCAGCTTCAGTTTCCCTTTGGGCAGATAGGCTGCCGACCCTCATTGCCTACATTTGCAAATGAGTGCACAAAAAGTGATTTTAGGCTAGAAATTCTGTGGGCAGAAATACTACCACCAGTCTGTCATGCTGACAAACAAGAGCTGTTTCTTTGTTCATTTAGCATTTGTCCAATGGCAATCCATTGCCCTTGGATTATCAATTTTTTTCCCATAGAATTTACAGTGCAGAAGGAAGCCATTCGGCCCACCGTGTCTGCATCAACTCTTGGAAAGAGCACCCCACTTAAGCCCATACCTCCACCCTATCCCCATACCCAGTGACCCCACCTAACCTTTTTGGACACTAAGGGCAATTTATCATGGCCAATCCACCTAACCTGCACATCTTTGGACTGTGGGAGGAATCCGGAGCACCCGGAGGAAACCCACGCAGACACAAGGAGAATGTGCAGACTCCACACAGACAGTGACCTAAGTCGGGAATCAAACCTGGGACCCTGAAGCTGTGAAGCAACAAGGCTAACCACTGTGCTACCATGCCGCCCTTAAATTGATGTTGGGGAATGAGATAAAGAACGCCATATTGGCAGGTACATCTGTATCAAGCAGTTCTGTTGATTCCACAGTATAACGTCAAGATGAAAAGGGGCTTTTTACAGTAACTTCATTGAAGCCTACTTGCGACAATAAGCGATTATTATTATTAATAAGATGAAAAGATGTGGAGGGAATGAGATTTTGAAATTTAAAATGATGGTTCTTTTTGTTCCAGGATTATTTATAATATTTTATTTTATCATTGAAATGTTTCTTTGAAATCTTTTTGGACACTATCTTCATCAAGATGTTGCCCCCTCTCTGTCAAACGGCTTAGTGACTTTGTGAAGATCATTGACAGGAATTGCATTTGAGAGGATTCATGGTATTTATCTCAGAATACTCTAAGTAAGAATGGTGGGGCTAGATTTGTGAAGTACTAATAATGATTATGAAGAAGTTAATAAACTCTGGGTGGTATGTGTAAACTGGGAGAGGTTATTGTGTTACTATATTCCACAATGCAGATGCAGAGTAACTACAATCTAATTGGCTTTACTTGGCATCACATGAAAGAGGAGGACACCTGCTCCCAATGGCTGTAAAGGTCACCGCAGCCCTGAACGTTTACCTCAGGGATCAGTCCAGGGCTCAAGAGGTGACCTGTGTGGCATCTCACAGGCCACAGCCCACATGTGCATCTGACAGGTAACAGACACCCTGCTTTCCCAGGCGCAAAACTACATCAACGTTGACCTGGAGCAAGCCCAGCAAGATGACCGGGCAGCAGGTTTCTCTGCCATCGATGGGATGGCCCAGGCCCACAGGGTAACAAATAGCACACATGTTGCTCTGCGCTCACCTGGGAGTGCCCTACGTTAACAGAAGGGGATTCCACTCCCTCAACAAACAGCTCATGTGCGACCACCACATGAAGATCATGCACTGGGAAGCATGCTTCCCGGGGAGCGCCATGGCAGTTACATACTCTTCGAGGACCACCCCAGGATGGGCGGCTGGCTCTTGGGGGAAAATGAGTACCCGCTGAGGACCTGGCTAATGATGCCAGTATGGAGGCTGGAGACTGAAGTGGAGACCAGGTATAATTCAGCCCACGTGGCCATGTGGGTTGTATTGAGTAGTGCATCAGACTGCTCAAGATGCAGTTCTGTTGCCTCGACTGCCCCGGTAGTGCACTCCAGTACACCTCCCAGAGTGTCGCCCGCTTTGTGGTGGTCTGCTGTGTCCTCTACAGCAGCGCAGAGCAGCGGGGTGAAGAGATGGAGGTTGGTGATGAGAAAGTTGTGGCCACCTCCAAGGAGGAGGAGGAGGAGGAGGACAAGAATGATGAGGCTGTGCCGGACCAGCAGAGGCTGGAGGACAAGTGCAGGGAGGAACCGAAGGACCAGCTGGAGGCTGCAGGACAGGCGGTAGCGACAAGGGTCCGACAAGCCCGGAGGGCCAGGGAGGCCCTCATACTCGCCCAATTCACTTATGATGTGGCCTGGCCCGGCATTGCACCCTTACACACACCCCACCCCCACCCTCCCAGGGTCTGTGTTACACCATTCCACGGTGCTGGGACTGTGTCGGCACCGTCAGTGGGTCACTGTCAAGGGCGGGGTGCAGGGCGATAATAATCCACAGAGAGCTGAGCGCCAGTGCTCCTCAAACTATGTCATAGTCTTACCCCTGCCTGTCTACTGAGTGCTCGCTCGCACTCATCACCTGCACGTGGTGTACTTGGGGAAGGAGGGAAGCCTGGAGAGATAGGCTAAAGATTAGGAGGTTGGCCTGCAGTGCAGAAGAAAGTGACAGAGGTTCCCGTACCAGCGTCCCCGAACAGGCACCGGAATGTGGTGACTAGGGGCTTTTCACAGTAACTTCATTTGAAGCCTACTTGTGACAATAAGCGATTTTCATTTCATCATATACAAGGGTGTTTACTGTGTTTTACAATTCCTCACTCTCCCGATGGTGCCGCCACCGCCCCCCCCCCCCCCCCCCCACCTCACCCCCTACATACCCCTCCCCCACTCCCTCTTCCCTCTCCCGGTGCCCTTAGTGATCCTCGATGTGCTTTGCTTCCGTGCTCTACCGCTATGTTTGAGTGTATCCCAGGATGTACATCAGAGGTGGAGGCAACCAGCTGATTACCTCGTCCCGTTGTCTTCAATGCCCATGGCAGCCATCCTCTGGGGGCTGTGGAGTCTCTGGGGCACCTGTCAACGTCACATGCACAGCCGTGCCGCCCGGTCCCATGTGCTGACTGTGAAACGCGGCCTCATCAGAGGGGTGCAACTCGAGGGAGCTGGTGGCCACCGTCGCCACTCCATAGACTGGGTCCGGGTTGCACCCAGCTCTTCCCGGTCAGTGCCCACAGGGCCCTGGGGTTCACCTGGGGACAGAAGGGCAGATAGTTTGAGCCACAGCTGCTCCCCATGGTCTGCACCATCGTGTCAATGCCCTCAGTGAATGGGACATGCACTGCAGCTCCTCAGCAATGCCCACCTGTGACTGGGTCAAGCTCCACAGCGCCTCGGCCATTCCCATCTGAGAGCGGGACATGTCCTGCAGAACCTCCTCAAGATCAGTCTGGTAACACCCCCCAGCGAGGCGGACATTATGCAGAGACCCTGAGCCATGGCCGTCACCAACTGCGCGATGCCTTGAACACCTTCACAAATGGTGCTGATGTCACGTACCAGGCTCTCCGCTGTGGTCGCCACCCTTTCAGTGTTGGCCTCAGTGCCACGCATTGCCGGCGACAGCTCCAGTACCCGTATTCTCTGGGACTCCTCAAATCGGCCATGGAAATGCTGGAATGTCGCTGACATCTCCCTCTGAATGTCATGACCTCTCCGTATCATCTTCATCAGCTCCGTGAATACCTCTTCCATAGGTTCAGCATCAGACTGGGATGCAGCAGACGTCCGAATGCTGTCTCACCTGGGGGTTCCTGCCCCCACCTCATGGACATTAGCAGCTGTGTGGTGCTCACCAGATGGTGCCCCAGAAACCTGACAACTAACATTTCCCGCCAGGGTGCGTGAATATGTGCTGGTGGAGGGTGGGGATGATAGATGTGATCCCTTAATCATGTCTTCCTCGGAGCTCCCCCTCGAAGTGGTCTCGTGGGAGGCTGGAGAGGGGCCACCCGGGATGGGCCAGCACCGTTGACTGGAGGACCAGCGGAGAATGGGCATGTGGTCAGTGGGAGGGTTGTGTCAGTCAGTAAGGCACTAACAACTCAAGTTTGACAGGTCCTCCGGGTGGAGCCCAGTGGTTCCTCACCTCCGCGTGGGCGACCGCCCGGTCCTCGGCCACCCCAATCACCTCCAGGGCCTGTTCCTCGAAGGAGGTGAGGATTCTTAATTCGGCACCCCACCACCAGCCTAGACCCTCCCCCAGTGATTGTGGAAGAGCTTTTCCTGAGGATACACAGAAAGGGCATCATTAGCCACACGTGTGGTTCACAGTGGTTGTTGGAGGGGGGGGTGTTATGAAGCGAGGGGTGGGGGGGTTGAAAGGAGAGGGTGGTGGAGGGAGGGTTGGGGTCACATGGAGAGTTGGGGGGGTGGATGCTCGCATGGGGGTGGAAAGGTCTCGTGGGGAGGGGGGGGGGAGGTGTTGCTATGTACTCATTTGAGGTTGTTGACCTTTTTTCAGCACTGAAGGCCAGTCCTCCTGGTCACACTCCTGGAGCTCACAGCTGCCGTCACCTTGTCCCAGGCAGCACTGACTGTCTTGTGGCTCACCCTTTGGTATCCTCGGGGGAACAGGACATCCCTCCTGGCCTCCATTGAGTCCAGGAGCCTCCCCAGGTCACCGTCTCCGAATCTTGGGGCTGGTCTCCTGGGCGCCATTGTTATGAGCTGACTGGGGTTGGCTGAGGAAGTGCTGCTCGACGTTGTTAGTGGGGTGGTGGCGAGCACGGTGTCGGCGAATCGGCTGGCGAGCCTTCTTTTGCGACCTGAAGCCCGTGGGGCCTCGTTAAGTGGACCAATTAATGTTGAATAGCGTTGCCGGCCTCGCTGGGCTGTGCGCCGGGAGGCTCATGGCTGTTCTGCTCGCTATCACACTTAGAAATCTTTCCAGAGAATCACGCCCTACATCTGATTGAACAACATACAACTTTCTATGGAGTTTCAAACAGCAATGTGGGAGTGGGAATGTTGAAATTCTTGCTGATTTCAATGATTTCTGTCTCTGGAGCCTGGAGTTGTAGGGAAAGGGGGGCTGGAGTTTACACGGTGGGTGATGCAGAGTGTGTGTCGGAGCTCTGAGTTACAGACTGCATCTTCAGGATTTACATGCTAATCTGTACATGCTCTATATCCTGAAGTTACGATCAGTTTCAAAGGGATAATAATTGTTAGAGCACCAATGTTAAGCGATGTATCTCTGGGATCATAATTGCAACAATCATTATTTCTGTTTTACATTATTGATTTGGATTCAGAAACTGAAGTAAATTGTTCAAATATGCAGTTAAAATTGTCTCAGAGGAGATAGCTTAGCTACAAAATGAGTTGAACAGGATATGCGAGTTGGCAGAAAAAAGGTAGGTGGAATGTAATGCAGAGAGTAAATTGCACACGGGAGGAGAAAATGTCAAATTACTCCAAGCTCCAATACCTCTGTGATTGTGGACAACCATGGACTTCTGGGTTTCTCAACTTTGTACTGGCCTGAATTCTCTGAACTGCATTGTGATTGATCTGCCCATCTGGCACCCAAAAGTCCTAGTGGCTGCCCTCCAAACTGGTGAGGCACGCTTTGCTGTCAGAACCGGCAAGCCATTGGGTGCCCAAGAGTTAAAATTGACCCAGGCGTTTTAGTCAATTTCTGAACCAGCTTTCTTAACCGACATATCTCCCAAATCATATGAGCCAAGCCAACCTTGACATTTCTTCCAAATAGATCCGCCCACAATCATGGGTGGGATTCTCAGTCCTGCCACACCCGTTTTATAGTGCAGCGCGCTCCCGCCGGCAGTGGGATCCTCCATCCCTGCAGCCGGCCCATGGGATTTCCCATTATGAGCACCCTCACTCCATCGGGAAATCCACGGGCGTGGATGCAGTGCTGGCGAAACGGAGGATCCCGTCGACGGAGAATCCAGCCCACTGTCTTTTATTGAAAGAAAACCTGTTCTCCATGCTTCGCATGAAATAATTTATTACTGAATGGGTTTTCTCATATATCTCCATTTCAGAAATATATATATATAAAATATACATAAATATATGTAGGCCCATGTTCAAGACCAATCCTCTCTCATCAAGCAGGGTAGTGGTGGGGATATGCCGAGGTCACTGCACACAGTGTTTGAGCTGCTGCAGCCAACTGAAAACTATCCAGAGTAGGCTGTGAACATTCATCTGTCTAAACAATCTGTTTTGTTATCTTGCATTATTTTGCGATCAACAGACAGGGCAGAACTGCTAAAACCAGCACTCTCATCACATTTCATAAAACTTAAACAGGGCTGGTGCTGCACACTACCAGCGTACTGATAAATATATTAGGGTTTCCAATGTATTCCCTGATTAAAATGAATGTTGAAAAGATTTTATACTTGAAGAGATAAAGTATAACACCACATTAAATTTAATGCTGTATACGATTTGATGATGGCTCATATCTTTTTTAAAAAAGCATAGATCATATTTTGGCTAGTGGGAATAGGAAGATTGTCTCTGTGAGTTAATGGGTCAGAATTTGCTGTCAAAATAAGGGTGAGGCTAATGACTCGCCGCTATTATTGGACAAATGGCCCAGCTCTTCAGGCGGGGGGTGTGGGGGTGTGGGGGGGGGGGGCAGATGTATGGTTAAATGCGAATATCCAAAAGCCACTGTCCAAGTTGTACCACTCTGCCCTTAGCAGCATGAAAACCACATTTCCCCGATTGTCTCACCGTTGAAATGCAAACAATGTCATGAATTTGCTGTATTTCACGGCGCCGAGGTCCCAGGTTCGATCCCGGCTCCGGGTCCGTGTGGAGTTTGATCATTCTCCCCGTGTTTGCGTGGGTTTCGCCCCCACAAGCCAAAGATGTGCAGGCTAGGTGGATTAGCCATGTTAAATTGCCCCTTAATTGGAAAAAATGAATTGGGTACTCTAAATTTATTTAAAAAAAATTTTTTTTTAAATGAATTTGTTGTATTTGTTCAGTAAATGCAAGCTAAACTTGCCACAGAAAATTAAGTCTTGCTATTTTAAGTATATGCACCATTTTAACACCATGTGAAATATTTCAAACAACCTCTCAGGAACTGTAATAGCTATCACAAATTTGAAGTCTAATTCTTTCAGGCATTGTTAGAGGCACAATCGTACAATTTCTTTTTTGTATTTTCCTTTTACTTTTCCTTTCTGTCTCTTTTTCCTTCCTCTCTTACGCCAATCTCCTTTTCACTCTCTTCAATTTCTGTGCATGGCTTACATTGAATTTACCCACTGAAATTTACACTTCCTTCTCATTTCTTGCACTGTATCTTTCACAATTCTTCAGCCTGGTTGGTTAAGGAGATAGACAGTTGCTTGCCCTATTCACTCAAGCGCCAGATGTCCAGTTTCACTTTGTGTGACATTATTGACTCCCACTTTCCGCAGTTTGCTAAACATGCGGAATATCATTAGTTGCCACGTCACAGATCTATCTGGGCCATTGTTTATCTAGTATTTTTATTCTTCTGGAAAAATCTAGATTTGTTTGCACATGTGCCAGAATACATATTTTATATCTGCTAGACTGGTACAAAAGACAGGTTGATGAGGCTAGAATAGATATATAATGAAAGCAGATGATGCGCGTGAAACAATAAATGGGCAAAATGGGCTCACAGCCAACGGAATCTTGTGCAAGCAAAAATGGGATGACGATCTCAAAAAGGAAGAGTATTTAATCAAACCTCTAACATGTGCCTTGTAGATGTTGGACATGCTTTGGGAAAACAGGAGATGCACTATTTGCTGCAGAACTCCCAGCCTCTCAGCAGAAGTACAGAAACACAGAGGAGATATACTGATCTCTTAAATATGTGACCTATTTGTTAAGCTCTGGCAGGATGAAGGTTCATTAAGTTATCTTAGAGTCTCCATGATGATCACAATCTTCTAAAAATGCATTGCTGTCAACTGTAAGCTGGAACCTATTTTGGTTACTTCTTAATCGCCTCTCACCAGTTACAGAGGAGGTCCTTCCAGAGTCCCATGCAGCTTCCCACCTGTCAGAAGGACCAACATGATCTTCACAGCAGGCCAATTTCAGGAAAAGTGCAGAAAAAAGGATATCCTTTTGTAAATGGCCATCTTCAATCTTTAATGAGCCTGTCTCGATGAACCTTTGGATGGTGTTACTTCCAAAGGTGCTAGCTGGATGTCCAGCTAAGTTCACAATATGCAAATAAGTGTACTATGCAATGGCTCCACCACAGACCCCTCCCCTCAACAGACCCCTTTCCAATCAAACTGGTATCAAACAAGGGAGTGTCATTGCACCAACACTTTTCTCAATCTTTCTTGCAGCATCACTGCAACTTACTATTCACAGGCTCCCCATGTTATAGTAATCACTTATCATATTGATGATAAACTCTTCCACCTCAACTGGCTGAAGACCACAACCAAGCTAACAATCATATCTACAATCTACAATAGAACTACACTATGCTAATGATGCACAAATTAGTACTTACTCTGAAAAACTACAACAGATAATTGATGTATTCATTGACATTTACGTGAGCATGAAAGTTGCCCAGAACACCAGGAAAATCAATATTTGCTACCAATCGACCACATATGAATAAATTCCATGGTCTTCAATTGAGATTCATGGTGACATGTTCCTCATTTCTTATATCTTCGAATCTATCTATCCACAAATGTTGACACTGATGAGGAGATATACCACATAATCCAAATGCTATCTCAGCGTATGGTAAATTGCTCGGGTTTTCGAGAATCATAATATCAGACCTAATACTGAACTCGAAATCCATTGGATCGTGGCTCTCCCGATTCTTCTCTGCCACAAGCTGAAGCTTGGACAACTTATAGATACAGAATCATCAACACTCTTAAAAGGCTGTAGAAAATCAAGTGGGTGGAAAATATAAGCATTCCCCAAGGTGCAGACATGCTAGACATAGGGGGCGGGATTCTCCGAGCCCGCGCCGGGTCGGAGAATCCGCCGGGCCGCTGATTCTCCGGCTACCGGAGAATCAGTGGCAATCGCGCCAGCAAGGTCGCCGCGGCGCCGGTTGGGGGCCGAGTGCCCGCCGAGTCCCGCTGGCGTCATTCGCATATGGTCCTACCTGGCGGAATCTCGCCGTTCTGGCTGCAGGGCTGGTGGGGGTGGGGGGAGCCAACTCCAGCGGGGGCCTCCACGGTGGCCAGGCCCGCGATTGGGGGCAACCGATCGGCAGGCGCGCTTATTCAGGGGAGGGGGGGCCTATGTTCCTCTTCGCCGGGCCCCTGTAGGACTCCGCCATGTTGCCCGAAAGCCGGCACAGAGCCGACCGTGGCCCGCCTGCGCGGGCCCGTGCCGGCCGTGTAGGGCCGGCATTCGGTGGCGGAGCAGTGCACAACACTCCGGCGCCGTGCTAGACCCCGAGGAAGGGGAGAAGGACTGGGCCTGGTGGCCCGTTGACGCCTGCGCCGCTCGCGCCAGTTTGATGCTGGGGGCCTATGATAATGTCACATCATCAGATATTAACAGGACATGTCATCAGAATGCCTGACTCAAGACTGTCCAAACAGGTACCCTACTCAGAGCCACGTCAGGGAACCCATTCAAACACAAGCCAAAGGAAATGTTTCAAAGACAGTCTCAAAGCCACTAGGAAGGTCTGCTCTAGTTCTAATACACACAATGTACCAAATGGTCTCTTTCTGTGCTATCAATTTTTACATTTCTGGGTTAGAATAACAAGGGCAGCAGGCACATAGAATCATCTGCAAGATTTCCTTCCCGATTTGGAGGTATATTACCGTTCCTTCAACACCGCTGGGTCAAAGTCCTGGAACTCCCTATCTACACCATAGACTGCAATGGTTCAACCAGGTGGTTTATCTCCAACTTCTCAGAGGCATTAGGAATGGGAAAAAACTCTGTGGGGATGATTTTCAGGCCGCACTACCCGTCCGCGGGATTGACGGCATGCGTTGAAAATCCCACAAGAATCGGCAAACGCAATTCTCACATCAGTGATTGCATTTCCCGATTTTTCCCACCCCTTACCGGCGATGTCATGAGGTTCATGCCCTTCATTTTAATATATTTACATCAATTTTAATCTTGTTAGTTGGACCCCGCCACATGATACCCCTCACTAAACATTCATGGCCCGCCGACGTGACATCGCAATAGGTTTGGCCAGACATAAGGTAGTCGATGGGATCTCTGAGGGCGCAGTTATAGTTCCTGGAGGGGGGGGGGATATGCCTGGGCAGCCAGTCTGCCAGTGCCAACCTATTTCAGAGGAAGTGTCAGAGGCGGGCCCTAGGAGGAGCCCCACAGGGGCACACTGATGTGTGAAGGGGGGTAAAAGAGGACAAATGGTGGGGGGGAGTGCCACCGATACTTGTGTGGAGTTGTTAGGGGTGTGGAATTATGCCGATGAATGCCAGGGGGGAGGGGGATTGGAATGACGACGAGAACTGTCAGGATGGTATGCTGCCGAGGATTGTTACAGGTGAGGGGAGAACCCGCAAAAGCTCCGTGATGGGATCTGTGGGCAGTTGGGCTACAGATCTAATCGGGGCACCCTTTAAAGATGGCACTCCGATCTCTGTGGAGCTGCATGCCAGCTCCACGAGGCCCCGCCCTACTAGAGTGTCGGCGTAAGCCACGACCACTCCTTTATTTCCCTCTAAGAGGGTCAATATCTGGAGGGAAAACTGGTCTGTGCAACTGGAGAGTGACACACCAGTTTTCAGTCTGAGCCTGACACGGCCAAATTCTGATAAGAACCTGCCCTGTTTTTCCCATCAATGTCCACTTCCCGTGAATGAATTTTTAAAAATGCTTCCACTCTATTCCTGCATGGTTAAGTGTACACTCTTCAAACTGATTAAATAAACATTCAAACAAGCACAAAAGAATGTATTAATATTTTATGCATTTCTCTAATTCTCCTCCACAGTTTTCAGATCAATGATTTCACTTTTTTGTTTACACTGTTTTGAACATGTACTGCACCTAAGTGCATCTTAGGAGTGCTAATTTCTCATTTGCATCATGTTCTATCGGAAGGCCGACTGCTGATGGCACACTTTCTTGGAGCTCTCGAGCAGGTAAGGAGATAAAATATAGTCGACACTTACATGCCACAAGTGAAACAGAGAAAGAAGCCACCGTGCATAAAGCAACAAGATGAAAGCAGGTCCATCTATTAACTGAAACTAAAGTGCACTACACGGTGCATTTCCATCTCAGACTGAGCCTCTCTGACTAAAGACAGACCCATGCAAGTATTTTTACATTACATTTTCCTTCCATTGCTGGCTCTTTTTTCCTACGCCATGTCTATTCATTGGCTTGATTTATCAGATGTAAGATGTTCTGTGCATATTAATTTAATAGGTTTTGTTTTTAAACTGTCTTTGATGTTCAGGATAATAGCAGATGCATTGTGTCTTGAAATCATGAACAAATAACAGCTTAAAATTAATGAGGGTACCTACACCAAAAAATGGATTGTATTGTTTAAATAAATTCATGTTAATGTTTGTGCTTTGATTAACTTGAAAGAAATTTAAAATATGGGCAGAATAAAGTAAATTAGTAATAATTTCCGAAATTTCTATTCATTAAGCTAAAACAGGTGAACTTAGGCTGATCCCAGATTCCTCAGGGCCAACTTTCCTTATACCCTGTGCCTGGGTACTGGGCAGTTAACCTACTCATGTGTCATGCTCCCTGACAGAACCTTATGCTGGGAAAAGAGTAGAAATATTAATCTTGCTAAAATCCCGAACAACATTCAGCAATGGGATTGACCACTAGAAGCAAAGTAGTCAGCTCGGTTTCTGGACTGTAGCCAGCACCCACCCTGTCTCTGGAAGATAAAAATGGAATTTCCTTGGCTCCTTTGGTCTTTCAGTCTGCTGCTCTCTGATCCTCCAGTTGGAGAGGGATTGGATGCAGGGCCTACCCTTCTGCCTGAAGATTATATGAGGAAAGGAAAACAGAAAGTGATAAAGAGTCCCACAGTTCTCACGTCCTGAGAAATGATTTTGAGTTTCAGAGAGTTGATTGTCTTAATTTCAACACTGCGGCTGTATCGGCACAGAACAAGTAAGTAGAGTGGCATATTGGACATATAGAAAGGACAAGAGAAGAACATTCAGAGGAGTGCGGCCATAGTGACATTGATATACCAGAGAAAGACAAGAAGGGTTTGGACAGACGAGTAAGCTCCAGAACAGAGGTCAGAGAATAGTCATCCACTACCGGAAGGCCACCAGTGGTTGTGGGAGCAATCCTGGACTTGGATGTTATAGAAAGTAAAAAGTTGTTGAAGACAGAAGATGTATCTTCAACAAAAGAGAAAACTGGCCTTGAAGACCAGAAAGATACCAGGGATTTGGAAGTTATAAGGACAGTTTACAAACCTTGGATTATATTTCCTTTATTTAAAGGGTTGAGTATATGAACATACAAATTAAGAGCTGGGGTAGGTCATTTGGCCCCTTGAGCTTGCTCTGCCATTTGATAAAATCATGTCAGATTAGATTGTGGCCTCTATTTTCCTAGGGGACATGGGGATGTTCATAGAAACTTCATTGCAGTGTTAATGTAAGCCTACCTTTGACATTAATAAAGATAATGGACATTTTGGGGAAGTTTGTCGCTTTTTCAGGATACAAATTGAATGTGACAAAAAGAAAAGTGTTTCCGATGAATGCCCAGGGGAGGAGTACTAACTTGAGTGGCCTACCATTCAGACTGGCCTGAGGCAGGTTTAGATACTGAGGTATTTAGGTTGCCCACGATTGGGCCACAATTCATAAGTGGAATTTGGCCAGTTTGGTGGAGGGGTGAAAGGGAATTTGACGAGGTGGGGTACCCTCCCGTTGTCAGTCGCGGGGAGGGTATAGAAGGTCAAGATGAACACATTTCCGAGGTTTCTGTTTGTTTTTCAGTCCCTCCATATACAACTGCCAAAGGCGTTTTTCTGAAAAGTGGACAGATTCATTTTGGCATTTGTATGGACAGGCAACATAAGAACATAAGAACATAAGAACTAGGAGCAGGAGTAGGCCATCTGGCCCCTCGAGCCTGCTCCGCCATTCAATGAGATCATGGCTGATCTTTTGTGGACTCAGCTCCACTTTCCGGTCCGAACACCATAACCCTTAATCCCTTTATTCTTCAAAAAACTATCTATCTTTACCTTAAAAACATTTAATGAAGGAGCCTCTATTGCTTCACTGGGCAAGGAATTCCATAGATTCACAACCCTTTGGGTGAAGAAGTTCCTCCTAAACTCAGTCCTAAATCTACTTCCCCTTATTTTGAGGCTATGCCCCCTAGTTCTGCTTTCACCCGCCAGTGGTAACGACCTGCCCGCATCTATCCTATCTATTCCCTTCATAATCTTATATGTTTCTATAAGATCCCCCCTCATCCTTCTAAATTCCAACGAGTACAGTCCCAGTCTACTCAACCTCTCCTCGTAATCCAATCCCTTCAGCTCTGGGATTAACCTAGTGAATCTCCTCTGCACACCCTCCAGTGCCAGTACGTCCTTTCTCAAGTAAGGAGACCAAAACTGAACACAATACTCCAGGTGTGGCCTCACTAACACCTTATACAATTGCAGCATAACCTCCCTAGTCTTAAACTCCATCCCTCTAGCAATGAAGGACAAAATTCCATTTGCCTTCTTAATCACCTGTTACACCTGTAAAACAACTTTTTGCGACTCATGCACTAGCACACCCAGGTCTCTCTGCACAGCAGCATGTTTTAATATTTTATCATTTAAATAATAATCCCTTTTGCTGTTATTCCTACCAAAATGGATAACCTCACATTTGTCAACATTGTATTCCATCTGCCAGACCCTAGCCCATTCACTTAGCCTATCCAAATCCCTCTGCAGACTTCCAGTATCCTCTGCACTTTTTGCTTTACCACTTTGTGGTAGTATGTATTGGGGGTCATGTGGGACTGGAAGCCCTAATGTCATTGGCTGACAGATCCCGGGTCCTGGTTGGCCGTTGACCTCTAGCTCCGCCCTGAAGGCGGAGTATAAGAAGCCGGAGTCTTCCCCCGCAGGCCAGTTTACTATCGAGCTGCGGGGAAACAGACACGCTTAATAAAGCCTCATCGACTTCACTCTATTCATCTCACGGAGTCTTTGTGCGCTACAATTTATTAAGCGTGCCTAAAAAGGACTATGGAGCTCAGGATCATTCCGGAATGCCTGAGGATCAGCCCCCACGCAGTGATCGCGGCAGCAGCCTTCAAGCACTGGCAGACTTGCTTCGAGGCCTACCTCAGAACGACCACCGGCCGGGTATCAGAAGACCAAAAACTGCAGGTCCTGCACTCGAGGGTGAGCACGGAGATTTTCTCCCTCATCGAAGACTCGGAGGATTTCCAGACGGCGTTCGCAGCACTGAAAAGTCTCTATGTCCACCCAGTTAACCAAATCTACGCTCGCTACCAGCTCGCGACGAGACGGCAAGCTCCCGGAGAATCGATGGACAAATTCTACGCCGCACTGCTGATTTTGGGACGAGCCTGCAGCTGCCCGTCGGTGAACGCAAACGAACACACGGACATGTTAATGCGCGATGCTTTTGTGGCAGGTATGCAATCCTCCCAAATCCGCCAAAGACTTCTAGAAAAAGAGTCGCTAGGACTCTCAGAGGCACGGGCCCTAGCAGCCTCCCTAGACGTGGCCGCGCGTAATACCCGCGCCTACGGCCCCGACCGCACGGCAACCCATTGGGCCCCGTACGTACCCATCGCGGCAAACCCCCTACCCCCCACCCGGACACCCTACAGGCTTGCGCGGTCCAAACGCCGAGTCGCACCGGGGGCGCCCGCTGTTATTTCTGCGGCCAGGCGAAACACCCCCGACAGCGCTGCCCGGCCCGCGCAGCTATCTGCAAAAGCTGCGGGAAAAAGGGCCATTATGCGGTTGTGTGCCGGTCCCGCGAGGTCGCCGCTGTCCCGGGAGCACAGGGAGCCCTGCAAGCAGTTTACGCGCCCCAACCCCCCCCAGCATGCCACGTACGACCCGCAGGTGCAGCCGCTCTGGGTCCCGACCACCGCGGACCCGGGAGAACTGGGAGCTCTGCACGCCGCTTACGCTCCCCAACCCCCTCCCCGCAGCCCATGTATGACCCGCCACCGGCGCTACCGCTTTGGGTCCCGGCCAACACTCTCCACGGAGAGGAGGGAGTTTTGCGCGTCCCTAACGCCACCCTCACCCCCACCCCGCGCCCCATGCCTGACCCGCCGGCGCCACCTACTTGGGCCCCGACCACCGCTGTCCCCGGTGAGGGAGCTCCGCGCGGTCCTAGCGCTCGCGTTCCTAACGCTCGCGTTCCTAGCGCTCGCGGTCCTAGCGCTCCCCAGCCCCCCCAGCACACCATGTGCGACCCGCAGACGCCGCCATTTTGGGTCCCGGCCACCACGAGGGGAGGAGGGGCGCCGATGTGCGACCCGCAGACACCGCCATTTTGGGTCCCGGCCACCACGAGGGGAGGAGGGGCGCCGCCATCTTGGACCGCCCCAGACCTGTACGACGCGTGGGGGCGGCCATTTTGTCCACCCCCGCCGCCATCTTGTGACCCCCCAGCCACGTGCGATGTATGGGGGCGGCCATTTTGTCCATCCCCGACGCCATCTTGGACGGCAACAACGGACCCCACTCCACTACTACAACCACGGCTCGCTTCAATCACGCTCGATCAAGCTCGGCCCCGGACACTCCAGACGACGACGACAACGGTGCTAATAAACGGCCACGAGACGCCATGCCTAGTCGACTCCGGGAGCACGGAGAGCTTTATACACCCCGACACGGTAAGACGCTGTTCCTTGACCACCTATCCCAGCGCACAAAAGATTTCCCTAGCTGCAGGATCCCACTCCGTACAGATCCAGGGATTCTGCATAGTTACCCTAACGGTGCAGGGGAGGGAGTTCAAAAACTACAAACGAAACGTCCTTCCCCAACTCTGTGCCCCCACCTTGCTGGGATTAGATTTCCAATACAATCTACAGAGCCTTATGTTCAAATTCGGCGGCCCCATACCCCCACACACTATCTGCGGCCTCGCAACCCTCAAGGTGCAACCCCCGTCCTTGTTTGCGAACCTCACCCCGGATTGCAAACCCGTCGCCACTAGGAGCAGACGGTACAGCGCCCAGGACCGGACCTTCATTCGGTCCGAAGTCCAGCGGCTACTAAAGGAGGGCATAATCCAGGCCAGCAATAGTCCCTGGAGAGCGCAGGTGGTAGTAGTGAAGACAGGGGAGAAACAAAGGATGGTCATTGACTATAGCCAGACCACCAACAGGTACACACAACTAGACGCGTACCCTCTCCCCCGCATATCCGACATGGTCAACCGGATTGCCCAATATAAAGTCTTCTCCACCGTGGACCTCAAGTCCACCTACCATCAGCTCCCCATCCGCCCAAGTGACCGCAAGTACACAGCCTTCGAGGCAGACGGGCGATTATACCATTTCCTACGGGTCCCTTTTGGCGTCACAAACGGGGTCTCGGTCTTCCAACGGGAGATGGACCGAATGGTTGATCAACATGGGTTGCGGGCCACGTTCCCGTATCTCGACAATGTAACCATCTGCGGCCACGATCAGCAGGACCACGACGCCAACCTCCAAAAATTCCTCCAGACCGCCAAAGCCTTGAACCTCACGTACAACGAGGACAAGTGCGTTTTTAGCACTGATCGGCTAGCCATTCTGGGCTACGTAGTGCGCAATGGGATAATAGGCCCCGACCCCGAACGTATGCGCGCACTCATGGAATTTCCCCTCCCGCACTGCCCAAAAGCCCTGAAACGTGCTTGGGGTTCTTTTCATACTACGCCCAGTGGGTCCCCCAGTACACAGACAAGGCCCGCCCCCTAATACAGACCACGACCTTCCCTCTGTCGACAGAGGCTTGCCAGGCCTTCAGCCGCATCAAAGCGGATATCGCAAAGGCCACGATGCGCACCATCGACGAGTCCCTCCCCTTCCAGGTCGAGAGCAACGCCTCCGACGTAGCTCTAGCGGCCACCCTTAACCAAGCAGGCAGACCCGTGGCCTTTTTCTCCCGGACCCTCCACGCCTCAGAAATCCGCCACTCTTCAGTAGAAAAGGAAGCCCAAGCCATAGTGGAAGCTGTGCGACATTGGAGGCATTACCTGGCCGGCAGGAGATTCACTCTCCTCACGGACCAACGGTCGGTAGCCTTCATGTTCGATAATGCACAGCGGGGCAAAATCAAAAACGACAAGATCTTAAGGTGGAGGATCGAGCTCTCCACCTTCAACTATGAGATTTTGTATCGTCCCGGAAAGCAGAACGAGCCGTCCGATGCCCTATCCCGCGGCACATGTGCCAACGCACAAATTAACCACCTCCAAACCCTCCACGAGGACCTCTGCTACCCGGGGGTCACTCGGTTTTTCCACTTTATCAAGTCCCGCAATCTCCCATACTCTTTAGAGGAGGTCCGTACAGTCACAAGGGACTGCCACATCTGCGCGGAATGCAAGCCGCATTTTTTCAGGCCAGATGGAGCGCACCTGATTAAGGCTTCCCGCCCCTTTGAACGCCTCAGTCTCGATTTCAAAGGGCCCCTCCCCTCCACCGACCGCAACGCATATTTTCTTAATGTGGTGGACGAATACTCCCGCTTCCCTTTTGCCATTCCCTGTTCTGACATGACCGCGGCCACAGTCATCAAAGCCCTGAACAGCATCTTCACACTGTTCGGTTACCCCGCTTACGTCCACAGCGACAGGGGGTCCTCTTTCATGAGTGACGAGCTGCGCCAGTTCCTGCTCAGCAAGGGCATAGCCTCAAGTAGGGCGACCAGCTACAACCCCCGGGGGAACGGGCAAGTAGAGAGGGAGAACGGCACGGTCTGGAATGCCGTCCTACTGGCCCTACGGTCCAGGGACCTCCCAGTTTCACGGTGGCAGGAGGTCCTCCCGGACGCTCTCCACTCCATCCGGTCATTATTATGTACGAGCACTAATCAAACGCCTCATGAGCGTCTCCTTGTTTTCCCTAGGAGGTCCTCCTCTGGAACGTCGCTGCCGACCTGGCTGGCGGCCCCAGGACCCATCCTGCTCCGAAAGCATGTGCGGGCACATAAGGCGGACCCGTTAGTTGAAGGGGTTCACCTCCTCCACGCGAACCCCCAGTACGCCTACGTGGAGTACCCCGATGGCCGACAGGACACGGTCTCCCTGCGGGATCTGGCGCCCGCCGGCAACACGCACACCCCCCCGACACCATCAACCCAACCCCCCCCTTCCTGCCACCGCCGCACCCCGCGACCGCCCCCTTCCCAGGAGGATCGGTTCCCCTCCCCTCAGCACCGACCAAGAATAAAGCCCAAGCTGAAACCGTAAGGCTCCTGGAGGCGACGACAACGGTACAAGCACCACCACCACCGGGGCCGAGGCAATCGACACGGACGACCAGACCACCCGACCGACTCGTGGCGTCGATCTAAAACTAAATATGGACTTTCACAAGAACATTTTGCTTTTCTTCCCATACCCTCTGTAAATAGTTGCAACAGGACAAAATTGTACAATACTGTATTGCCTTGTGAATGTTTTTTTTCCTCCCAGGACCAGCCCTGTAAACCCTTACCACCATACCAAGCATCACCCCGCCGGGTTCATTTTTGACAAGGGGTGAATGTGGTAGTATGTATTGGGGGTCATGTGGGACTGGAAGCCCTAATGACATTGGCTGACAGATCCCGGGTCCTGGTTGGCCGTTGACCTCTAGCTCCGCCCTGAAGGCGGAGTATAAGAAGCCGGAGTCTTCCCCCGCAGGCCAGTTTACTATCGAGCTGCGGGGGAACAGACACGCTTAATAAAGCCTCATCGACTTCACTCTATTCGTCTCACGGAGTCTTTGTGCGCTACACACTTATCTTAGTGTCGTCTGCAAACTTGGACACATTGCCCTTGGTCCCTAACTCCAAATCATCTATGTAAATTGTGAACAGTTGTGGGCCCAACACTGATTCCTGAGGGACACCACTAGCTACTGATTGCCACCCAGAGAAACACCCATTAATCCCCACTCTTTGCTTTCTATTAATTAGCCAATCCTCTATCCATGCTACTACTTTCCCCTTAATGCCATGCATCTTTATCTTATGCAGCAACCTTTTGTGTGGCACCTTGTCAAAGGCTTTCTGGAAATCCAGATATACCACATCCATTGGCTCCCCGTTATCTACCGCACTGTTAATGTCCTCAAAAAATTCCACAAAATTAGTTAGGCACGACCTGCCCGATATGAACCCATGCTGCGTCTGCCCAATGGGACAATTTCTATCCAGATGCCTCGCTATTTCTTCCTTGATGATAGATTCCAGCATCTTCCCTACTACCGAAGTTAAGCTCACTGGCCTATAATTACCCGCTTTCTGCCTGCCTCCTTTTTTAAACAGTGGTGTCACATTTGCTAATTTCCAATCCGCTGGGACCACCCCAGAGTCTAGTGAATTTTGGTAAATTATCACTAGTGCATTTGCAATTTCCCTAGCCATATCTTTTAGCACTCTGGGATGCATTCCATCAGGTCCAGCAGACTTGTCTACCTTTAGCCCCATTAGCTTGCCTATCACTACCTCCTTGGTGATAACAATCCTCTCAAGGTCCTCACCTGTCATTGCCTCATTTCCATCAGTCACTGGCATGTTATTTGTGTCTTCCACTGTGAAGACCGACCCAAAAAACCTGTTCAGTTCCTCAGCCATTTCCTCATCTACCATTATTAAATCTCCCTTCTCATCCTCTAAAGGACCAATATTTACCTTAGCCACTCTTTTTTGTTTTATATATTTGTAGAAACTTTTACTATCTGTTTTTATATTCTGAGCAAGTTTACTCTCATAATCTATCTTACTCTTCTTTATAGCTTTTTTAGTAGCTTTCTGTTGCCCCCTAAAGATTTCCCAGTCCTCTAGTCTCCCACTGACCTTTGCTACTTTGTATGTTTTTTCCTTCAATTTGATACTCTCCCTCATTTCCTTAGATATCCACGGTCGATTTTCCCTCTTTTTACTGTCCTTCCTTTTTGTTGATATGAACCTTTGCTGAGCACTATGAAAAATCACTTGGAAGGTTGTCCACTGTTCCTCAACTGCTTCACCATAAAGTCTTTGCTCCCAGTCTACCTTAGGTAGTTCTTCTCTCATCCCATTATAATCTCCTTTGTTTAAGCACAAAACACTCGTGTTTGATTTTAACTTCTCACCCTCCATCTGTATTTTAAATTCCACCATATTGTGATCGCTCCTTCCGAGAGGATCCCTAACTATGAGATTCTGAATCAATCCTGTCTCATTACACAGGACCAGATCTAGGACCGCTTGTTCCCTCATAGGTTCCATTACATACTGTTCTAGGAAACTATCGCGGATACATTCTATAAACTCCTCAAGGCTGCCTTGACCGACCTGGTTAAACCAATTGACATGTAGATTAAAATCCCCCATGATAACTGCTGTACCATTTCTACATGCATCAGTTATTTCTTTGTTTATTGCCTGCCCCACCATAATGTTACTATTTGGTGGCCTATAGACTACTCCTATCAGTGACTTTTTCGCCTTACTATTCCTGATTTCCACCCAAATGGATTCAACCTTATCCTCCATAGCACTGATGTCATTGCTTACTGTTGCCCGGATGTCATCCTTAAATAACAGAGCTACACCACCTCCCTTACCATCCACTCTGTCCTTCCGAATAGTTTGATACCTTCGGATATTTAACTCCCAGTCGTGGCCATCCTTTAACCATGTTTCAGTAATGGCCACTAAATCATAGTCATTCACGATGATTTGCGCCATCAACTCATTTACCTTATTCCAAATACTATGAGCATTCAGGTAAAGTACACTTATGTTGGCTTTTTTACCTCTGTTCTGAATCTTAACACCTCGATCAGTAACCTCTCCTAAGTTATATTTCCTCTTAACCTTTCTCCTAATTTTCCTTGTCGTTGAACCCATATCTTCATGTAACAACCTGCCGCGTCGCTTACCATTAATGTTTTCACTTCCCGTTTTATTTCTTTTAGTATTCCTATTCACTGAGCTCCCCTCAGTCACTGTACCTTGTACTGACGCCCTTTTGATTTTTGACTTTGGCTTCTCTGCCTTACACATGCCACGGATTAGGAGTTAAAAAAATTTTTTTTTGGAGTACCCAATTCATTATTTCCAATTAAGGGGCAATTTAGCATCTTCAATCCACCTATCCTACACATCTTTGGGTTGTGGGGGCGAAACCTACGCAAACACGGGGAGAATGTGCAAACTCCACACGGACAGTGACCCAGAGCCGGGATCGAACCTGGGACCTCGGCGCCGTGAGACTGCAGTGCTACCACTGTGCCATCGTGCTGCCCCCAGGAGGGTTTTTTAAAATGGAGGAAATGGTGATTGGGGGGGGGAGCCTGGCGCTCCCAAACCTGCTATATTACTACTGCATGGCAAAGTGGAAAAGGTGCGGCAGTGGGGGAGGAGCGGGGGGAGGGGGGGGGGGTGGATTGGGTACAGGTGGAGGAGGCTTTGTGTGCAGAGGTGGGCCTAAGTGCCCTGGCTACAGTCTCCCTCCAATTCTCCCCGGTTAAGTGCACTGTGAGCTGGTGATAGCATCCTCCCTAAAGGTTTGGAACCAGTTCAGGTGGCACTTTGGCATAGGGGGGTATGTCGGTACTGGCACCAACATGTAGGAATCACAGATTCGCTCCTGTGGATAGATGCTATGTGTAGGCATTGGCAGAGGGAAGGGGTGGAGCGGGTGAGGGATCTGTTCATGGAAGGTTCGCAAGGTTGGGATAGTTGCAGGACAGATACCAGTTGCGAGGGGAAATGAGTTCAGGTATATGCAGGTGTGGGACTTTGTGCGGAAGGAGCTATCCTCGTTCCCTCAGCTGTCGGAGCATACCTTGCTGGCAAGTTGTTAATACAGGACAACCTGGGGGATGGGAAGATTGCGGACATTTACAGGTGGCTGGTGGATACGGAGAAGGTACCAACTGAGGAGATAAAGCGGAAATGGGGGAAGAGCTGGGAGTGGAATTGGGATGGGGGGTTTGGAGTGAAATTAGGCACCAGGTGAAAGCCATCATTCTGTGCTAGGATGAGCCCAGTACAGTTTAAAGTGGTGCATTGGGCTCAAATGACACGGACTCGTAGGAGCGGGTTCTTCCCAGAGGTAAAGGATAGTGTGAGAGATGTGGAGGGGGGGCAGGCAAATCATGCTCCTATGTTTTGGTCAATTCCGAGGTTAGTGAGTTTTTGGGCCGCAATTTTAATAATCTTTATTGTCACAAGTAGTCTTACACTAACACTGCAATGAAGTTACTGTGAAAAGCCCCGAGTCGCCACATCCCGGCGCTTGTTCGGGTACACAGAGGGAGAATTCAGAATGTCCAAATTACCCAACAGCACGTCTTTCGGGACTTGTGGGAGGAAACCGGAGCACCCGGAGGAAACCCACGCAGACACGGGGAGAATGTGCAGACTCCGCATGGACAGTGACCTAAGCTGGGTATCGAACCTGGGATCCTGGAGCTGTGGAGCAACAATGCTAACCACTGTGCTACCGTGTCGCCCATTTTTTAAGTACTGTCGGAGATCGTGGGTGTGACGATGTTGCCGTGCCCATTGGAGTGTAGGAGCTGCCGGAGCTGGTGGAGGGGAGGGGGAACGATGCTGCGGGTCCGAATTCTATTGGGGGGGGGAGGTCGGTGGAGCCACCGAGGGTGCCGGCTTGGGTGGGAGATGTGGTGGAGTTTCTTAAGTTGGAAAAAAATTAAGTTTGGTTTTGGAGGGTTAGAGGAGGGGATCTTTGCAAGATGGAGGATGTTCTTGTCCCTTTTCAAGGATTTATTTGTTGCCAGCGGGAGGGGGGATTTGGGAGGGAGCAGGGAGCTAAGGGGGAAAAAATGACAAATTGTTTGGACTGTGTTATGTTTTTGTAAGTTTAGGCGATTTGGGTAATTTGGTTTGGAATAAAAAAACATTTTTTTAAATGTGTACTAAAATGTGAAGTCTGGTCAGTAATGAGTTCTGGATGTGAAGCTTGAAGCTTTGGGAAAGAGAAAGAAATGAAAATTAAAAACATGATGTTTGGGAAGGATCGTAAAGGTAAACTGTGGAGATAAAAGAACTGTTAAACACGTGCTGAATGTGACCAGAAGAACAAGAGGCTCTTTAATAATATCAAAAGAAGACAAATGGAGTTCTTTAGACAGGTTAAATGTGCAGAAGGTCTGGCTGCCTAACCACTGCCAGGAGGATTTACGGAAGAAGAACAAGAGACCGACAAAGAAGGAAGCATCTGGGAAACATTAAAGATTGGCTTAACCAGAACTCCAACAACGAGGTTATGATCGGAAAATTGGAAGACCTGGTGGTCTCCGCCACTCGGCATGGCAGTTAGACGAGGGTGGATGATAATGCTGGCTGCCTGTTGTCAGGTTAAGTAACTTGTGCATTTGCTTGCTGTCCCACAGCGCCCTCTGCTGTGAGCTCTTGGGATAATGCACCAATCCTCAGAAATATACAGCTGCTCATGTTCAATAGATACCAGGAATTAAACCAGTTGGATCAGGAATTTTCTGGGTCAGTGATATTCCCAACTTTCTTTCTTGAAGTAACTATGACCTATTAACAAGTGCCTATAAATCATAAAACATCAATTGATTTAGAATTAAAGAAATTCAAAGGTTTTGGTCTTAGCCACACATTTCTATTACTATAGCAATGCATGACAGTATATTTTGAGGTAACTTACGAACACACAGACAGAAGAGGGAACATTTAGCCAACAAGCTTACTCTCTCCACAATAATTTCAGCATTCCACTTCATCCTTATCTCGTTACCTTCTTCTGATGGGGCAGAATTCTACGTTGCACATGGCCCGAAAGCGCGGGAAATCGTGCGTGAAGACAATGGGCGCACATCCTGATGTCATTGTGCATTCATGCGCTATCTCAGTTGGAGGGCTAGGGAGCTCATTGACAACATTAAAGCTGTAATTGTCCAGAATGTTACGTTACCCATGCAATTTTTAGGGCGGCATTCAGGCAACACAGGCACATGGGCAATCCGTTTTTGCGGTTTTCTCATCCAAAGGCGGGATAAAAGGGGCCTCGAGCAAAGTCGTTCGGAGCTTTTGGGAGTTTGGGGAGTGTTTGCTTTGGAGTATTGTGAGTTTTCTCTCTGCTTTCTTTGGAGATTTGAGCATCTAGTCTGGAGCTTTAGGACATTGCAGTCTTGTGACACCTAACATTTTCATCCCTGGGCACCCTCTGTGCATGGGTCAGCACAGAGCTATACCCCATGCAGATGGGTATAGCATACTCAGCAGGGATCACCTCCGAGGAGGAGGAAAACACAACAGGGAGAGGAAGCCAGGTGAGCACAGGCACAGAGGCACGGGGTGTTCAAGGCCAGCAGGGAAGGCAAGGAGGATGTCCCCAAAGTAGACACCAATACCCAGTTGCCAGGGTGCACAGGCAGCAATCTAAATACCTTGACATGACAGAGATCCAGTGGTGCAGTAGACAACTATGGCTTTCAAGGGACACTATTATGACCATTCGCCAAATGATTGGCCTGGAGGTAGCCTCCAATTGTGTGGGTGGACACCCAATACTCGGGGCTCTCAAGGTCACTGTGACACGTTTATACCTTTGCATTCTTACAGGGCTCAGTGGATGATGGGCTTAGAGTAGATGGGCTTTAGAGTGGTTTCACAGGTTGGCGCAACATCGAGGGTCGAAGGGCCTGTCCTGCGCTGTAATGTTCTATGATGTTTGCGGAATGTCAGTCAGCTGCACACAACCAAGCTGGTGACTGACGTTCTGTTCTGGCAGATGAGAACATTCATACATTTCAGGACAGATCAAGTCAGCCAGGCTGAGCAGGTCAGAGGCTTCGCTCCAATTGCAGGATTGCCCCACATCCAGGATGCCTTCGATTGTAACCGCGTGGCTATCAAGGCACCAGCTGGCCAGTCAGGAGCCTTTGTCAATAGGAAGGTGTTCCACTCCAGGAATGTTTTAGAAAGTTTGTGACCACAGGATCCAGATTCTATAGGTCTGTGAAAAAAAATGTAATTGAAATGAAAATCGCTTATTCTCACAAGTAGGCTTCAAATGAAGTTACTGTGAAAAGCCCCTAGTCGCCACATTCCGGCACCTGTTCGGGGAGGCTGGTACGGGAATTGAACCGTGCTGCTGGCCTGCCTTGGTCTGCTTTCAAAGCCAGCTATTTAGCCCTGTGCTAAACCAGCCCCTGGTTGTGCAAGGTATCCTGGCAGCTCCCACAATGCCTACATACTCCGTCACTCACAAGTGCTAAGGCAGTTCATGTCTCCAGGTCGCCTCAACAGATGATTGACTGGGCACAAGACAGATCCCTGAAAAGATGTCTGATGATGCCTCTCAGGCACCCAAGGACAAAGGCTGAGGAGAGAAAAAATTGCTGCCATGTTTCCACAAGGCTGGTGGTGGAGAGAACAATAGGTCTGCTGAAAATGAGGTTATGATGCCTGGACCGCTCTGGGGTCACCCTGCAATATCTCCCAGACCGAGTGTTGCTTATTGTTGTTGGCCACCGTGCTCTTCACAATTTTGCTCTCCAGAGGGGAGCCACTGGACCAGGAGGACACTGAGGCAGCTGCATCTCCTCAGATGAGGAATCCAATGGCAATTCAGATGCTGAGCCAAGGCAGGCAGATAGTGAGGACAAAGGGAATGAAATGAGGAACCTTCACGGAGGCAGGAACACCAGAGAGGCCTTGATTCAGCATCCTTTCAGCTCAGCCAATATGGCCTGCCTTCTGCCTGAGTCCATGGGCACCACTTACAAACATCTCACAAAACCATGTAGTGAACCCAGTGCGGCATCACAGCTTTAGGAATAAAGTTTGATGCCCCAAAAATCTCTCGGCCACCAGTAAGGAGGCTAACATCGATTGAATACAATACTTACGGCTTGGCAGCTAGTAATCAATAACATTACTGTTAAACAAACCAAAAACACCTAATTGAAAGGGATTAAACACTTGTAATATCACAAAATAAGCCTCCAGTGCAAAGCCCTTGCTGTGCTCACTGTGTCTTACGTTTCCATTTGTGGGTGCTATGTCTAGGTGCGCCATCCCCTCCCCACTGCACCCCCCCCCCCCCCCCCCCCCCCGAATACCTCGCTGACAGTGACATTAGGAGTGGGATGGTGACTGTGGTGCCCTATTGGTGTTGACGACCTTGGCAGTCATCCTCTGGTTGGTGGGGCCTAAGTAGGCTCAGCCTGACGGGGTGCATTGAGTGACATGTCTGGGCACTCTTCAGTCACCGCAGACACAGAAAATGGCACAGTGACTGGCAGAGAGGCAAAGAAGCTGCTGCCCTTGCCTTGGGCACTGTGAGAGTAGCCCACAGAGAAGACAGCCAGCTTATCCGCCATCGTGAGCTCTGTCTGGACCTCCATGCTCACCATTGCTAGATGGCACCCATCTGGGAGACTGGGTGCCGAATTCTTCTCCCACACATGCAGAGGTCTCTTGAGTTCAGTGTAAGGACTTGCAGGTCCGAACGCAACCCCAGGAATCCTTCATTCCATTTCTGGATCTGCCTCTCCCTGAGAGTCACCACTCGCAATGAATGAGTCTGTGCACCTAGTGTTCAGTGTCACCGCAGTGCTCATGCTCCACAAGGACTCCTCCATGACAGGCACCATGTCATGCAGACTCTTGGGGAACTCCACCAGATCTCCCACACATCCCGCTGGACATCCAGCATTTGCCACCTTATTAATGACCCCAGAGGCTCATAATTTTTGTTGGACTCAGCATGATCCTGGCCTCCAGCAATCCTCCGAATGTCAGTTCCTTGGGCACACACTGTCTCCACCAACTCCTCAAGTGGACATGCCATGCCCTCACCATTGTGCATACCAACTCAGCTGATGCCCTATTGCCCACCGACATGAAAAATGAATGAAAATGAAAAGTCGCTTATTGTCACGAGTAGGCTTCAATGAAGTTACTGTGAAAAGCCCCTAGTCGCCACATTCCGGCGCCTGTTTGGGGAGGCTGGTACGGGAATCGAACCGTGCTGCTGGCCTGCCTTGGTCTGCTTTAAAAGCCAGCGATTTAGCCCAGTGAGCTAAACCAGTGACATGCCAGAACCTACGCTGTTGCTTGGTGCTGAGAGAGGATGTGCCATGGGCACATCTTCCATAGGTGCCTGCTCTGGTGTCAATAAATGGCTGTTGGCCTCCTTGTTGGCAATGGTGAATGGCTCATCTGAGGGATGATACCAATTGATCCAAACAATTAGTCATATCACACAGAGTCAATGTCCATGAAATGCTGCCCAGTGTGATTGGCATCAATGGCATTACAGTGGCTCAGTAATTGGTGCATCATTATGAGGGATGAAAAGTCCATAAATTATTTTCACGTTCAGCCTCCCTCGGTACAGCCCTCTGGGCTCTTACTTTCCTCAGAGACGCCAGTAGCTCCGCAGCCTGATGACCTCCCTCCCCACTCACATTCAAGCTCCAGGGCTCCCAGCTCATGGCTGGTGAGGATTGCCAGTTTAGGCATTCCACCACCAGTGGCAGATCTCTCCTAGTTAATGTGGCTACGTTTCTCCTGTAAGTGAGTGAGGAGCGCCACTGATTACTCAATCCTCCACCTCCAGCACCATATTATGCTGTCCCCAGCACTCTACACCCCCATGGGGCATGTGGACATTCCCAACCTCTTTGCATAAGTGACCTTTGATAGACCCAGGTTTCCAGGTCTTCACTCCTGCCTTAACACGTACGGGCAGAGGTATGTCTGAGAGTCACTGAAACCCCCACACTTAATTGCATCTATGGACAGGCACCCTTCTCCAGTCCCCCACAATGGACAATATCCACTTAGAATTCACACTTGCCAAGAGCAGAAGGCCATTGAACCTTTTCTGGCACTGGATCCACGTGTGCCCGACCAGGTCATGTCTGCTGACCGCAGCTGCCACGTCTGTCCAGACCGTCTAGGTGAGATGGGGTGGCCTCCTCCTTCCATCTCTCAGCATGAGGATGTCACTGTGACAGTCGCCGCCTCCAAGACACTCAGACACTCATCTTAAAAACGGGATACTTGCTGCCCACCTGAAGTGTCCTCCCACCTGCTGTGTCTTCCTGGTACTGCAGCTACCATGATGCAGATCTCTCTCTGCATCTGCTGTTGTCTTCTGCAGTCTCTGCCAGCCACCTCTAAACTTCACGCAGGGCGCCATTGGACCCGTCGCCCATCTCATACCAACCCCCGCCAGCCCCGCTGACTCTATCTGGATGCTTTTCATGCTGGCTGCCACTTACGTGGTCAGCCAGTGTAATATTATGTTCCTTAATTGACCTCAGGAGCCCTCCAGCCTTGTGTGCGCATCACCTGTTAAATTCAGGCCATGGTGCATAATCACCGAATCATAGAATGGTTACTGCATAGGAAGCCATTCAGCCCCTCAAGTCTGTGCCAGACCTCTGCAAGAACTGAAACCACTCCCCTGCCCTTTCCCCTTAGCCTGAATTTCTATCCTTTCCAGATGATTAGTCAGTTCTGTTTTGAAAGCCATGATGGAATCGGTCTCCACCACAATCTCAGCAAATGCATTCCAAATTCTGACAACATTTATGCAAAAAGGTTTTTCCTCAATCTCGCCTAAGTTTCTGTTGTCATTCATCTTACATTGGTGTCCTCTGCTTCCCAATCCTTCCGTAAATAGGAACAATTTGTTCGCATCTTGAGATTCTTGGGCCCTGGAATCAGTTTTGCAGCATGAGGCTACTATTCAAAAGGGAACAGTTGCACCTGAGCCGCACTGGGACCTTTGTCCCCATGGGGAGGTTCTTTGCAGTGATTGAGAAAAATTAAAGTTAAATTGGAAGAGAGATTGGCCCAGCATACAGGAGAAAAAGAGAACAAGGTGCAGACAGGAGTGTAGTGGAGAAGGAAGGAGTAGCAGAGAATCATAGAATCCCTACAGTGCAGAAGGAGGCAATTCAGCCCATCGAGTCTGCACCGACCCTTTGAAAGAGTACCCTACCTAGGCCCAAACCCCCTCCGTATTCCTGCAACCCCACCCGAAGAGGCAATTTTATCATGAACAATCCACCTTCCCCGCACATCTTTGGACTGTGGGAGGAAACCAGGGCACCCGGAGGAAACCCACGCAGACATGAGGAGAGTGTGCAGACTCCACACAGACAGCCACCTGTGGTCGGAATCGAACCCGGGTCCCTGGCCCTGTTAGGCAGCAGTGCTATCCACCATGCCACCATATTAGGAACAAACTAAGAAGGAGTACAAGGATTGCAAAGGTAGTTTTATAAAATCTGTCTGTGTTTATGCGGAGTGTGGTGAATAGGTTGGTGAACTACAAGTACAAGTAGCAATATGGGAATAGATGTAATGGCTATACCAGAAATGTGGCTTAATGATGGTGAGGACTGGGAGCTTAATATTCAAGGTGCTGAGAAAAGATGGGCTGGATTCTCCGAGCCTCCGTGTCGAAATCACGTTCGGGGCGGGGATGGAGAATGGCTGTTTACCTGGAAATCAGGGCCGGTTCCGCTGAAGTGATTCTCCGGTCCCCAGTTCCCCGGAGTGGTTCCAGTTCTTTCAGAGGTCAAGTGGGCCATTGACAGAGGTCCCACCCACGATTCCCCGTGCAAAACTATCCGCGTTCCCGACGGCGTGGTTCTAATCACATATCGGCCGTCGGGAACCTCGGGTGGCAGCTGCAGACTCAGTCCGTGGCCGTCCTGGTGGGAGGGGCGAGGGGGTCGATCACCGGGGCGGGGGGTCTCAAGGATGGCCAGGGGAGCGACCCGGCGGCATGGACCCACAGGCGCGCGCGATCTCGGGGGGTCGACATTTCTGATGCCGGTCCACGGTGCGAGTCCGCCATGCCGCACGGCGCGGCCGCTGCAGACCCCGTATCCGCAGCCAGAGCTGCGAGAAGCACTCCGGGGCCCTGCTAGCCCCCTGCAGGTAGGAGAATCATTCAGGACTTTCTTAGGACATAGCCCCAATTTTGGAGAATCCAGCCCGAAATGTCTGGGGGTGGGTAGTCAGGTCGTTGGTACCAATGTGCACCACGACTTCTGGCTGCTCACCCTCGCCATTAAGGATCCTGAAGACACGATCCGAGACATCCCTGGCCCTGGCACCCGGGAGGCAACATACCTTCCGGGAGTCTCGCTCGCGACCACAGAATCTCCTATCTATTCCCCTAACCATTGAATCTCCTACAACTATTGCTTTTCTATTCTCCCCCCTTCCCTTCTGAGCCCCAGAGCCAGACTCAGTGCCAGAGACCTGGCCGCTAGGGCCTTCCCCCGGTAGGTCATCCCCCCCAACAGCATCCAAAACGGTATACTTGTTTTGAAGGGGAACGGCCACGAGGGATCCCTGCACTTTCTGCCTGTTTGTTTTTTTCCCCTGACTGTAACCCAGCTATTCTTGTCCTGTACCTTGGGTGTGGTTACCTCCTTGTAACTCTTCTCAATCACCCCCTCTGCCTCCCGGATGTTCCGAAGTTCATCCAGCTTCAGCTCCAGTTCCCTAACACGGTCTTTGAGGAGCTGAAGTTGGGTGCACTTCCCACAGGTATAGTCAGTGGGGACACCGGTGGTATCCCTCACCACCCACATCCTACAGGAGGAGCATGTAACTGGCCTAGCCTCCATCCACTCTTACCTGACAGAATATAGCTGCCCTGTGGACTAACTAGATCTCCGCCCTCCGACCCTGCTCCCAGTCAGCTACACTTTCTGTAAACTCCTGGCTCTCTTCGCACTCTTTGCGGAAATGTCGGAAACAAAATGAAAGGAGCACCTTACTCCCTCCTCACCTAACTCCCTCAGTCACCAAACTCTTACTACAGCACTCAAAAAGCACCAAATTCAGCACTCAGTGCAAACAAAGTCTGCACTGTAGGGGATCACTTTTATACTGTGAATCTAGCCTCTGAAAACTGGCCTAATCCAATTAACTAATTAACAAGCTCCAGCTGCAAGTGCCTACAAGTAGAAGCCGGTTTAAAGCTTATTGAAAATTCACCTTCTTCTAAACCAAACAGCAACTTTTAAGTTAATTAACTAAATAAAAGAAAGACTAAACTTTAGATAAAAATGAAGCCTTATACTCCCTCGGTCACCAAACTCTCACTATCGCACTCAAATGCACCAAATTCAGCACTCAGTGCAAACAAAGTCTGCACTGTGGGGGATCACTTTTATACTGTGAATCTAGCCTCAGGTTGTGTTGAGGGTCTGCTCGGGTCAGGGTGCCTTTTAAATGAACAAAATTATTAAAATGATACCAAGGTTTGTAAACCCACTGGGGTTCACACTGCAGATGTACCGCGTTGCTGCAATAACTGAATACATTCCGCCTGGTATATTTTTTCCTGATCCCGTTTGAAATTAATTTGAGAACATGGGCGGGATTCTCCCGCAATTGGCGGGATGGGCCGACGCCGGTGCCAAGAACGGTATGAACCACACCGGCGTCGGGCCAACCAGAAGTTGCGGAATTCTCCACACTTCCGGGGGTTAGGCCGGCAGCGGAGGGGTTGGCGCCGCGCCAACTGGCGGCGAAGGGCCAGCCTGAGTTGGCACATGCGCAGAACCGCCGGCGTGCTTCCACGCATGCTCAGACCGGCCGCGTGTGTTCCTGCGCATGCGCAGGGGGTTTCTCCTCCGCGCTGGCCAATGCGGAGCCCTACAGAGGCTGGTGCGGAAGGAAGGAGTGCGCCCACGGTACAGGCCCGCCTGCAGATCGGTGGGCCCCGATTGTGGGCCAGGCCATCGTGGCCACCCCCCCCCCCGGGGCCGGATCCCCCTGCGCCCCCCCCCCCCCGGGGACTCCACTAGACGGCCTACCAGCCAGGTCCTGCCGTGTGGGACCATGTCCATTTCACGCGGGCGGGACTGGCCAGAAACCGACGGCCGCTCGGCCCATCGAGGCCCGGAGAATTGCCAGGGGTGCTGCTGCCAACGGCCCCGACTGGCGTGGCATAAACCCCGCCCCCGGCCGAAAACCAACGCTGGAGAATACGGCAGCCGGCGTCGGGCTGGGATTCCCACCGCCCCCCCCGGGATTTTCCGACCCGGCAGGGGGGTCGGAGAATGCCGCCCATATCTTTCACAAGACAAAGTAACAGAAAGTAGCCTTTATGATTCCAGCGTATGGCGTTTTCTATAAGTGCATTTGTATTCGTCTGACAAGTCAATAATGGCAGCCATTTTTTTTATCTTCCTCGATCTCAAAGTCATCTTAACAAAGGGCTTTGACATGCAGAAGCCTCCAAGATGGCACTCTTCAACCAAAGCTAAGCCTGTCCACCAATATTACAGCAATCGTACTATTATACTGCAGAGTTTTCAAAAATTTGATTTGATTTCCACAACAGACCCAATTCAGAATCTCGAGTGTAACTCAGGTTAACAACTATCAGGTGGGCAGGTTCAGGGAAATTTCCCTTTCCTACATTAACAATTCAGTTTTTTCCAGCTCAGACACTGCAATGCTCAAGCTAAATGGATTACTTTACTAAATTATCAATTTAAACATGTGTGGGTCTGAATATTTCGGATTGCAGAGTTTCCCATCCCGTCAAGTCTGACTGGCCCACATTCAGAATGAGCGTCAATAGGCTGTGGGCAGGGCTTCTGCCCCTTGCCTGAGAGAAAGTCCAGCCTGAAAGAGCTGCCAGCCAAACTTTAGTCCCTGCAATGACAGGCGCTGCGGTGCACAGAAAGGAAGTATTTCATATCCAGAGTCCAAGGCTGGGATTTTGCAGCCTCGTCATTGAGGGACCTTCCGTGGGAGATGTAACGGTCTAGCGAAAATTCCAACGACTTTTGGCAAGATCGCACGATCCGAGCAGGGCACAATGCCGGAAATCCCTGCCTTAGTCCGGAGACCGGATGGAAAGGTACGTTGGATTGGATTTATTTATTGTCACGTGTACCAAGGCACAGCGAAACGTATTTTTCTGCGAGCAGCTCAAACAGATCATTTAGTACATGAAAACAAAATAAAATAAAACAAAAAATTTCCTTAGTTTCCTGAGGAAGTATAGGCGCTGTTGTGCTTTCTTGGTGGTAGCGTCGACGTGGGTGGACCAGGACAGATTTTTGGTGATGTGCACCCCTAAGAATTTGAAACTGCTAACCATCTCCACCTCAGCCCCGTTGATGCAGACAGGTGTGCATATACAAAGAACAAAGAACAAAGAAATGTACAGCACAGGAACAGGCCCTTCGGCCCTCCAAGCCCGTGCCGACCATGCTGCCCGACTAAACTACAATCTTCTACACTTCCTGGGTCCGTCTCCCTCTATTCCCAACCTATTCATGTATTTGTCAAGATGCCCTTTAAATGTCACTATCGTTCCTGCTTCCGCCACCCCCTCCGGTAGTGTATTACTTCACACTTCCCTACATTAAATCCAGGCACCCACTACTATCTGTGTAAAAAACGTGCCTCGTACATCGCTTCGAAACCTTGCCCCTTGCACCTTAAACCTATGCCCCCTAGTCATTGACCTCTCTACCCCAGGGAAAAGCCTCTGACTATCCACTCTGTCTATGCCCCTCATAATTTTGTAGACCTCTATCAAGTCGCCCCTCAACCTCCTTCGTTCCAGTGAGAACAAACCGAGTTTATTCAACCGCTCCTCATAGCTAATGCCCTCCAGACTAGGCAACATTCTGGTAAATCTCTTCTGCACCCTCTCTAAAGCCTCCACATCCTTCTGGTAGTGTGGCGACCAGAATTGAACACTATACTCCAAGTGTGGCCTAACTAAGGTTCTATACAGCTGTAACATGACTTGCCAATTCTTATACTCAATGCCCCTGCCAATGAAGGCAAGCATGCCTTATGCCTTCTTGACTACCTTCTCCACCTGTGTTGCCCCTTTCAGTGACCTGTGGACCTGTACTCCTAGATCTCTTTGACTTTCAATACTCTTGAGGGTTCTACCATTCACTGTATATTCCCTAACTACATTAGACCTTCCAAAATGCATTACCTCACATTTGTCCGGATTAAACTCCATCTGCCATCTCTCCGCCCAAGTCTCCAAACAATCTAAATCCTGCTGTATCCTCTGACAGTCCTCCTCGCTATCCGCAATTCCACCAACCTTTGTGTCGTCTGCAAACTTACTAATCAGACCAGATACATTTTCCTCCAAATCATTTATATATATTACAAACAGCAAAGGTCCCAGCACTGATCCCCGTGGAACACCACTGGTCACAGCCCTCCAATTAGAAAAGCATCCTTTCATTGCTACTCTCTGCCTTCTATGACCTAGCCAGTTCTGTATCCACCTTGCCAGCTCACCCCTGATCCCGTGTGACTTCACCTTTTGTACTAGTCTACCATGAGGGACCTTGTCAAAGGCCTCACTGAAGTCCATATAGACAACATCCACTGCCCTACCTGCATCAATCATCTTTGTGACCTCCTCGAAAAACTCTATCAAGTTAGTGAAACACGACCTCCCCTTCACAAAACCATGCTGCCTCTCACTAATACGTCCATTTGCTTCCAAATGGGAGTAGATCCTGTCTCGAAGAATTCTCTCCAGTAATTTCCCTACCACTGAAGTAAGGCTCACCGGACTGTAGTTCCCGGGATTATCCTTGCTACCCTTCTTAAACAGAGGAACAACATTGGCTATTCTCCAGTCCTCAGGGACATCACCTGAAGGCAGTGAGGATCCAAAGCTTTCTGTCAAGGCCTCAGCAATTTCCTCTCCAGCCTCCTTCAGTATTCTGCGGTAGATCCCATCAGGCCCTGGGGACTTATCTACCTTAATATTTTTCAAGACACCCAACACCTCGTCTTTTGGATCTCAATGTGACCCAGGCTATCTACACCCCCTTCTCCAGACTCAACATCAACCAATTTCTTCTCTTTGGTGAATACTGATGCAAAGTATTCATTTAGTACCTCACCCATTTCCTCTGGCTCCACACATAGATTCCCTTGCCTATCCTTCAGTGGGCCAACCCTTTCCCTGGCTACCCTCTTGCTTTTTATGTACGTGTAAAAAGCCTTGGGATTTTCCTTAACCCTATTTGGCAATGACTTTTCGTGACCCCTTCTAGCCCTCCTGACTCCTTGCTTAAGTTCCTTCCTACTTTCCTATATTCCTATATATTTCCTATATTCCACACAGACTTCGTCTGTTCCCAGCCTTTTAGACCTGACAATTGCCTCCTTTTTCTTTTTGACGAGGCCTACAATATCTCTCGTTATCCAAGGTTCCCGAAAATTGCCATATTTATCCTTCTTCCTCACAGGAACATGCCGGTCCTGAATTCCTTTCAACTGACACTTGAAAGCCTCCCACATGTCAGATGTTGATTTGCCCTCAAACATCCACCCCCAATCTATGTTCTTCAGTTCCCGCCTAATATTGTTATAATTCGTCTTCCCCCAATTTAGCACATTAATCCTCGGACCACTCTTATCCTTGTCCACCAGCACTTTAAAACTTACTGAATTGTGGTCACTGTTCCCGAAATGCTCCCCCACTGAAACATCTACCACCTGGCCGGGCTCATTCCCCAATACCAGGTCCAGTACCGCCCCTTCCCTAGTTGGACTGTCCACATATTGTTTTAAGAAGCCCTCCTGGATGCTCCTTACAAACTCCACCCCGTCTAAGCCCCTGGCACTAAGTGAGTCCCAGGCAAAATTGGGGAAGTTGAAGTCTCCCATCACCTCAACCCTGTTGTTTTTACTCTTTTCCAAAATCTGTCTACCTATCTGCTCCTTTATCTCCCGCTGGCTGTTGGGAGGCCTGTAGTAAACCCCCAACATTGTGACTGCACCCTTCTTATTCCTGATCTCTACCCAGATAGCCTCACTGCCCTCTAAAGTGTCCTCCCGCAGTACAGCTGTGATATTCTCCCTAACCAGTAACGCAACTCCGCCACCCCTTTTACATCCCCCTCTATCCCGCCTGAAACATCTAAATCCTGGAACGTTTAGCTGCCAATCCTGCCCTTCCCTCAACCAGGTCTCTGTAATGGCAACAACCTCATAGTTCCAAGTACTAATCCAAGCTCAAAGTTCATCTGCCCTACCCGTAATACTTCTTGCATTAAAACATATGCACTTCAGGCCGTCAGACCCGCTGTGTTCAGCAACTTCTCCCTGTCTGCTCTGCCTCAGAGCCCCACTGTCCCTATTCCCTAGTTCTCCCTCAATGCTCTCACCTTCTGACCTATTGCTCCCATGCCGAGTACTTTGCTTCCTGAAGTCAATGATCAGCTCTTTAGTTTTGCTGGCATTGAGGGAGAGATTGTTGTCGTTACACCACTCCACTAGGTTCTCTACCTCCCTCCTGTATTCTGACTCGTCGTTTTCGAGATCCGACCCACTCTGGTCATGTCGTCAGTAAACTTGTAGATGGAGTTGGAACCAAATTTTCCACGAAGTCGTGTGGGAAAAAGGAGGTAAATAGGGACTAAGTACGCAGCTTTGTGGGGGCCCGCTATTGAGGACTATCGTGGAGGAGGAGTTGTTGTTTATTCTTACTGATTGTGGTCTGTGGGTCAGAAAATCGAGGATCCAGTTGCAGAGTGAGAGCCAAGTCCGAGGTTTGGGAGCTTTGACATGAGATTGGCTGGGATTATGGTGTTGAAGGCGGAGCTGTAGTCAATAGATAGGAGTCTAATGTAGGAGTCCTTGTTATCAAGATGCTCTAGGGATGAGTGTAGGGCCAGGGAAATGGCGCCTGATGTGGACCGGTTGCGGCGGTATGTGAATTGCAGTGGATCAAGGTGTTCTGGGAGTATGGAGTTGGTGCGCTTCATGACCAACCTCTCTAAGAACTTCATTACGATTGATGTCAGGGCCACCGGATGGCTGTCATTGAGGCACGTTGCCTGGTTCTTCTTTGGCACCGGTATGATGGTGGTCTTCTTGAAGCAGGTGGGGACCTTGGAGCGGAGTAGGGACAGGTTAAAGATGTCCTCAAACACATCTGCCGGCTGGTCCGCGCAGGCTCTGTGTGCACCACCAGGAATCCTGTCCGGACCCGTCGTCTTCCGAGGGTTCACTTTCAGGAAGGCCAATCTGACTTTGGAAGCTGTGATGGTGGGTATGAATGTGTTTTGGGCTGCTGGGGCAGTCGACAGCGGATTGACGGTTTCCTGCTCGGACCGAGCATAAAATCCATTGAGTTCATCAGGGAGGGGTGCGCTGCTGCCGGAGACACTCGATTTGTAGCCTCAATGTTGTTTAGGCCTTGCCACAACTGATGAGAGTCTGTAATGTTCGTCTGTGACTCTAGCTTGGTCTGATATTCTCTCGGCATCCCGGATGACTTTGCAGAGGTCGTACCTGGATTTGTTGTATTGGGTAGGGTCACCTGACTTGAACGCCTTAGAACTGTCCTTCAGTAGAGAGTCAATCTTTTTTCCAGTTGGGGACCGTACGTACTGCTTTCTTTGGCATGCAGTCGTCCACGCATTTGCTGATGAAGTCTGTGACGGTGATGGCATACTCATTTGGGTTGGTGCTGAGTTCTTAAATATGGACCTTGGCACTGTCATGCTCGCTGGGAGTTGCAGCGTTTGCTCTGTGGGTTGCAATTTTGAGCTCATTAACAGTCTTTGGAGCCAGAGGTTGAGGCTCTTCTGGTTGTAGGTTGCTGTCTTGTCTATCCTCCACTGGATTTTCATAGGTTATCATAGAATTTACAGTGCAGAAGGAGGCCATTCGGCCCATCGAGTCTGCACCGGCTCTTGGAAAGCGCACCCTACCCAAGGTCAACACCTCCACCCTATCCCCATAACCCAGTAACCCCACCCGACACTAAGGGCAACTTTGGACACTAAGGGCAATTTATCATGGCCAATCCACCCAACCTAGTTTCATAGTAACCAACTGAGTGCTTGGTCGGTCTGACCAATGAAGGCTTTCTGGCACCTGTGACAGAAGTGGACAAACCTGCTCTGCTAAGAGAGAAGGCAGCTGTGAGCTGAAGTTTCAGTTAGATGCTGTTCGAAGTCCATATCTCCAGATATGTGCTTTTTAAAAATTGAAAATTGTCATCTTAACAAAGATGCTTGCCTTCATCGGACGGGGTATTGAGTACAAGAGTCGGCAGGTCATGTTACAGTTGTAGAGGACTTTGGTTAGGCCACATTTGGAATACTGCATGCAGTTCTGGTCGCCACATTACCAGAAGGATGTGGATGCTTTAGAGAGGGTGCAGAGGAGGTTCACCAGGATGTTGCCTGGTATGGAGGGTGCTAGCAATGAAGAAAGGTTGAGTAGATTAGGATTGTTTTCGTTGGAAAGACGGAGGTTGAGGAGGGACCTGATTGAGGTCTACAAAATTATGAGAGGTTTGGACAGGGTGGATAGCAACAAACTTTTTCCAAGAGTGGGGGTGTCAATTACTAGGGGTCACGATTTCAAGGTGAGAGGGGGAAAGTTTAAGAGGGATGTGCATGGAAAGTTTTTTACGCAGAGGGTGGTGGGTGCCTGGAACGCTTTGCCAGCGGAAGTGGTAGAGGCGGGCACGATAGCATCATTTAAGATGCATCTAGACAGATATATGAACGGGCGGGGAACAGAGGGAAGTAGATCCTTGGAAAATAGAAGACAGGTTTAGATAAAGGATCTGGATCGGCGCAGGCTGGGAGGACCGAAGGGCCTGTTCCTGTGCTGTAATTTTCTTTGTTCTTTGAAAGGATACCGGGGAATCAGGCCCCATTCCTGTAAACTGACCTAAGTTTTTTTTTGAAGTTTGTAAGTTCATTGTGGACAGGGAACAAGTTGTTTTTCCAAGAAATCAAATGACTTCAGCGAAATGATCAACAAGGCTTTAATAGCTAGAGAAAATAAAAGCTAGTGTTGCTAGGCTGTCGGTGCCTGCTGATTCGCTGAAAAACACCTGACGTGGGAGAAGTTCTGTCTGAACATGTTTTTTGGACTCAGCGTGTCTCTTGGGGAAACCCAAGAAGGAAGTGGCTTAGTTATTTCTCTCTCACCCTGTCTTGCTAGAGGGCAGTGTGGGTGTCCACCTTTAGCCAGAGAAGCCTCACCTCAGTGCAACTTGTCTGTATTTGACAAACAAGAATTAAAAAGACAGGGGGGGTGGGGGGTGGGGGGGGGGGGGGGGATTTTCCAGCTGTTCTCGCCAGCAGGATGTTCCGGTCCCTCAGATGCCGAATGCCTCCCGCAGGCTTCCTGGCAATGGGGTGAGGAGGTGGGGGGTGGATTCAGTGGGAAACCCCAGTGAAAGCAATGGGACCAGAATATCCCGCTGCCCAGCCAATGGCGGGCCATCTCCCGCTGTCGAGAAACACGCCATGGGGAACACAGAAAATCTCTTTTATTCTGGGTCAAACAGTAGTGAAGGTAAATAATTGGCCATTTCGGTAAATGATATAAACATTTACACTTATGGTGCGACTTGCGGAGTAGTGGCACTCCATAAACTGCACACTCCTCCCATCCCAGTTGCAACAATACTTTTTCCTGTTTGAGTTCTTTGAAACATGCAGTTCTGTATAATTATGACAGTGGGTGTCTTGATATCTTCTGCCATTTTGAGAAGTGGCAAGGACTAATTAGAGACAGTCAGCATGGCTTTGTGAGTGGAAAATCATCTCTCACGAATTTGATTGAGTTTTTTGAAGGGGTAACCAAGAAGATAGATGAGGGCAGTGCAGTAGACGTTGTCTACATGGACTTTGGCAAGGTATTGACAAGGCACCGCATGGTAGGTTGTTGCATAAGGTTAAATCTCACGGGATGCTGGGTGAGGTAGCCAATTGGATACAAAATTGGCTTGACGACAGAAGACAAAGGGTGGTTGTAGAGGGTTGTTTTTCAAACTGGAGACCTATGAGCAGCGGTGTGCCTTGGGGATCGGTGCTGGGTCCACTGTTATTTGTTATTTATATTAATGATTTGGATGAGAATTTAGGAGGCATTGTTAAGTTTGCAGATGAGACCAAGATCGGTAGCATAGTGGATAGTGAAGGTTGTCTAGGATTGCAACGGGATCTTGATCAATTGGGCCAGTGGGCCGATGAATGGCAGATGGAGTTTAATTTGGATAAATATGAGGTGATACCTTTTCGTAGATCGAATCGGGGCAGGACCAACTCAGTTAATTGTACGATGTTGGGGAGAGTAATAGAACAAAGAGATCGGAGTACAGGTTCACAGCTCCTTGAAAGTGGAGTCACAGGTGGACAGGGTGGTGAAGAAGGCATTCGGCATGCTTGGTTTCATTGGTCAGAACATTAAATACAGTAGTTGGGACGTCTTGCTGAAGTTGTAGAAGACATTAGTAAGGCCACACTTGGAATACTGTGTACAATTCTGGTCACCATATTATAGAAAGAATATTATTAAACTAGAAAGAGTGCAGAAAATATTTACTAGGATGCTACTGGGACTTGATGGTTTGAGTTACAAGAAGAGGCTGGATAGACTGGGACTTTTTTCCCTGGAGCGTAGGAGGCGTAGTGGTGATCTTATAGAGGTCTATAAAATAATGAGGGGCATAGATAAGATACAGTAAGTAGTCTAACAACACCAGGTTAAAGTCTAACAGATTTATTTGAAATAACGAGCTTTCAGACCGTAGCTCCTTCATCAGGTCACTCACTTGATGAAGGAGCTACGCTCCGAAAGTCGTGATTCCAAATAAACCTTTGGACTTTAACCTGCTGTTGTAAGACTCCTTACTGTGCCCATCCCTGTCTCACGCCGGCATCTCCATATCATTGATAAGGTAGATAGTCAACATCTTTTCCCAAAGGTGGGGGGGCCTAAAACTGGAGGGCATAGGTTTAAGGTGAGAGGGGGAAGATACAAAAGGGTTAGGGTTAGGGTCCAGAGGGGCAATTATTTCGCACGGAGGGTGGTGACTGTCTGGACCGAGCTGCCAAAGGCAGTAGTAGAGGTGGGTACAATTTTTTCTTTTAAAAACAATTTAGACAGTTGTATGGGAAAGATGGGTATAGTGGAATATGGGCCAAATGCAGGCAATTGGGACTAGCTTAGTGGTAAAAACTAGGCAGCATGGAGGAGTTGGGCCGAAGGGCCTGTTTTCATGCTGAAAACCACTATGACTATTTATTCTATCCATATCCTTCATGAATTTGAACCTGCTCCCAACAAATCTCCTCTCAAGGAGAACTGCCTGAGTTTCAGATATCTAGCGACATAACTGAAGTCTCTCATTCTCAGAGCTATTCTTGTGAATCTCTTCTGCACCCTTCTAAAAACCTTCACATCCTTTCCATTGAGGCTGAACCAGGGTTTTATGAAGGTTCATAACTTGCTTTTGCACTCTGTACCCCTAGTGATAAAACTCAGGATTCAGTATAATTTAGTCACTGCTTTCTCAACTTGTCCTGCCACTTTCAATGATTTATTCACATATATGCCTAAGTCCCTCTGCTCCTGCATTTCCTTTCGAATTGTATCCTTGATTTTGTGACACCTCTCCTCATTCTGCTGACCAAAATGTATTACTTCACACTTCCCTACATTAAATCTCATCTGAAATCTGCCCATTCCACCAGCCTATCTATATCCTCTTGAAGTGTATCACTATCCCCACAGTTCGCAATACTTCCGAGTCTTCCAATTTTGAAATTGTGCCCATACTCCCAGGTCTATGTTATAAATATAAATTAAGAAAAGCAGATTCACCTCTATATATCATCCCCAGTCAGAAGTAAATACACTTCTGTAATTCACGTTTTAATACATTTGAATTAAGTAACTAAACTGCTGATAATGGAATTCTAGCTGTGCAAAAGACTGATGATTCACAATACCACATGGCTTGGAATTAAATGGCCGCTGCCACTAATATTTTTCACTTATAAAGTACCATTTTACAGATTTTTGGGAACTCAAATGATTAACACAAAGGAAAACAAGGAAGGAGCAAATTTTAAAATGATATGGCCAGCACATTTTCTTAGAGCTCCTGCACCTCAACATGTTGCGCTATGTGACTCCCTTAATGTATTGTTATGACACGCTGGGCTAGTGCACAGTCGATTCCAGACCCACAGACTCCAGAGTCCCAACACAAGTTAACTAACCAATAATTTGTATGAAGTTTGCAGAACCTTTAGCCCCTTGACTGCTCAATAAGTTATACCCACCAGGTTTGTACGTTGAACACAATAACTGTTTATTTATAACAGGAACAAAGTTGACATTTTCAATAATTATAACAGGATAATGGTCAGCCAGTCTACTACACCCCCTTTTACCATCCCACCTAAACACACACAAGACAGACAAACACAGAGGAAGGGGAGGGATAAAAATAATAAAGATTAAAATGAAATGAAAGATGAGTGTAAAAGCAAATCACTGCAGATGCTGGAATCTGAAACAAAAACAGAAAATACTGAATAATCTCAGCAGGTCTGACAGCATCTGTAGAAAGAGAAGAGAGCTAACGTTTCAAGTCCGATGACTCTTTGTCAAAGAACAAAGAAATGTACAGCACAGGAACAGGCCCTTCGGCCCTCCAAGCCCGTGCCGACCATGTTGCCCAACGAAACGACAATCTTCTACACCTACTGGATCAGTCTCCCTCTATTCCCATCCTATTCATGTATTTGTCAAGATGCCCTTTAAATGTCACTATCGTCCCTGCTTCCGCCATCTCCTCTGGTAGTGTATTACTTCACACTTCCCGACATTAAATCCAGGCACCCACTACCCTCTGTGTAGAAAACGTGCCTCATACATCACTTCTAAACCTTGCCCCTTGCACCTTAAACCAATGCCCCCTAGTCATTGACCCCTCTACCCTGGGGAAAAGCCTCTGACTATCCACTCTGTCTATGCCCCTCATAATTTTGTAGACCTCTATCAGGTCGCCCCTCAACCTCTGTCGTTCCAGTGAGAACAAACCGAGTTTATTCAACCGCTCCTCATAGCTAATGCCCTCCATACCAGGCAACATTCTCGTAAATCTCTTCTGCACCCTCTCTAAAGCCTCCACATCCTTCTGGTAGTGTGGCGACCAGAATTGAACACTATACTCCAAGTGTGCCCTAACTAAGGTTCTATACAGCTGCAACATGACTTGCCAATTCTTATACTCAATGCCCCGGCCAATGAAGGCAAGCATGCCGTATGCCTTCTTGACTACCTTCTCCAGCTGTGTTGCCCTTTCAGTGACCTGTGGACCTGTACTCCTAGATCTCTCTGACTTTCAATACTCTTGAGGGTTCTACCATTCACTGTATATTCCCTACCAGCAATAGACCTTCCAAAATGCATTACCTCACATTTGTCCGGATTAAACTCCATCTGCCATCTCTCCGCCCAAGTCTCCAAACAATCTAAATCCTGCTGCATCCTCTGACAGTCTTCATCGCTATCCGCAATTCCACCAACCTTTGTGTCGTCTGCAAACTTACTAATCAGACCAGTTACATTTTCCTCCAAATCATTTATATATATTACAAACAGCAAAGGTCCCAGCACTGATCCCTGCGGAACACCATTGGTCACAGCCCACCAATTAGAAAAGCATCCTTCCATTGCTACTCTCTGCCTTCTATGACCTAGCCAGTTCTGTATCCACCTTGCCAGCTCACCCCTGATCCCGTGTGACTTCACCTTTTGTACCAGTCTACCATGAGGGACCTTGTCAAAGGGCTTACTGAAGTCCATATAGACAACATCCACTGCCCTACCTGCATCAATCATCTTTGTGACCTCCTTGAAAAACTCTATCAAGTTAGTGAGACACGACCTCCCCTTCACAAAGCCATGCTGCCTCTCACTAATACGTCCATTTGCTTCCAAATCGAAGTAGATCCTGTCTCGAAGAATTCTCTCCAGTAATTTCCCTACCACTGACGTAAGGCTCATCGGCCTGTAGTTCCCTGGATTATCCTTGCTACCCTTCTTAAACAAAGGAACAACATTGGCTATTCTCCAGTCCTCCGGGACATCACCTGTTGACAGTGAGGATCCAAAGATTTCTGTTAAGGCCTCAGCAATTTCCTCTCCAACCTCCTTCCGTATTCTGGGGTAGATCCCATCAGGCCCTGGGCATTATCTACCTTAAAATTTTTCAAGACGCCCAACACCTCGTCTTTTTGGATCTCAATGTGACCCAGGCTATCTGCACACCCTTCTCCAGACTCAAAATCTACTAATTCCTTCTCTTTGGTGAATACTGATGCAAAGTATTCATTTAGTACCTCGCCCATTTCCTCTGGCTCCACACATAGATTCCCTTGCCTATCCTTCAGTGGGCCAACCCTTTCCCTGGCTACCCTCTTGCTTTTTATGTACGTGTAAAAAGCCTTGGGATTTTCCTTAACCCTATTTGCCAATGACTTTTCGTGACCCCTTCTCGCCCTCCTGACTCCTTGCTTAAGTTCCTTCCTACTTTCCTTATATTCCACACAGGCTTCGTCTGTTCCCAGCCTTTTAGCCCTGACAAATGCCTCCTTTTTTTTTTGACGAGGCCTACAATATCTCTTGTTATCCAAGGTTCCCGAAAATTGCCGTATTTATCCTTCTTCCTCACAGGAACATGCCGGTCCTGAATTCCTTTCAACTGACACTTGAAAGCCTCCCACATGTCAGATGTTTATTTACCCTCAAACATCACCCCCAATCTAGGTTCTTCAGTTCCCGCCGAATATTGTTATAATTCGTCTTCCCCCAATTTAGCACATTCACCCTAGGACCACTCTTATCCTTGTCCATCAGCACTTTAAAACTTACTGAATTGTGGTCACTGTTCCCGAAATGCTCCCCTACTGAAACTTCTACAACCTGGCCGGGCTCATTCCCCAATACCAGGTCCAGTACCGCCACTTTCCTAGTTGGACTGTCTACATATTGTTTTAAGAAGCCCTCCTGGATGCTCCTTACAATCTCTGCCCGTTAAGCCCCTGGCACTAAGTGAGTCCCAGTCAATATTGGGGAAGTTGAAGTCTACCATCACCACAACCCTGTTGTTTTTACTCTTTTCCAATATCTGCCTACCTATCTGCTCCTCTATCTCCCGCTGGCTGTTGGGAGGCCTGTAGTAAACCCCCAACATTGTGACTGCACCCTTCTTATTCCTGATCTCTACCCATATAGCCTCACTGCCCTTTGAGGTGTCCTCCCTCAGTACAGCTGTGATATTCTCCCTAACCAGTAGCGCAACTCCGCCACGCCTTTTATATCTCCCTCTATCCCACCTGAAACATCTAAATCCTGGAACGTTTAGCTGTCAATCCTGCCCTTCCCTCAACCAGGCCTCTGTAATGGCAACAACATCACAGTTCCAAGTACTAATCCAAGCTCTAAGTTCATCTGCCTTATCCGTAATACTTCTTGCATTAAAACATATGCACTTCAGGCCACCAGACCCGCTCTGTTCAGCAACTTCACCCTGTCTGCTCTGCCTCAGAGCCATACTGACCCTATTCCCTAGTTTTCCCTCAATGCTCTCACCTTCTGACCTATTGCTCCCATGCCCACCCCCCTGCCATACTAGTTTAAACCCTCCGGTATGACACTAGCAAACCTCGCGGCCAGGATATTTATGCCTCTCCAGTTTAGATGCAACCCGTCCTTCTTATATAGGTCACACCTGCCCCGGAAGAGCTCCCAGTGGTCCAGATAACAGAAACCCTCCCTCCTACACCAGCTGTTTAGCCACATGTTTAGCTGCTCTATCTTCCTATTTCTAGCCTCACTGGCACGTGGCACAGGGAGTAATCCTGAGATTACAACCCTAGATGTCCTGTCTTTTAACTTTCTGCCTAGCTCCCTGAACTCCTGCTGCAGGACCTCATGCCCCTTCCTACCTATGTCGTTAGTACCAATATGTACAATGACCTCTGCCTGTTTGCCCTCCCCCTTCAGGATCCCCTCTATCCGTTCGGAGACATCCTGGACCCTGGCACCAGGGAGGCAACATACCATCCTGGAGTCTTTTTCATGTCCACAGAAGCGCCTATCTGTGCCCCTGACTATAGAGTCCCCTATTACTATTGCTCTTCTGCGCTTTGACCCTCCCTTCTGAACATCCGAGCCAGCCGTGGTGCCACTGCTCTGGCTGCTGCTGTTTTCCCCTGATAGGCTATTCCCCCCGACAGTATCCAAAGGGGTTTACCTGTTCGAGAGGGGGACAACCACAGGGGATTCCTGCACTGACTGCCTGCCCTTTCTGGTGGTCACCCATTTCTCTGCCTGCACCTTGGGTGTGACCACAATTTATATAACTGCTATCTATGATGCTTTCCGCCACCTGCATGCTCCTAAGTGCATCCAATTGCTGCTCCAACCGAACCATGCGGTCTGTGTGGAGCTCCAGTTGGGTGCACTTTCTGCAGATGAAGCCATCCGGGACGCTGGAAGCCTCCCGGACCTGCCACATCTCACAGTCAGAGCAGTGCACCCCTCGAACTGACATTGCGTCAATTAATTAGTAAATTAAAGTTAAAAGTTTAAAAAAAAATGTTAAGTTACTGTTAACTATCTGTTTCCTAGCACTAGATTTCTACTATAAATGTGAAAGCTAAATATAGTACTCTCCGAACTCTGGCTTAGATACACCTCTAAATTATAATTAAGTAATTATGTTTAATTAGTTACCAATGCTTAATTTTTTAAATTTAGTGTAGATTCCCAACCAGCCACTCAGATCACAGATTTTCTGTGATGTCACTTCAGTTTGCCAGCCCCCCAAACACCAATTTGAAAAGGTAATAAAAGTAAAAATGAGTAAAAATCCCTTTCTTACCTTCTGAGGGTCTCAGATGCTCTCTGGTTCTCTCCCTGCAGATTAAAAGTTACAGGCCAGAAGAAAGAGAGAGAACAAACCAGTAGGGAAAAAATACCTTTTCCCACTCTGCACCGAATTACCTCACTGCACCAAATTACCAAGTTTGAAATTCCCACTCTGGATGTGTCTCACTCACTCAGGCTGTGTCTCTTTGACATGCGCAGCGCTTACTGAGTGTGCTTTCTGTCTGTCTTTTATACAGACTTCAGGATGACTCACACTACTTAAACTTCAAAGAGAAGAATACAATGTGTACCTTTGTGCCCCTAAACAGGCCTCAGGTGACTGCCAGATAACTGCCTCTCAGCAATTAGGGTGGGGGCAGCTTCAGCCAATCAGACACGAATCTACACTGCACTTTTGACTGAAAAACAACAAAATTAGATTTATCACTTACCTTTCCTAGTTACCTCACTGCACCAAATTACCAAGTTCCAAATTCCCACTCTGGATGAGTCTTACTCACTCAGGCTGTGTATCTTTGACCTGCGCAAAGCTAGAGAGAATTGGAAATAGGGTTAGATTTATACTGCTGCAGAGGGGTGGGGGTGGGGTGGGGTGGAGTGATGGGGCTGGGTCGAGGACCAGCGATTGGTAGAGATTGACAAAGATGTCATGGACAGAAAGAAAAAAGGAATGTAAATGGAGGTGATTAAGGCGAAGAAGGGTGCTGATAAAGAGATTAAAAAGTGTGAATGGCAAACAAAGGCGAGCAATGTGTCAAAGGGCAACTAGTGACCAGGCAACAGATGGCCCAAGTGGGCTGAAGGGAGGGGGACAATGGTGAGGAAAAAACAGATCTGTGGAAGAAATTAAGATAAGTTTATAGAAATAATAAGTGAGGTGAAGGTGGAGGAGAGAGTTCACAGTCTGAAGTTGTTGAACTCAATGTTAAGTCCAGAAGGCTGTAACGTGCCTAATCAGAAGATGAGATGCTGTTCCTCCAGTTTGCTCTGGGCTTCACTGGAACATTGCAGCTAGGCCAAGGACGGACATGTGGATGCGAGAGCAGGATGGTGAGTTGAGATGTCAAGCGACAGGAAGGTCTGAGTCCTGCTTGCGGACGGATCAAAAGTGTCCTGCAAAGCAAATATCCAGTCTGTGTTTAATCTCTCCAATGTAGAGTAGACCGAATTGGGAGCAGCAAATGCAATAGACCTGATTGAAGGAGGTGGACATGAAGCCCTGCCTCACTTGAAAAGAGAATTTAGGCCCTGGGAGGGTGAGCAAGGAATAGGTAAAAGGGTAGGGTTTACCCTTCTGCAATTGCATGGGAATGTGCCATAGGAAGAACATGAGGTGTTGGGGATGATGGAAAAGCAGACCAGGATATCCCAGATGGAACGGTCCCTGTGAAATGCTGACAAAGGGACTGAGGGGAAGATGTGTTTGGTGGTGGCAGCATACTGGAGTTGGCGGAACTGGAGGAGGATGATTCTTTTGAATGCGGAAATTGGTGGGAGGGAAATTGTGAGGACAAGGGGCACCCTATCCTGGTTCAGGGAGGAAGGAGAAGGGGTGAGAGAAAATTGTTGTCAATGTACCGATAACAGTGTTATGGGATGGGACCAGAGTAGGACTGGATCAAGGAATGTTCCACATACCCCATAAAGAGATTAGCAACACTAGGACATGTTAAAGGAGAAATTGTCCAGTGAGAGGACAGGTTCAGCCAGACGGAGGAGAGTGGTGGTGGATGGGGATTGTTCAGGTCTCTGTTAGAGGAAGAAGCGGAGAGCCCTGTGGACCACAGTGGGTGGGAAACCATCCTGGTGGGGAATGGAGGTGTAGAGGGATTGGACATCCTTGTAAAGAGGAGGCGGTTAGGGCCGGGGAACTGGAAGTTGTTGATATGATGTAGGGCATCGGAGGAATCACTTATGTAGGTGGAAAGGGACTGGACAAGAGAAAAGAGTATGAAGTCAAGTTAGGAAGAAATGTGTTTGGTGGGGTGAGAACAGGCTGATACGATGGGCCTACTGGGACAGTGCAGTTTGTGGATTTTGGGGAGGAGGTAGAAGCAAACTGTCTGGGGTTGGGAGATTATGAGGTTGGAAGCTGTAGAGGGAAGATTTCCAGGGGAGATGAGGTCAGTTATAGTCCTTAAAACAATGGCTTGATACTCGGTGGTGGGATCATGGTCGAGGGGAGGTAAGAGGCAATGTGTGATAGTTGGCATTCAGCCTCTGCGGGGTAGAGGTCAGTACGTTAGACAACAAAAGCCCCACCATTGTTGGTGGGTTTGATGACAAAGTCAGGGTAAGACCAGACAGTGAGTGCAGCAAGTTCAGAATGGGACAGATTAGAGTGAGTGAGAGGAGCAGAGAAATCAAGACGGTCGATGTCATGCCGACAATTCTGAATGAAAAGATCAAGAACAGATAAGCGGTCGGAGGGAGAGGTCCAAGCAAAGGGAGAATGTTGGAGGCGGGTAAAAGGATCTGTTGAACGGGGGGATGACTCCAGCCGAAGAAGTGAGCGTGAAGACGAAGGCGGCGGAAGAAGCAAAAGATGAGTGACCTTGCTTCTGATGTTGAGGTTGTTGCAGCAGGTTATCCTCTCAGGATGTTTTAGAATCAAAGCCATCAGTGTATGTTTAGAGATGGTCTACCGGCACTGGCATTCAGCCAGTACTCCCATACAATAGGTTTTCTTCTGGAGAGTCACTTCAATTTTTACCAACCTGGCATTCACTCAAAGGAACAGCCTCAGGCCAGTCCAATTCTTACTTGTTTCCCTCTCCACCAGAATGACCAACATCCTTACTGAGATAAGAACAGAGTTCGCACATGAGATTTTAAAAGGGGGTTTAAACAACTGACCCTGCCTTCAGTGAATGGATGGACTGGATTTTCTTGCAGTTCAGTCTGGCTGTGGAGAGAGAAAGGTCTTTACTTTGAATATTCAGAAAGAATCTATTAGTTGAGAGAAATCAGGGTTGTGACCCTCCATCATCTGGCCAAAATGGAAGTAAAAAAGAAAACACAGTCACACAGAGGAAGGAACATTCCAGAGAAAACCTCGACCAATTGGCAGGGGCTATTACTAAGTCATTGCAATTTGAAACAGTCCATTGGGTGACAGCGAAGTCCATCATGAGAATCTCTGTTGAATCTGCTGATCTGAAATATAAACAGCTCTTTGTAACCTGCCGTACCTAAGGTCATAAGTCAATCCTCACTTTACCAGCCATTCAAATTACAGGTGAAGTCCATCTCAAAGGCACAGGCACATTAATTGTCCAGGTAAAAAATTGAAATAGCAGAATAACAGAAATCCAAAGGAAAACTACAAGGGACAAACAGGGATTAACAGGAGTAACCTTACAGTATCAACACTACCTCCTAAGATTTCCCCTCCAAACCACTCACCATCCTGACCTGGAAATAGGCAGTTTAAATATCTTTGCTGGTCCAGAACAAGACCTTGAACATCCACCCTATATTGTGTGGTTACTGTAACTGGTTTTAACTTATCGATCTATTTAATTTGGTTGTTGTTTGGAGGGAAAGGGGAGGTTGTAAGGAGTTCTGGGATCGTAGATATATTTTGGAACAGTTTCTACATAAACATGTTTTGAACTCCAAGCCTAAATCTTTTGCTTCATCGGAGGTGGCCCGGGGATTGTCGCCTTTCATGACGTAGATGGGGGGAGTTGATCCTTGGCATCTCTTGCACCCAAGCGAGAAATATTTTTCATCTTTTTCACATGATCATCAGGTATATTCGTGTTTGATTTTTCCGTTGTAGATAGGTTTCTTCCCCTTTCAATGGAGGTGGCTGAGTACTCAGCGATTGTTATTTTGGAGCATGTGCAGCACTTTGTTAATTTGAATCTAGAGTAGCAACACCTTCTTAAGAATCAAAGAGATAAAGGCCTCTGTGAGGGTTGAGGGCAATGATCCACAGGATCCCCCCCCCCCCACCCCCCACCCCCGCATGTCTATCAGGGAGGTTGGATACAACATTATTAGCGGATAAGAAATTTTGTGAGCGCATGACAACTGCCATAGAGGACTACATAAAATTTAATAGAACTGAGTCATTCTCGCCTTCCACATTGTGGGAGGCCCTTAAGGTGGTCCTGAAGGGGGAAATTATTTACTATGAAGCAAATTTGGTGAGGACAGCGAGGGTGGAGAAGCAGAGGCTGGTGGACCGCATTCTTGAGGTGGACCACCAGAACTCATTTGATCCTACCCTGGAGTTTCTGGCAAGTAGAAAAAAACTGCAAACATAACCTAAACTATTACCGACCAGCAGGGCAGTAACCCAGTTGCTCAAGGGGCATGTTTCACAAATACAGGGAGAAGGTCAGTCATCTCTTGACTCATCAGCTTAAAAGGCAGGTGACCTTCCGGGAGACCTTGAATCTTTTTACTGTGATCTTTGCAAATCGGAGCCTCCTGCGAATGGATCGGTCATGTCTACCTTTTTACCTTTGGTCTACCCATCTCAACTGTTGAGGTGGAGGGGATCGGTGAGTTGGAGTCCCCATTGCACCCTGTTGAAATTTTAAAGTGTATGGGTTTTATGCAGTCTGGCAACGCCCCTGGTCTGTACGGCTTTCCCATTGAATTCTAAAAGAAGCTCTGGGGGCAGCTTGTGTCTTTAATTCTGGAAATGTTTAATGACTCCTTATCCCGGGGATCATTGCCCCCAACCCTCACAGAGGCCTCTATCTCTTTGATTCTTAAGAAGGTGTTGCTACCACAGTGTGTCTTTAACCCTTAAGGGGTGGACAAATGACTGCGAGCTGGATGTTTAATCAAATTTTATTTATTCACATTCACACAATGCTACAGTTAATCAATCACACCATCCAACATAAGTTATTTTACAGAATACTCAAGCTGAGCTTAACTTAACTTTAGAGTAACTAGCAAGTACCCAGACAGATAAAGGCCTATATTTGTATTCGGCTTTGGTAGTCCTTGATGTTCGGCCCTTGGTCTGGTCTGATGTTCTGGCTCTGGTCTTCCTTCTGTTCGGTGGCGCGATGGCCACCGTTGTTTCGTTGCTGTTACGTGCTGCTACAGGGATAGATTAAAGGTGGTGCAGCACCTTTTAACCTGCTTGGATTTCGCGCCACTTTTGGGCGATCTCTGGGTCATTGCCAACAATGCCTACAAGTGACTCCAGGCACACAGCAATGCTTTTAAATACCCTCTGAAATGGACGAGCAAGCCACTCAGTTCAAGGGTGATTAGCGATGGGCAACGTGTGGAAGCCTTGCCAACAAGACCCAAATCCCATGAAGGAATAAAGACAAAACACCAGTCAATATTCTGGAAGGCTGCTGGTACATAACCTGAATTGCTAATTTGTTAAACATGGGCAATGGTCATTAAAGAATTACGAAGTAGACATTGGAACCTGTATAACTGGAAGACAGCACATATAACAGCTACAATTTAATAAAACACTGACTTAAGCAACCCAGCATAACATGCCCATATCTTAGTAGTTGTGGCCTGGATGTGACTATCCTTCCACAGCTGGCTCACATTTCAAATATAATAATTTATTTTGGTTTACTGAAGGGAATAGTTATACTTAAAATTCAAACGTGCAATGAGCAAATCCAAATGCAACAAAAATCAAATACTTCATCTACAAACACTCCACAATTATGTTCTATTATGTTCAATAATATAAAGCAACAGACATTTGATTGCACTTTAGAATCAAACTTCTTCCAGACAAAAAAATATATTCACAGTATGCTCATTAGAATGAGAAACTTATATTGATTTTCTTCTTCGAGGAATGGAGAATATTGTGAAAATTCGAAATTGGGGTTGATTTTAATCTTGGTTGCTGAACAGAAATCCAGTAGACATGATCATCCACTTTTAGAATAGAATAGAATCCATAGAATCCCTACAGTGATAAGGTGGTCATTCAGACCGTCAGCTTATTTTGTAGAATATAGCTGATCTTCTTTTGTTAATTTTAACAAAATCAGTCAGCATCTAAAAATGTTGAGATAGTTGATGACTCTTTTTCAGAGCAGTGAACCAAGCAGCCTGTGCTGGTAGCATACAGTGCAGCCAGCCTGCTCTTCTTAAAGACAGTCTGTCCCTCTTTAAAGGAAGCTGCAGTCAATCACTAGCTGGATGCAGTTGCTGTAATTCTGAAGAAGGAAGAGCAGGCAGCTCTGAAGAAGAGTCATACAGATTCGAAACGTTAACTGTGTTTCTCTCCCTACAGATGCTGTCAGACTTCCTGCATTTTTCCAGAATTTCTGTTTTGACTTCTCTTAGTGAGGTCAGCTGAAATGAAGCCTGTGATGCTCAGAATCGCTGAGAACATTGAGGATGATTGTTTATTTCTGCATTTTGACCCTCCCAGCTCATCCTGCTGTCTGGCATGTTGAGCAAGCTGCAGATAGTACAGCCATGGACTTCTTGCTTTCCATCCCAACCTCCTTCCCTCAGCCCAACACTCCACTTTCTGATTCCCTGCTTTCAGACACCCAAGAGCTGCCACCAACTCAGCCACATGAGCCCCATGGGGAAGAGAGAGGGAAACAGCACATCACTTATGAAGAGGGCCCAGGAGGTACAAATCTGGGGGGAAGGTTTGGGTGCCAGGTAACGGGAGCTTGAGGTTACAGATGCTACAGGGGCTCAGCTGAGGACTACGGAAGGATGGCATACAAAACAATACTGATGAGTATTTACGCAGAGATGATGCGTGCATTGGTTAGCCCAGCAGACAGCTACCTATATAGTCGATGCTCATGGAGTAGTCCAGCTTCAATTTAGCACTGGACGTTGTGCAGATATATCTTTTTCACAGCCTCTGCTGCATCTCTCTGTCATGTTGCTGACCCAGAGGCATTGCAACTGCTGATCCATATCTGCTGTAACCTTTATGTGGAAAGGTCTGCCCTCTCTGTGAGGATGCTGCAAAATCCAGGAACTCACTGCAACACCTCCCAAAGCACTCCACACTACTTCCAGAGACTTTACAGTATCAGAACCTATTCTAAGTTACCTTACTTACAAGTTGGATGTCTAACCCTTTAGATAACACTTGCAGCTGAACACGTGTCCATTGGTGAGTGACAAGAAAATATGTTGATTAGGCCTGCATGGTCCACTTTCACAAATAGCGTGTCAGATCAGCCAGTCGGATTGAGTGACACCATGACAGCATGAGTTCAGTGCACACAGGGTGGGGGGCACGGTGGCGCAGTGGTTAGTACTGCTGCATTACAGCTCCAGGGTCCCGGGTTCAATTCCAGCCTCGGATGACTGCTTGTGTGGAGTTTGCACTTTCCCCCCATGTCTACGTGGGTTTCCCCCGGGTGCTCCAGTTTCCTCCCACAGTCCAAAGATGTGCCGGTTAGGTGAATTGGCCATGGTAAATTGCCCCTTAGTGTTCAAAGGTTAGGTGGGGTTACTGGGTTATAGGGATAGGGTGGAGTATGGTGCTCTTTCAAGGGCCGGTGTAGACTTGATGGGCCAAATGGCCTCCTTCTGCACTGTAAATTCTATGATTCTATGAAGCCTGGGGATGTGCCCTTCCCAGTATGGGGCATAGTAGCTGCAGACAGTGCAAGCCTCACTAGGGGAGCAATTGACTTCCATAGTGTTCACCTCCAGCCATGGTTCCAAATTCTGAGTCCATAGAGTTTCAATGGCAGACTTGAGGCAGTAGCTTTAAAGAATTTATTTCACTCTAAAACATTCAGTAATTTACAAAAGCATTCAGCAGTGAGATAAGCCAAATGGGTCTCAATTTTATTTTCAGTACTGTACACTCTCCTGTTTGCGTGAATACACATTTATAAAATATAATTTTAAAATTGGCCAGGTAAGAATTTTATATACCATGTCATACAAGACTCCTTGATCCTTGAATATCATTTGAACTAACCACAGTTCCATTTAGCTAGTCCTTGAATTGACTGGATATGTCTGCTTGAGTTTGAAAGAAAGAAGCATTGTACTTGACTGAATGTACTCCAATGAAATGAAACTTTCTTTTTTAATGTTGTTAGGGATTGATATGTGATTAAAGAAGTCATCACTATAATAAAAAAAAGACTTTTGAATTGCCTGACCTAACTTGAAGATATAATAGTAAGCTACCAAGAAGCAGAGCAATTGATTTTTGTTTTGTTTTACAGTGAAAGACAATTCACATTCCTAAGATAGTTTGCCTTTGATAGTTAACAGTGTCAGCACATAAAAGAAAGGGAGGGAATTCTGACATTTCTACACTTTCTTCATACTGACAGTGTACTTATTAAATTTTTATTCTGGCACCAATTCATTATGTGCGATTGCTTTCCTTTTTTAATTTAAGATTGCACTGAGGCATTTGAAGAATGCCAAAATATGAAATTTAATTGAGCCTTCCTGGAATCCACATGGATTTCCTGGAATCCACATGGATTTCCTGATAATCCTTGAACTTTAACTTATCATTCAAGTTCTTTGTCTTTGCAATCACAGTTAGTAATTAAGTTGTCAAATGCTGTTCTGTCAATTTTAAATTTCTGTTCAATCATATGAAATGTATTTTGTAAATAGTTATTCTTCTGATGGAGTTTGTTATCTGCTTCTGGAAAAGTAAATAAATTACATTTGGATTCCGGCAACCTCTGGGACAATCAACAGCTCGATTTTGTTGACCTTTACCCTCCTTGTTTTGACATTTGACAGTTCAACTCTAAAATTCAATACACAGGTTGGCACATCAATCAGACTCTGCAGCTGAACGCATTTTTCATATTGCTTTCTCATTCATTGAAAAATTCAATCTCAATATTTTCCTAACAGACGGCATTAAAATACCAAACGATGCTGTCATTTCCACACTCTTCCATCAATTGATATGATTTAGGAAACTGATTAAATTCTATGGCTACTCTTCCTCTGTTTCCCAACCAGACAACACTCAGTTTGCATTGTGTCAGTCATTTGGGTAATCTAACTATCTAGGTCCAATGCCAAGTACCTGTCTTACTCACTGACTACTTAACCCAGGTCATCCAGTGTGGAAGTTTGAAAAGGAGTCATTTTGCCATGGGACCATCTCCATGACAGGATTTGGAAAACTTTGTCCTTGTGCGGAAGTGAGGGGAAAACTCGAGGATGCTATCGACCTTTTGTTATCTTTTACAAAATAATGCAAAAAGCGAAAAATAATTTTGGTGACTAAGAATTGCAATAAACCCTTGTATCAATATACAAATCATAAGAGGTATGGTGAAAATGAAAAATGCCTGTGAGAGGGCAGCCCTGTCCTGGGCCGCAGAGGCCGCTTGCACAGAAAGCCCAGCCCTTGCATACTCCGACCCATGTCCGACACCGTCGCCCCCATTGCCTCCACCGTGGATGGTTTTGGCCTGGGTGCCAAGCATGACCAGCACCATTCCCTGCTCCTGCACGCGGATGCACTCCTTCTCCTGCATCTGCAGGTGCTGGAAACCGGCCGTCATCCCCTCCTCTGATCCCTGGTTTCGTACTGCATCGGGTGACTGGGTGGGTGTGGAAATTCCAGGAACACGGGATCCGCCTGGGCGGCAGCTGGTTGCTAGGGTCTGCCCTCTGACCTTCCGACCCCTCGGCTGCTCCTACCTCCACCTGTTCTACCGGAGCGGCTGTGTGGTATGCACCAGTGAGTGTCCCAGAAGCCTCATCACTAAAGAGCCCAACAGAGGTGAGAGTCTCTGCAATGGTGGATCTTGTAGGAGATAGCAGTGACGGAAAGTCATTGTCATCATCGGGCCCGAAGTCAGGGATCCCCTGTGTTGTGGCTACATGTCTGTCCGTCCCATGTGTGCTGGTCCCCTGTGTTGATGTGTCATGTATGTCTGTGTCCTCCGTGCGGGTTTTCTATGTCATGGGGCCATGTCTGTCCGTCCCCTGTGTGCTGGTGTCCTGGGTCGTGGTGTTAAGTGTGTCTGTGTCCTCCGTCCTGGTTTCCTGTGTCGTCGTGTTGTGGCTCGGCTGGGCCAGAGGGCGGTTGTTGCGGATGCCCTCCCCGTCGCTGCTCGAGTCTCTGGGGGTTTGCTGCCGCCCTGGCACTGGCTGGGGGCGGTGGCCGCCTGGTGGGCCGGGTCTATCACCAGCTTGTCCTGCAAGATACAATACACCATGCATAGTTACACAGGCGGATGGGGGTGGGGTGAGGGGTTAAGGGTGAGGGGTGGGGTGAGGGATGGGGGGTGAGGCGTGAAGGGTGGAGTGAGGGGTAAAGTGAGGGGTGGGGTGAGGGGTGCGGTGAGGGCTCAGGGGTGGGGCCAGGCATGGGAGGGTCTCACTTGGTGTCGTGCCCCCGGTCCCGGCATTGACAACCTCCCGGTCCTCAGGTCTGCCATATATGTCCAATGCCCTCTGTTCGTGCATGGTGAGGGTTGCAATTCAGGGGCACCACCTCCGGTTTTCTCCCTCTCTCGCCGGTTATGGCCGCTCTTCTCCCGGGAGGGGGCACACAAACATCAGCAGTGTTATCCGGTCCAACACGTGAAGCCCAGCAGTTGGGTCTATGTTGGCATAGGTGCACAGGGCATCCAGCCAATGCAGATGGCATTGGTGGGTGCAGCCATGTGGGTCACGGCTGGGGTTGTTCCACCCCCCTGAGGAGGGGTGGGGCGGTGTCGCATGCGTGGGGGTAGGGGGGTTGGTGCCATGGGCACGGTGCTGGATACCCACTCTGGCTGCCATGAGTAGGACATTGAGCTTCTTCCGACACTGCTCGCCTGTCCTTGGCGTTACCGCCACGGTGCTGACGGCCTCACCCACACCCCTCCGCATATTTCGGGAGACGTTGGCTATGACCCTGTGGCCGGGTCCAGGGTACATGGCCGCCCTCCGCTCGTCGGCGGTGTCCAGGAGCGTCTTGATATCGTGATCCAAGAAACGGGGCGCTGGTCGGCGGCCAGACATCTTGGATCGGATGCTTGTGTGTGGGGGTCGCGTTCTTTTTGTGCGCTGTGGCGCTGCGTCAATTACGCGGCACCGCGCCTCTGACGCGTGTCTGGGCTTCCCGTTGCGCCTGTGCTGGCCCCTTGTGGCCTGAAGAATCGCTGCGCGTTGGGGCTTGTTGATGCCGTCGTGAACCGCTCCGGTAATTACGCCGGCGTCAACACTTATCCGCGTTTTTAGAGAATCCCGGCCCCATTTCATGACTCATGATATTTTGAGACCATGTCGCCCTTTGCTCTGGCGGCAAAGGTGGGGGCAAAATTACATCGCATGTGTTCTGGTGATCTTGGGTGAGGGATAATTATCAGCCAGGACAATAGGGACAACTCCCCTTTTCATCTTCAAAATAGTGCCATGGGATCTTTCTCATCTCTGGGTGAAATACAGTGCAAAAGTTAACTATGGAATTTAAGCAATCTCCAAAATCACTTACGAGGCAGATTTGGTCTTAGTTTAGTGTTTCAATCGAAAGAAACTCCCTGAAGTACTGCATTGGAGTGCCAGTTTAGATTTTGCACTCAAGTTTATGGAGTGAAGCTGTGAAGCCACTACCTCTGACTCTGTGGTGTGAGTTCCACCCACACGCTGACACCTGCTAAAACAGTTCAATTACTGGTCCAGAGTTCTCAGCCCTCTGCAGACCTTCAATTAAATAGCATTAAAACTCAGTTCCCAAGATATCTTAGTGGATAGCTGTTGTTTTCAATCTTGTACCATCTTACTAACCTCTGCATCCAAATGAATGCGAGGTGTTGCTCATGCCTGGGGTTCATTTTGATCATCTGATTTAGGAATTGTTTCCAGAATTTGCTGCGGGGTTCACCCACTTCCCAGAATTTAAATAATACAGGTTTCACTATTCATTGCTTGGAGAACGCTCCCAATAAATCCCCTCTGCTGGATGTGCGGATCTTTCCACCTCCACCTTGAATACCTCTCCACATCCACTCGCTCTCCGCATTCTCTTATAACTTCTTACCAATCCCATCCATCCTTTTAAAAACAGAACCATAGGGTGTATAGCACAAAGCAGGTCATTCGATTTGTTATGGCCATGTCAGTTCTTTGCTGAAACAATGTTATGCTTTCTACATCAACATTTGCTTGAAATATTCATCCACTTTTCCTTTAAAATATCATTAACCCCATACTCAACCACTCCCTATTGGGGAGGTGGTGGCGGTGGTAGCGGTATTGTCACTGGACTAGTAAACCAGAGACCCAGAGTAATGCTCTGGGGACCCAGGTTCAAATCCAGCCACCGCAGATGGTGAAATTTGAATTCAATAAAAATCTGGAATTAAAAGTCAATTTACCATTGTCGATTGTCATAAAAATGCCAAAACCCATCTGGTTCATTAATGTCCTTTAGGGAAGGAAATCTGCTGTCCTTACCAGGTCTGGCCTACGCATAACGTGTAGGCCAGGTTGACTCTTAACTGCCCCCTCAAGGGCAATTAGGAATGGGCAATAAATGTGAGCACAGCCTGTGAAGCCAACATCCCATGAACAAATTTTTAAAAATCATTCTATGCTCCAACAATCTTCTGCAGAAAATATTTTTTCCTAAACCCAGTTCTCTCCTTTAAATTGATGATTTATCTTTGCTGATTCCACAATTAGACATAACCTTTTCTTTTCTACCTTATAAGGTACATTGTATGTAACATTAGCACCGCACATTTGCCAGACAATGACCATCTCCAACAGGAGAGTATCTAGCCTTCACCACTTGACATTTAATTGCAATACCATCACTAAATCACCCAATTTCAGCATTCTGGAGGTTGTCATTGGCCAGAAACTGAACTGGACCAGTCATGTAAATACTGTCGCTACAAGAGCAGGTCAGAGGTTGGGAATTCTGCAGAGAGTAACTAACCTCCTGGAATCCCTACAGTGTGGAAGGAGGCCACTCAGCCCATCGAATCTGCACCCTACTTAAGCCCATGCCTCCACCCTATCCACATAGGGTGATGCACGATCAATTGCACGAAGACGAGAGTTGAATACAACTGAGGCTTTATTACACTAAGATGTGTGGCCTCCTACAGCAGCTGGCGAAATGTTTGCTGTATGGGGAGCACACATATTTATACTCCGCCTACTGGGCGGAGCCAGCAGGCAGGGACTACCCCCGTACCTGTAGTACAGGGCCTTACCACATATCTCCTAATATATACATCAGTGGTGACTACCACATTCACCCCCTGTTAAAATTGATTCCGGCGGGGGTGGCGGAGAACTATATACAGAACAAGTTTTAATATACAGAGGCAAAATAAATTTGGAGTCCCGTACATGGTGCTTTAACAGTCCTGAACCAATTACAGGTTTAGCCGGTCCGGGGCCTTGATCTGACGTTGGGAGCGACGCAGTGGTGGCAGCGATTCCGGTGCTGGTCTGGTCCTCGGTGACTCCGGGAGCGTGCCAAAATCCTCCTCATCCTCGGGCGTGGGCAGGGGGAGGACTGGTGGTCCCGGGGGTTTGCTGCGGGGTGCGCCGGGGGAGGGGAGGGTGGTGCCGGGCCGGAGGGGTGTGTGTGTAGGGAGCCTGCTGGTGCCAGGTCTCTGAGGGAGACAGTATCCTGGCGGCTGTCGGGGTACGCTACGTAGGCGTACTGTGGGTTAGCGTGGAGTAACTGCACCCTTTCAACCAACAGGTCCGCCTTGTAGAGTCGTACGTGCTTATGGAGGAGCACGGGTCCTGGAGCTGCGAGCCAAGTCAGGAACGACACCCTGGATGTGGACTTCCTGGGGAAGGCGAAGAGACGTTCATGGGGTGTGTCATTAGTCGCAGTGCATAGGAGCGACTGAATGGAGTGCAGTGCATCGGGGAGGACCTCCTGCCAGCGGGAGGCCGGGAGTTTTCTGGACCGTAAGGTCAGTTGGACGGCCCTCCAGACCGTTCCGTTCTCCCTCTCCACCTGTCCGTTTCCCAGGGGGTTATAGCTGGTCGTCCTGCTGGAGGCGATACCCTGCTGAGCAGGAACTGACGCAGCTCATCACTCATGAATGAGGGTCCCCTGTCCCTGTGGATGTAGGCGGGGAAGCCGAACATCGCGAAGATTGTGTTGAGGGCTTTGATGACGGTGGCAGACATCATGTCGGGGCATGGGATGGCGAAGGGGAATCTGAAGTGGGAATCGACCACACTGAGGAAATACGTGTTATGGTCGGTGGAGGGGAGGAGCCCTTTGAAATCCACGCTGAGGCGTTCAAAGGGGCGGGAGGCCTTCACCAGGCGCGCGCAGTCCGTCTGGTAGAAGTGCAGTTTGCACTCCGCACAGACCTGGCAGTCTCTGGTGATTGCCATGGCTTCCTCGACGGAGTAGGGCAGATTGCGGGCTTTTATGAAGTGGTACAACCGTGTGACTCCCGGGTGACAAAGGCTGTCGTGCAGAGTCCGGAGACGGTACACATGTGCGCTGGCACATGTACCTCGGGATAGGGCATCGGGGGGCTTGTTGAGCTTACAGGGGCGATACAAAATCTCGGAAGTGTAGGTGGAGAGCTCGATCCTCCACCGCAAGATTTTATCATTTTTGATCTAGCCCCGCTGTGTGTTGTTAAACATGAAAGCTACCGACCGTTGGTCTGTGAGGAGAGTGAATCTCCTGCCGGCCAGGTCATGCCTTCAATGCCGCACAGCTTCAACGATAGCCTGGGCCTCTTTTTCGACGGAGGAGTGTCGAATTTCGGAGGCATGAAGGGTTCATGAAAAGAATGCCACGGGCCTGCCTGCCTGGTTGAGGTGTGGAGAAATTTGGCAAAGTTGGCATCATGGTCCTGCTGATCGTGGCCGCAGATGGTGACATTGTCTAGGTACGGGAAAGTGGCCCGCAGCCCGTACCGGTCGACCATTCGGTCCATCTCCCTTTGGAAGACCGAGACCCCGTTGGTGACGCCGAAGGGAACCCTAAGAAAATGGTAGAGGCGGCCATCTGCCTCGAAGGCAGTGTATGGGCGGTCCGCCTTACGGATGGGGAGCTGGTGGTAGGCGGATTTTAGGTCTACAGTTGAGAAGACCTGGTACTGTGAGATCTGATTGACCATATCAGATATGCGTGGGAGGGGGTACGCATCGAACTGCGTGTACCGATTGATGGTCTGGCTGTAGTCCACGCCATTCGGTGTTTCTACCCAGTTTTCACCACTACCGCTTGGGCTCTCCAGGGGCTGTTGCTGGCCTCGATGATGCCTTCCCGAAGCAGCCGCTGGACCTCGGACCTGATGAAGGTCCTGTCCTGGGTGCTATACCGTCTGCTCATGGTGGCGACGGGTTTGCAATCCGGGGTTAGGTTCGCGTAGAGGGAAGGTGGGTCAACCTTTAGGGTCACGAGGCAGCACACAGTAAGGGTGGTAGGGGCCCGCCGAATTTCAATGTTAGGCTCTGGAGGTTACACTGGAAGTCCAGGCAGAGTAGCAAGGCAGCGCAGAGGTTGGGGAGGGCGTAGAGGCGGAAGCCGCTGAATTCTACGCCCTGGATCATGAGCGTGGCTATACAGTACCTCCGGATCGCCACGGAGTGGGACCCGGAGGCCAGGGAGATTCTCTGATTGGCGGGGTGTACCATGAGGGAGCAGCGCCTTATCGTATCGGGATGAATGAAGCTTTCGGTGCTCCCGGAGTCCAGCAGACAGGAGATCTCGTGCCCATCGATCTTCACGCTTGTCGAGGCGGTGGCTAAATTGTGCGGGCAAGACTGGTCAATCGTGACCGAGGCGAGTCGTGGCTGGTCATCGCTGGTGTCGGACGATGGGGTGCCCGGGGGACACGGGTCCTGGTACGATGGTGGTGCCCATGTGCCGTGGAGGAGACAAGGTGGCAGCGCCTGGAGATCCTGAGGTGGACAAGATGGCGGCGCCCATGGGCAGCACGTGGTCCGAGGACGGGAAGATGGCGGCGCCCACTGGCCGTGTGTGGTTCGAGGAGGGGAAGATGGCTGCGCCCACTGTCCATACGCGGGGGGGCTCAGGGCGATCGTAGCGACTGAGCGGGCCTGGCACACCATGGTGAAGTGCCCCTTCTTGCCGCAGGCCTTGCAAAGGGCGCTGCGGGCCGGGCAGCATTGGCGGGGGTGTTTCTGCTGCCCACAGAAGTAACATCTGTGGCCCCTGGGGTTGGCTGGCTGGCGCGTGACACAGGCGTAGGATTGTCTGAGTGGGGTCCCCGGTGGGGCTGCCATCTGCGGAGTCCACAATGCGTAGGAAGAGTGGGCCGCGCGGCCGGAGCTGTAGGCCTGGATATTGCGCGAGGCAATTGTCATCGATAGTGCCAGCTTTTTGGTTTCCGCGAGGTCGAGCGTGGCCCCCTCTAAAAGTCGCTGGCAGATGTGGTCTGACCCTAGCCCCGTGACAAAAGCGTCCCGCATGAGGAGGTTCGAATGTTTTGTGGCCGTGACGGCCTGACAGTCACAGTCTCTGACCAGGGGAATTAAAACACGCCAGAAATCTTCTACGGACTCACCAGGGAGCTGACTACGAGTAGAGAATATGTGTCTGGCGAAGAGCGTGTTCGTCTGCTGGGCATAGTTCTCTTTCAGTAGCGCCATGGCTTCATCATAGGTCGGCGTGTCCTGGATAAGAGGAAAAACGTTGGAGCTCAGCCGCGAGTAGAGGATCTGGATCTTCTGAGCTTCCGGAATTGGGTCTGGTGCAGACCTGATGTAAGCTTCGAAACAAGCTAGCCAATGTTCAGAGTCCTTTTTGGCGTTGCTTGATTGCGGATCCAGTTGCAGGACATCCGGCTTGATGCGGCGGTCCGTCTTCTGAAAATCTTAGAGTAATAAATTGATGCACGATCAATTGCACAAAGACGAGCGTTGAATACAACTGAGGTTTTATTGCACTAAGATGTGTGGCCTCCTATAGCAGCTGGTGAAATAGCTGCTGTATGGGGAGCACACATATTTATACTCCGCCTACTGGATAGACATCACCATTCTAACTTAGAGCTAGATAGCTGTTCCTTCATTATCGCTGGGTCAGAATCTTGGAACTCCCTTCACAGCACTGTGCGTGTTACTACAATAAATGGGCTCCAGCGGTTCAAGAAGGCAGCTCATCAACACCTTCTGAAAGGCATTTAGCGATGGACAATGAATATTGGCTTAGCCTGCAATGCCAATATCCTACGAACAAGTAATAAAAAGCCTTGCAGAATTTGAAAGCCCTCTATTAAATCTCCTTTTTGTTTTCGCTGATACATTGGAACTAATCCCAGTTTCTTAAATCTAGTCCCAGCACCTCAAAATACCAGACAAAGGGAAATACATGTGAGTGTGCTGACGCTTTTGTTACAAATATCACAATGCTATTTCAAGGCACTTTTGTTGAACAAAATATGACTCCTGGCTGAGTCATCACAAGAAAAACATAGGCAAATTGAGGAGCTATTGTGCAGGAGCTGTCGGTGCAGAAGTTGTATGAATTGTTTAATCAATGTCAAAGCTATTCTTAAGAACAGGACATAATTTTCCATGAGAGCTTTCAATCATGAACTCCTGATTTCCAACTTCACAATTTCATTAACAGCCTCACACACTGTCAGGCTGAAGTTGAAGCATTTCCAAATCTGTCCTCATGTTAATTATCCATCAAAGCTGCTTTTCTCTTTCAAGAAAAAAGCGGCAGAAGTCGAGATTCCAAGTGTTGAAAAAGTGTGGCAGAATGTTATAACAGGCAGAAATAATCTGAATACGACTTCCGATGGCGGCCAGGGAGTGAGACGCCGCACACAGGGCGGCTCCTGCCTGAAGATGTTGGTTTTGGCCCCTTCCACCCGAAATTAGGGGAATTTCAGTGGAAAGGTCATGCGGAGAGTGGTGGGGAATTAGTTCTCCCGCAGATGGGCATGTCTGCGGGTTACGAAATGCGACAGAAGACAGTGAGAGCCCTGGCTAAGGGGTTGGTGGAGACTTGTGGTTCAGCAACGATTGCAAAACTGGCGGAGGGGGAGGAGTAATCATTGACTGGAGAGCTGCCAATGGAGCAGCTGATGAGCTCCATCAAGGATGAATTTCATCAGTGACGTAAAGTAATGCAGAGTGACTAATGGATGGAGAAGGGCGGCACGGTGGTGTAGTGATTAGCACTGCTGCCTATGGCGCTGAGGACCCGGGTTCGATCCCGGCCCCGGGTCACTGTCTGTGTGGAGTTTGCACATTATCCCCGTGTCTGCCCAAGGATGTGCAGGTGAGGTGGATTGGCCAGGCTAAATTGCCCCTTAATTGGAAAAAGAAATTGGCTGCTCTAAATTTATTTTTTAAAACGGAATGAGTTGTGAAGAGCCTAGAGGTGCAGGGGCTGACAGTCCAGGAGGTGCAAAAGGTGGTGTCTGACCAGAGTGGGCTGATTGTGACGCTGGAAGTGGAGATGGCGATGCTGGGGGACATGTCCTTACTTGAGAAAGGACGTACTGGCACTGGAGGGTGTGCAGAGGAGATTCACTGGGTTAATCCCAGAGCTGAAGGGGTTGGATTACGAGGAGAGGTTGAGTAGACTGGGACTGTACTCGTTGGAATTTAGAAGGATGAGGGGGGATCTTATAGAAACATATAAAATTCTGAAGGGAATAGATAGGATAGATGCGGGCAGGTTGTTTCCACTGGCGGGTGAAAGCAGAACTAGGGGGCATAGCCTCAAAATAAGGGGAAGTAGATTTAGGACTGAGTTTAGGAGGAACTTCTTCACCCAAAGGGTTGTGAATCTATGGAATTCCTTGCCCAGTGAAACAGTTGAGGCTCCTTCATTAAATGTTTTTAAGATAAAGATAGATAGTTTTTTGAAGAATAAAGGGATTAAGGGTTATGGTGTTCGGGCCGGAAAGTGGAGCTGAGTCCACAAAAGGTCAGCCATGATCTCATTGAATGGTGGAGCAGGCTCGAGGGGCCAGATGGCCTACTCCTGCTCCTAGTTCTTATGTGTAAGACACTGCGACAAAGGTGGAGGACCAGGAAAACAGATCCAGGTCGCAAAATCTGCGGATCGTGGGCCTACTGAAGGGAGTGGAGGGAACGAGTGCAAGAGGTATGTCACGAGGATGCTGGCCAGGTTGGTGGATAAGAAGGTGCTTGACATGCCAAATGTGGATCGGGCCCATATGTCTCTGAGGCAAAGGCCAAGTGCAGGGGAGCCGCTGCAGGTGGGTATGCACAAGCTCCAGGAGAAGGAAAAGAGTCTGAGATGGGCCAGGGCGCAGCGGGATTGCGATTGAGAAGAATACCAAATCCGGATTAATCAGGACATTGGTACAGTGTTGGCCAAGAGGTGGGCGGGGTTCAACAAGGCCAAGGCAGTCTTGTACCTGCACCAGATTTGGTTTCGTTGCTGTACCCGCCCAGACTTTGGATCACTTACGAGGGCCAACAATATTACTTTGGGACACCAGTGGAAGCAAATGACTTTATTAAGGAACATAAGCTGGGGGATGATGTGTTATGTACTCTGGGTTAACACAGGCTGCAACTCGATGCAGCTTTGACCAAACGATACTCCAGACTTTGAAGTAAGTTCAATGTAATTTATTGAACCAGTAGCACAGTTCTCTATGAGTTTGACTCTCCTGCTAATCTTGCTATAGTAACTTAGTCTAACTAACCAGTCTGCTCTAAGCCACGTGGTGGGTGTGATAGAACATAGAACATAGAACATTACAGCGCAGTACAGGCCCTTCGGCCCTCGATGTTGCGCCGACCTGTGAAACCACTCGAAAGCCCATCTACACTATTCCATTATCGTCCATATGTCGATCCAATGATCATTTGAATGCCCTTAGTGTTGGTGAGTCCACTACTGTTGCAGGCAGGGCATTCCACGCCCTTACTACTCTCTGAGTAAAGAACCTACGTCTGACATCTGTCTTATATCTATCTCCCCTCAATTTAAAGCTACGTCCCCTCGTGCTAGACATCACCATCCGAGGAAAAAGGCTCTCACTGTCCACCCTATCCAATCCTCTGATCATCTTGTATGCCTCAATTAAGTCACCTCTTAACATTCTTCTCTCTAACAAAAACAGCCTCAAGTCCCTCAGCCTTTCCTCATAAGATCTTCCCTCCATACCAGGCAACATTCTGGTAAATCTCCTCTGCACCCTTTCCAATGTTTCTACATTCTTCCTATAATGCGGCGACCAGAATTGCATGCAATACTCCAAATGCGGCCGCACCAGAGTGTTGTATAGCTGCAACATGACCTCATGGCTCCTAAACTCAATCCCACTACCAATAAAAGCTAACACACCGTACGCCTTCTTAACAACCCTCTCAACCTGGGTGGCAACTTTCAGGGATCTATGTACATGGACACCGAGATCTCTCTGCTCATCCACACTGCCAAGAATCTTACCATTAGCCCAATACTCCGTCTTCCTGTTATTCCTTCCAAAATTAATCACCTCACACTTTTCTGCATTAAACTCCATTTGCCACCACTCAGCCCAGTGCTGCAGCTTATCTATGTCCCTCTGTAACTTGAAACATCCTTCCGCACTGTCCACAACTCCACCGACTTTAGTGTCATCTGCAAATTTACACACCCATCCTCCTACGCCCTCCTCCAGGTCATTTATAAAAATGACAAACAGCAGTGGCCCCAAAATAGATCCTTGTGGTACACCACGAGTAACTGGACTCCAGTCTGAACATTTCCCATCAACCACCACCCTTTGTCTTCTTCCAGCTAGCCAATGTCTGATCCAAACTGCTAAATCACCCTGAATCCCATGCTTCCGTATTTTTTGCAGTAGCCTACCATGGGGAACCTTATCAAACGCTTTACTGAAATCCATATACACCACATCAACTGCTTTACCCTCATCCACCTGTTTGGTCACCTTCTCAAAGAACTCTATAAGGTTTGTGAGGCATGACCTACCCTTCACAAAACCGTGTTGACTATCTCTAATCAAATTATTCCTTTCCAGATGATTATACATCCTATCTCTTATAAACCTTTCCAAGATTTTTCCCACAACAGAAGTCAGGCTCACTGGTCTATAGTTACCGGGGTTATCTCTACTCCCCTTCTTGAACAAAGGGACAACATTTGCTATCCTCCAGTCTTCTGGAACTATTCCTGTAGACAAAGATGACTTAAAGATCAAGGCCAAAGGCTCAGCAATCTCCTCCCTAGCTTCCCAGAGAATCCTAGGATAAATCCCATCCGGCCCAGGGGACTTATCTATTTTCATACTTTCCAGAATTGCTAACACCTCCTCCTTATGAACCTCAAGCCCTTCTAGGCTAGTAGCCTGAATCTCAGTATTCTCCTCGACAACATTGTCTTTTTCCTGTGTGAATACTGATGAAAAATATTCATTTAGCACCTCTCCTATCTCCTCGGACTCCAAGCACAACTTCCCACTACTGTCCTTGACTGGCCCTACTCTTACCCTAGTCATTCTTTTATTCCTGACATATCTATAGAAAGCTTTAGGGTTATCCTTGATCCTACCTGCCAAAGACTTCTCATGTCCCTTCCTGGCTCTTCTTAGCTCTCTCTTTAGGTCGTTCCTAGCTAACTTGTAACTCTCGAGCACCCTAACTGAACCTTCATGTCTCATCTTTACATAAGTCTCCTTCTTCCTCTTGACAAGTGTTTCGACTGCTTTAGTAAACCACGGTTCCCTCACTCGACCACTTCCTCCCTGCCTGACAGGTACATACTTATCAAGGATACGCAGTAGCTGTTCCTTGAACAAGCTCCACATTTCCATTGTGCCCATCCCCTGCAGTTTTCCTCTCCATCCAATGCATCCTAAGTCTTGCCTCATCGCATCATAATTGCCTTTCCCCCAGATATAACTCTTGCCCTGCGGTATATACCTATCCCTTTCCATCACTAAAGTAAACGTAATCGCATTGTGGTCACTATCACCAAAGTGCTCACCTATCTCCAAATCTAACACCTGTCCTGGTTCCTTACCCAGCACCAAATCCAATATGGCCTCGCCTCTCGTTGGCCTATCTACATACTGTGATGTGGAGATGCCGGTGTTGGACTGGGGTGAGCACAGTACGAAGTCTTACAACACCAGGTTAAAGTCCAACAGGTTTGTTTCGATGTCACTAGCTTTCGGAGCGCTGCTCCTTCCTCAGGTGAATGAAGAGGTCTGATCCAGAAACACATATATAGACAAATTCAAAGATGCCAAACAATGCTAGGAATGCGAGCATTAGCAGGTGATTAAATCTTTACAGATCCAGAGATGGGGTAACCCCAGGTTAAAGAGGTGTGAATTGTATCAAGCCAGGACAGTTGGTAGGATTTGGCAGGCCAGATGGTGGGGGATGAATGTAATGTGACATGAATCCCAGGTCCCGGTTGAGGCCACACTCATGAAACAAACCTGTTGGACTTTAACCTGGTGTTGTAAGACTTCGTACTATCTACATACTGTGTCAGGAAACCCTCCTGCACACATTGGAGAAAAACAGACCCATCTAATGTACTCGAACTATAGCGTTTCCAGTCAATATTTGGAAAGTTAAAGTCCCCCATAACAACTACCCTGTTGCTTTCGCTCCTATCCAGAATCATCTTTGCAATCCTCTCCTCTACATCTCTGGAACTTTTCGGAGGCCGATAAAAACCCCCTAACAGGGTGACCTTACCTTTCCTGTTTCTAACCTCAGCCCATACTACCTCAGTAGACGAGTCCTCATCAAACGTCCTTTCTGCCACCGTAATACTGTCCTTGACTAACAATGCCACCCCTCCCCCTCTTTTACCACCTTCCGTGAGCTTACTGAAATATCTAAATCCTGGCACCTGCAACAACCATTCCTGTCCCTGCTCTATCCATGTCTCCGAAATGGCCACAACATCGAAGTCCCAGGTACCAATCCATGCCGCAAGTTCACCCACCTTATTCCGGATGCTCCTGGCATTGAAGAAGACACACTTTAAACCACCTTCCTGCCTGCCGGTACACTCCTGCAACTTTGAAACCTTACTCATGACCTCACTACTCTCAACCTCCTGTATACTGGAGCTACAATTCAGGTTCCCAAGCCCCTGCTGAACTAGTTTAAACCCTCCCGAAGAGCATTAGCAAATTTCCCCCCCCAGAATATTGGTACCCCTCTGGTCCAGATGTAGACCATCCCATTTGTAGAGGTCCCACCGACCCCAATGAGGATGAGCCCCAATTATCCAGAAATCTGAAACCCTCCCTCCTGCACCATCCCTGTAGCCACGTGTTCAACTCCTCTCTCTCCCTATTCCTCGCCTCGCTATCACGTGGCACGGGTAACAACCCAGAGATAATAACTCTGTTTGTCCTAGATCTAAGTTTTTACCGTAACGCCCTGAATTCCTGCCTTACTTCCCCATCCCTTTTCCTACCTATGTCGTTGGTACCTCTGTGGACCACGACTTGGCGCTGCTCCCGCTCCCCCTTAAGGATCCCGAAAACACGAACCGAGACAGCACGCACCCTGGCACCTGGGAGGCAACACACCAACCGTGAGTCTCTCTCGTTCCCACAGAATCTCCTATCTATCCCCCTAACTATGGAGTCTCCAATGACTAATGCTCTACTCCTCTCCCCCCTTCCCTTCTGAGCGACAGGGACAGATTCTGTGCCAGAGACCTGTACCCCGTGGCTTAACCCTGGTAAGTCCCCTCCCCCCAACAGTATCCAAAGCGGTATACTTGTTACTAAGGGGAACGGCCACAAGTGATCCCTGTACTGACTGCTTCCTCCCAGCCCCTCTCACCGTCACCCATCTATCTTTATTCTTCGGAGTAACTACATCCCTGAAGCTTCTATCTATGACCAACTCTGCCTCCCGAATGATCCGAAGTTCATCCAACTCTAGCTCCAGTTCCCTAACGCGGTTTCTGAGGAGCTGGAGATGGGCGCACTTCCCACAGATGAAATCAGCAGGGATACTGACGGCGTCCCTCACCTCAAACATTCTGCAGGAGGAACATTGCACTACCTTCCCTGTCATCCCCTCTAGATAAAAAAATGAAAGAAAGAGCTTACCTGTTATTCACTCCCCTTCTCAGCAAGCATTCACTCAGCGATGCTTCTGATCTGCCCCTGTCCTTCTCTCTAAGTGTCGCCTGTGGAAAGAGACAGAGCATGTGTGCCTTTCCTTATATATGGGTTGCCCCTTGTGGTAGTGTCACCTCTGGGTGTCTTGACTGCCCATTGGTCGTGTCCTATTCTATGTGTTCATTAGCTGTATGTCTGCATGTCATAACATCTCTGGTGCTCCCTCTAGTAGTTACTTAGTCATAGTGTATTTACATTAACCCCTTGTGTATTTACAGTGATGCATATCACCACAGAGGAGGGCTGAACGGGGAACGTGGGTGGAAGTTCTGTGTTGAATTTTGTTATCTGTTTCTGTTTGCCGATTGGGAAACATTGTTATGGGGATGGTTGCATTCTCCATTTTGTATTTTTGCATTGAAGTTAAATTGCTGCTTTTTTCATAGTGGTGACCTTCGGTGTTGAGGGTATAGTGTTTAATTGGTTAAGCTCTGCAGTGCATGACAGGTTGTAATAGTTTGGGGTGGAGCAGTGGAATGGCTCGTGAATGCTCTGTATGGCGGTCATTTTGGGGTGATGTTACTCGTGTTGGGTGCAGGGTATGGGAGGAAAGGTTGGGGAAGAGGTCTGGAGTGAAGTATTGAGGGGTGCAAGTGGGATGGGTAGAGGGAATGGGGTTGGTGGGTATTTGGGTCAGGACCTTCAGGTGGGAGTATGCTTATGAATGGAAGTGAAGTGAGGGCATGGGGGTTAGGTGCTGCGATGGTTAGCTAGTATGGGAAATGGGGCGAGGGGGGAAGGAGGTGGGGAGGGAGGGAGATTAGGGGAAGGGGAGGCAACTTGGCAGTTATGGAGGGTGAGTTTGGTCATGGACATCGCGGGGGCCATCTTGGGTGAGCTCGATTCACAGTGGGGATGATGGGGCGGAGCCAAAGGTGATGATGCCAGACTTTAGGAAGGAGGGGAGTATGTTATTCTCTATGTCTGAATAAAGATTGTAGACTTCCAGTGATTATGGTGGGGATTTTAATTCTGTATTGGAGCTGAGGTTGGATAGGTCGAACCCTAAGTCGATGGGGAGGTTGAGAACGGCACAAGAGCTGGGAGAGTTTATGGAGAGGATGGGGATGGTGGATCCGTGGAGGTTTGGGCTCCCAGGAGAGAGATGTGATATGCATATGCATAGTAATGTATATAGTTCGATTTCCGACCTCTGACCAGCAGGTGGCAACAGGGATCCACCATGTGACTCCAGGAGTGTTGAACAATTGAGAAGATGGGACGAAACAGACAGAAGAAAGAAAAAAGAAAATTCTTCCACCTGCCTGGTGAACTTTAGCAACTGGAACTCAACGCATGGAAACACTGTGAAGTTCGAGATGGAAGGACTGAAGGCACCTCACCAGCTTCAAGTCACCGGTAATGTAGACGAGAATTGGCATGTTTTTAAGCAGCAATTCAAACTCGATGTTGCGGCCCTTGGCCTGCAGGCACAGCCTGACGAGAAACATTTTACGTTGCTGCTCACAGTAGCAGGCCCTCAAACCATCGAAATTTATAATACGTTCGTGTTCGCAATAAACATAGTGACGCAGCCAAATAAGAAACGTAGTCTCAGTGCAGGTGGCCATTTTAAGCGGCTGACCGGATCTGCCATTTTGTCACGACAAAGTCCAGCATTTGGGAAAATGTGGTCCAAGTGTGGCAGAACAAATCACTTTGCGAGGCAATATTTTTCACGTCCAACAGTGGACCAAACAGGATCGGTTAACGTGATTGACGAGATGTGTGTCGAAGGCCTGTTTTTCGTTGACGTGATTTCGATTGAGGACACGATGAGTCCGAACATGCAAAGTGAAGAAGTTTTACTTACCAGTTGCAGCAATAACGATGGTGATGCTAATATCATGGAAGACAGGTGTGCAATTCCATTGATGGTGAATGGCGCATTAATCAAATGCAAGCTCGACACAGGAGCAAGGGCCAACCTCATCAGTTTGTCAGATTTCAACAGGCTGCGAGTTAAACTGAAAGTCGTCAATCAACCAAGACTACTGAAAGGCTACAATGGGAATGAGATTGCGACGTTAGGTGGATTGAGCTCGAAGCATGGGGACACAACAAAAGTCACATCGTACCATTTTCCATTGTGGACACGGAATGCAAATCTATCATAGGAGTGGACGTGTGTGAGGCACTGGAACTCGGTGCGCGGCTGTACATTCCAGGCAGTGCTGCGACAGAGGATGAATGCAAATAACAACGAGACGAACTGGAGGAGTTATCAGATGAACTGAAAGAAAACGTCAAGGTGGAGGAAGAGAAAAAAGATGAAGAAAAAGAGGAGCGAAAAGGAATTCCAGAATTCTGGCTGACAGTCTTCAAAAATGTGGATTTGCTCAGTGACATGATACAGGAGAATGATACAGGAGCATGATACAGGAGCATGATGAGCCTATCTTAAAGTATTTACAAGATTTACAGGTGAAATTTCCAGACCTTGGACAGCCACTGAGTTTTACTCTGGAGTTTAAGTTTGAGCCAAAGGAGTATTCACAAATGAAGCAGTGACAAGAACATACCAGATGGAGTCGCAGCCTAATGAGTCAGACTTTTTCTTCTTTGATGAACCAGAAAGGAGGGCTTCGAAGTACGGTGGAGGCCATTCATGGCTATATTTCAGGAGCTGTTTGTCACGGGGAGGGGGAGAGGTTGGGGAGTAAATGGGGGAAAAATGTACAAATTATATACTCTGTCGGATGTTAAGGTTGTGCTATTATGTTAAATATGTTTGGAATAAAATATCTTTAAGAAAAATAAATAGTCTGAGCACGTATATCAAAGGAAAATATTTTCTCTTCTGCCAATGCTTTTCCAGATTCAAAGACACTTCCAAGTTGGAAGAATGCCCAATAAAGAGTTTTGCAATGCCATTTCTTCAAAGTTACTGAAAGCCCTAATTATCTAAGTAATATCACTGTCGTTCATTTGTCACACTGCTTGTCTGATAACTGGCACTGGATGAGCAGAAATTTTGTCCAACTAAATATTGAAAGACCAAAGCCATTGGGAACGATTTAACAAAAAAAGTACTGATTTGGGCGCAAATAGTGGGGTGTTTCTCGTAGTCTGCAACGCCGAGAATGACCCCTCGAGTAAACAAGACTTTGGGTTATTTTGGGAGCCTCTGCAGGGAACACCGTGCCAAGGCTGCACTTACCTCACTTCCTGCACTGATGACCCCAGCTCGCCAGTACAGGAATAGATCAGGGTGCCATTTTTAAATGCTGCCCTGATCTCTTGATTACCGCCGGGGCCTCCGAACCCTCCCACACTTCCCGAATAGGGGTTCCTCGAGCCTCATCTCAAAAGGGACCCGATCTCTGGCATGCGAACCCTAGCACCCAGCCACCCAGGCACTGCCAATCTGGCACCCTGGCGGTGCCCCTGCCATCCTGGTAGTGCCACCTGTGAGTCCTGGATGTGCCAGGGTGGCACTGCCGGGTTCCCAGGGTGGTGCTGCCAGCGTGCCTGGGTGGCAGTGCCAAGGTGCCAGACTGGTAGTGCCAAGGTGTCTGGGTGGCATCGGTAGTGCCAGGGTACCACCCTGCCCAGAGCCCAGCACCTGGGGGCCTCCGATCGCCTGGGAGATTCCCCTCCCCACCCAACTGCCATTACGCCTGATCCATGTTTGTGGAAACCAGTGCTAAACGGCGCCATGGCGTGGTCTCCCAGTTGCAGGTGCTCGATCCCGGACCTTGAGATACACCGGCGCGGACTTATTTAAGTGAGGCTAACTGCTCACTTAAATGTGCAAATCTGGATCCTGCCCAGTGAGGGTGAGGTCCAGATTGCGACATCTCGCAAGGCATCCCAAGTGTCGTAAATCTTGCGAAAGGATTTAATGGTCAACGAGTTGGGTGCGACGAGACCGTACGATCGCGCCCATTGTCTTTAGTTCATGACACAAACTCTGTTCTGTCATTGTTATTCTCCCCCTGGCAACTGTATGTGTTTGAACCTGACCATTCACAAGTTTGGTGTCACATCTGACACTGTGATTAATTTCAAATCATAAATCTGCTTCATCACCACGACATAATCGACCTCTGCAACATTGTCTTATACTAACCCTACTGCAGCTCATCTGCTGCTGAAACTCTTATCCATGCCTTTATATCCTCTGGGTTTAACTCTTCCAATGCTCTCCTAGCTGACATCCCACCTTCCAAACTTAATAAGCTTGAGCTCATACAAATCCCTACTGCACATATCCTAACCCACACTATGTCCCGTTCACCCATTTCCCCTGTGCTAACTAACCTACATTGCCTCTTAGTCCAGTAATAACTCCATTTTAAAATTCTAATCCCTGCTTTCAAATCACTCCACGGCCTCGCCTCTCTGTGTAGGCAGTCCTTGGCTTTAGGACATTCTAATTATGATGAACGGCACTTATGATGTTTATAAATTAGCCCTCATTTCAACATTTCGACATTGGTTTTGACTTTACGATGCCACCCTAACAAACAAATTCAAAGGTTCATATGTGCACATCAATGTTCTGCACTTCCCATATTTTACATTGTTGTTATATATTGGCTCACTGCCCCAGAACGAGCCTAGGAAGTGGAAAAATCTCGCTCGGATTTGTTGGGACAAATGTGGCCTTGCCCTGCTGATGGTTTTCCCATTGATTACGGTGCGTGTGCGATTCAGGTGGGGGGTGGCATCGTTGGATCCTGGGAAAGTTCCCAAACCTCGCAATGCCCACCCGGCCCCCTTCGGTCAGGCAGCTCTGTCACCAGCACCGGGGATGGCAATGACAAGTGGTGAACAGCTGGCGAGTAACCAATGTGAAAACCGCTTTATGGTGGCGCCCCGCCGGCTAGCGTGGAAGGTCTTTGGTGCCACGCAAGCTGGGGCCGAAGGGACTCCGCCGGCCGGCGCAAGTCCGCGCATTCGCGGGAGCATCAGCGGCTGCTGACGTCACTCCGGGGCGGGCCTAGCCCCTAAAGGTGCGGGCCTAGCCTCTAAAGGTGCGGAAATCCGCACCTTTGGGGCGGCCTGATGCTGGAGTGGTTCACGCCACTCCGTCCCGCCGGGAACGTCCGCCCCGCCAGGTAGGGGAGAATCCTGCCCCTTGACTCTTGGGTTCAGTTTGAGGGTCCACTTGCTCCCCTGACCCGTGCACTTTCTTGCCATTGGCCGAAATTCACACACTTCCAAGAAACGGTGCCGGGCAGGTCACGTGACCAGCGAACAATCTCCCCTTATAGGGGCCACACTACCACATCATTCCCCCACCCCCCACGGCAAGTCCCTTAATGCTACTTACATAACAGGATAATTACAGGTAACCATTTGCAATGAGGGAAGGACCACAAAAACGGACCACAGTCATTCATAAGGTCAGTCTATCAGGCGAGTTCCGAGGTCTGGTGGAAATTCCCAGTTCTCTGACAGGTACTTCCAACATCGAGGAAGTAGTATCGTTATCTGCAGATGGTTGTTTAAAGGTCTCAGAAGATGTGTTGGTGCAGACACCCTCATCTGTTCCCTATGATGTAGCACCACTAAATGAGATACAGGCCCAGACCTTGCTCCGATTCTCCCAACTAACCATGTTGGTCCAACCCCGAAGTTTCTACCTTTGGTGAAGTTATGGTATTTATTTTGCTCAGCTTGCCTCACCTCCACCCTCCCGGATAAATTGGCGAACACCAAGTCCAGCCGGGTTCGGAAATGTCGTCCCATCAACAGTTCTGCTGGTGTGACCCCGGTAGTAACGTGGGGGTTTGTGTTGTAAGAAAGGAGGAAGTTGGCTAATCTGAGTCGCAATGGTCTATCTGGCTGCTTTATCATCAAGCATTTTGGAGGCTTGAACCGCTCTTTCCATCAGACCATTCGAGGCCAGCTGATAGGGGGCTGTGCGGATGTGCTGGATACCATTGTACAAAATGCTGTAATTTTTCCAAAACTATAACTTCTGGGAGGCGGAGTAGCACAAAAAATCTGTCTTAACCTTTTGAAGTTGTCGTACACATTTCTTGGGCATCTATCAACTTAGAATGGGCGTCCACCGCTTGTAAGAACATTTTCCCTCGGAAGGGACTGGCAAAATCTATATGCAATCTTGTCCAAGGGTGGCCTGGCCATTCCCAGGGATGCAGTTGAGCTCCAGGCTGCAGGGTTTGTTGTGATTGGCAGACGTCACATTGACAGAATAAATTTTTGATGACTTTGTTGATGCCCGGCCACCAGGTGTAGCTCCTTGTCAAAATCTTCATTTCAGCATGTCCAGGATGTGTGATATGTAGTTCCTGTAATAGCAGCTCTGTTGCTGTGGGGTTGCACCAACACCCGGGACCCCACAAAGCAATGCCCTGTCTTCGCAACTGAGTTTGTCTTTCCTCAGTTTTTTTAACATAGAATTTACAGTGCAGAAGGAGGCCACTCGACCCAACAAGACCGCACCGGCTCTCGGAAAGAGCACCCCACCTAAGGTCAACACCTCCATCCTATCCCCATAACCCAGTAACCCCACCCAACACTAAGGGCAATTTTGGACACTAAGGGCAATTTATCGTGACCAATCCACCTAACCTGCACATCTTTGGACTGTGGGAGGAAACCGGAGCACCCGGAGGAAACCCACGCACACACGGGGAGGATGTGCAGACTCCGCACAGACAGTGACCCAAGCCGGAATCGAACCTGGGACCCTGGAGCTGTGAAGCAATTGTGCTACCACAATGCTACCATCTTATTGCCACTTTCTATGACCTTCATCTCAAAACCTTGGAGCACTGCTTATGTGAGGTGTCTAGGTTTTATTTTATTCTTTCATATGATGCGAGCATCGCTGGCAAAGCCAGCATTTGTTACCCATCTCTAATTGCCCTTGAGATTGGCAGAGCTACAACTAGGCAGGTGATAGTACACAGTTTTGACTTACAAAAACAGACAAAACATTTACTTCCACCATTTGGCCGTGACATGCGATATATCCCAATGCTCAGCTAGGATTCTGACTGAAATTTCAATGTTGAGAAAAGAACCAAAATATGAGAGGATTTGGCTCCACGTTCTGTCTCTTGCTTCCCAGATGGCAGTCTGAATTCAGCCAAATCCTCACGGATTTTCAAGGCAGAGTTTGTTTCTCAAATGCACACAAACTGCACAAATAAAAGGATGTGTTTGGTTACCATTAGTTTACTTTTCACTTTGAGCAAAGACAGGCTGAAAATATTTCACAAAAGCTTATCAGTACAAATAAAACTTGCCTCTTAAACACAATCGGCTGAATTTTCTCAGTCCAATGGTGGTGGGCTGGCAAGCGTAACTGCAAGGAAAACATTGACAAGATCTGACAAGGGATGGTTCCCAGCCTCATGAGGGCTGAAGACCCCCCACACAGAGGGGAGGACCAGTGCAGTCAGAATGAACCATCATTCTCAGACTGCACTTTGACGTTTGAGATAATTGTCATGATATTCAAGTGAACATCACAGCACATACACACATACAGAGTGATGGACAGATCAACAGACCAATTAGCACAGACAACACGACAGCCAATCACAGACAAGAGCATACACAGTACAAAACAAGAAACACCACACTTCCTGGGCAGTCCAGCAGGAGACGGCTCAGGGCAAGGACCTCCAAGCCAGACACTCAGCCAGTCACCATGTGCTGAGTACCAAGTTTGTTATATAACTAGTTAAAAGGAATAAAACTGCGTTGTACCAATCGCAACCGTGTTGGTTCGTCTGTGTCTCAGAGTACCCAACACTTCATGGTGGAGAAGTGAATCAAAACCTACCCACAAATCTGCCATCCTGCGCCATGGACACCGTCGACACACCGCAGCCGTTGCAAGTCGCTGGGAACCTTGGCGTAAATTGGACGCTGTTCAAGCAGCGCTTCGAACTCTTTTTGGAAGCCAACGAAAAACAGAGCGCCGCGGACACCAGAAAGATCGCCATCCTCCTCACCACCGCAGGTCAGCACGTCATCCATGTATACAACTCCCTGGTGTTCGCGGAAGGCGAGGACAAATCTAAATACGACATGGTCCTCCTCAAGCTCGACCAACACTTCAACGTTGAGGTCAACGAGAGCTTTGAGAGGTATGTCTTCCAGCAACGCCTGCAAGGTAAGGATGAGCTCTTTCAGTCATTCCTGACGCATCTCCGCATACTCCTGCAGTCCTGCGGTTACGACACCACCTCAGAGTCCATGATCCGGGACCAGATCGTTTTTGGCGTTGCCTCCAGTCGCCTACGCCAGCAGCTTTTAAAAATAAAAGGCCTGACCTTAGCATCTGCAGTTGAAGCCTGTGTCCTGCACGAGAACGCGACTAGCCGCTATGCCCAATTTCAGGCGACCGAATCGGCGCGGAGGGGGTCCTACGCGGCCGGATCGGCGAGCCAGGTGCCCCACAAGGCCGAACGGGTTCAGGCAATCGAGTTTCTCCCGGCCCGTGGCCCGGACGAGGACGGCCGTTTCGCGCGCTTTTCGAGGCCTCCCGCGCTTGTGCGCGCCAAAACCTACAGCAACACTGAGGGACGTGATGCGCAGGCGCGCTCGACGCAAGACCGAACTGCACATGCGCAGTGGTGCAACGAATGCCATGACGTCACGACGTGCGGCAACTGTGGAGCTGCACATTTAAAAGGGCAATGTCCCGCAAAAACCCGACAATGCCTACGCTGTGGCAAGGTGGGCCACTACGCTGCTTACTGTCGAGCAGCTCAACCTGTTGATCCTCCACATCTCCGACAACCTCGCAGGAACGTGCGGACCATTCAGCCTCCACATTATGACATCCAGACCGATGACACAGAAGACCGAGACGCCTTCCGGGTTGCGGTCATTGATGGAAACCAAGTCAACACAATCAATCCATGTGATGAATGGTGTGCCACCCTGACGGTCAACCAATCGCCGATCACTTTCCGCCTGGACACTGGCGCCTCCGCCAACCTCATAGCATGGTCAGCCTTCTACGCCAGGAAAGTCAGACCACCAATCCGGCTGTCCCGGTGCAGAATGGTTGACTACAACGGGAACGTTATCCCGGCTACGGGATCCTGCCAGCTCCAGGTGACACACAACACACACACGGCCACACTCTCGTTCGAGATAGTTGGCTCATCGAAGGACTCCCTGCTAGGCGCACAGGCATGCAAGGCTCTCCACCTCGTGCAACGAGTCCACTCTCTCTCTCCAGACGGCACATCTGACTTCCCGGATGCAGAGTTCAACGCACAGCTCCAATCGCTCCTCGCCCACAACCAGGAGGCATTCGAGGGCATGGGAACACTGCCATACATCTACCAAATTCGCCTCAAACCGGACGCCATCCCGGTCATTCACGCACCTCGCAGAGTCCCTGCGCCACTCAAAGACCACCTCAAGCAGCAACTGCAGGATCTCCAGGACCAAGGGGTCCTATCCAGGGTTACGGAGCCCACGCTGTGGGTCAGCTCCATGGTGTGTGTCAAGAAGCCCTCCGGCGAGCTCCGCATCTGTATTGACCCGAAAGGCTTCAATTTCAATATCGTGAGGGAACATTATCCCATACCCAAACGGGAGGTGATCACAACTGAAATGGCCCAGGCGAAAATTTTTATGAAACTGGATGCCTCTAAGGGGTTTTGGCAGATCCAACTCGATCCGTCCAGCCGAAAGCTGCGCACCTTCAACACCCCTTTCGGCAGGTTCTGCTACAACCGGATGCCTTTTGGCATCATCTCGGCATCCGAGGTCTTTCATAGGATCATAAGGCATCAAAGGGGTGCGCGTATACATGGACGACGTCATCATCTGGTCCACCACACCGCAGGAGCACATATATCGTCTCCAACGTGTTTTTGCCCGCATACGGGAAAACGACGTGCGCCTCAACTGAGCCAAGTGTTCTTTCGGCCAAACCGAGCTGAAGTTCCTGGGGGACCATATTTCCCGGTCAGGGGTCTGTCCGAATGCAGACAAGGTGAGCGCCATCACAGCCATGCCGCAGCCGGCAGACAAGAAAGCAGTGCTACGCTTCCTTGGCATGGTCAACTTCCTGGGGAAGATCATTCCCAACCTTGCCTCCCACACGACAGCTCTGCGCCACCTGGTCAAAAAGTCCACAGAGTTCCAGTGGCAACACACACACCAGCTGGAATGGGAGGAGCTCAAACTCAAACTCACCACTGCACCGGTATTGGCGTTCTTTGACACGTCTCGTGCCACCAAAATCTCGAATGATGCCAGCCAATCCGGCATTGGAGCAGTGCTCCGGCAGCGGGATGACACGGCGTCATGGGCCCCAGTTGCCTATGCATGGCGAACCATGACCCCCACAGAGCAGCGCTACGCGCAGATCGAAAAGGAGTGCCTGGGCTTGCTAACTGGTTTAGACAAGTTCCATGATTATGTGTATGGTCTTCCCCGGTTCACTGTCAAAACTGACCACCGCCCCCTGGTCAGCATCATAAACAAGGACCTGAACGAGATGACCTCTCGCCTCCAGCGCATCCTACTTAAACTCAGGAGGTACGACTTCCAACTGATCTACACCCCAGGGAAGGAATTCATCGTTGCGGATGCCCTATCACGAGCAGTGAGCACGCCGCCAGACTCGGAGGGGTTCGTATGTCAGGTTGAGGCGCAGGTGGCCTTCACATCGGCAAATCTGCCAGCTGACTACTCCAGTCTGGCCCGTATTCGCAGAGAGACTGCGGCCGACCCCCTTCTACAACGTGTGATGCGCCACATGACGGGAGGGTGGCTCAAAGGGCAGTGCCCGCAGTTCTATAATGTCCGAGATGACCTGGCCGTCATTGATGGTGTCCTTCTGAAGCTGGACCGGATTGTGATTCCGCACAGCATGCACAAGCTGGTTCTCGACCAACTACACGAAGGCCACCTGAGGGTCGAGAAGTGCAAAAGGAGGGCCCGAGAGGCAGTATACTGGTCGGGCATCAGTGACGATATTGCCAACATGGTGCTCAACTGTCCCACCTGCCAAAGGTTTCAGCCGGCGCAACCTCCTGAAACGCTTCTGCCCCATGAACTGGTGACATCCCCCTGGGCGAAGGTGGGTGTTGACCTATTTCATGCGCTCGGCAGGGACTATGTCATCATCGTTAACTACTTCTCCAACTACCCAGAAGTCATACGCCTGCACGATTTGACGTTGTCTGCTGTCATCAGGGCCTGCAAAGAAACCTTTGCTCGCCACGGCATTCCGATGACTGTCCTGTCGGACAATGGGCCCTGTTTCGCCAGCCAGGAATGGTCATCCTTTGCTGCTTCGTATGGCTTCACAGACGTGATGTCCAGCCCTCTGCACCCCCCAGTCAAATGGAAAGGTGGAGAAGGGCGTTCACATTATCAAGCGGCTCCTCTGCAAGGCTGCTGCTGCCGGGTCGGACTTCTGCCTCGCCCTGCTGGCCTATTGCTCGGCCCCACTAGCCACTGGTCTCTCACCAGCCCAGCTGCTGATGGGTCGCGCCCTCAGGACCACTGTGCCTTCCATCCTGGTACCCACAATAGACCATACTCCGGTACTGCACAGGATGCAACTGCAGCACGGTCGCCAGAAGAGGTCATATGACACACGGGCAACTGATCTTCCCGCCCTGGCCCCTGGAGACGATGTCCGCATCCACCTAGCAGAAGATGGCTGGTCAGCACCTGCCAAAGTTCTCCGACGCGTGGCTCCCCGCTCGTTCCTGGTACGCATGCCGGATGGATCCATTCGTAGGCACAATCGCCGGGCTCTTCGCCTACTTCCACGCTCGCAACAAGACCTTACACCGACACCGTGTCCTCCTGTGGTTCCTGATAGCGACTTTGTGGAGCTGCCTGCTACAATGCCCCTTCCGTCACCGCCCATGGCTGGGCCCGCACCTCAGCCGGTGGTTCCAGACCCACCCTTGAGGCGGTCAACCCATATCCGACGCCCACCTACTAGACTGGACTTATGAGACTGTCTACACGTTGAACTCATGCAACCACTGTTTTAACATGTTGATGTTCTTATCATTACAGGAATTTGTTTTATTGTTCCACATTTCCACGTTCTTTGTTATGGTACAACCTCGTTATTATGTCACACCTGACATCGCCCCTTGTATATAGTTAAGCCCCAGTACATGCTGTAAATATTACACACACACACATTTAGCTGCACTCAGTACACATCTCTATTTATAACCACGTAGGCACATAATATTGTAAAAAAGGGGGGATGTCATGATATTCAAGTGAACATCACAGCACATACACACATATATAGTGATGGACAGATCAATGGACCAATCAACACACACAACACGACAGTCAATCACAGACAAAAGCATACACAGTACAAAACAAGGAACACGACACTTCCTGGGCAGTCCAGCAGGAGACGGCTCAGGGCAAGGACCTCCAAGCCAGACACTCAGACAGTCACCATGTGCTGAGTACCAAGTTTGTTATATAAATTGTTAAAAGAAATAAAACTGCGTTGTACCAATCGCAACCGTGTTGGTTTGTCTGTGTCTCAGAGTACCCAACACATCAATAATGAGATGTCTGCAATGTCAAGGCCATTGGTTATAGAGGTCAGGCTGTCAGGGATTAGTTGATGGGTGGCCAGCTGTTCACATTGGAAGGCTCATTTAATCCACAGCCCATGAGAGCTTGGGCAATCAGGGTGCCATCTAAGAATGATGTTGCCTGCAAATTGCAGTCTTCGCATGCATCAGGTCTCCCTGTCCTGCCACAAGGGGAAGCCAGTTGCTTCACAGCGCCGGGACCCAGGTTTGATTCCCGGCTTGGGTCACTGTCTGTGCGGAGTCTGCACGTACTCCCCGTGTCTGCGTGGGTTTCCTCTGGGTGCTCCGGTTTCCTCCCACAAGTCCCAAAAGACGTGCTTGTCAGAGGAATTGGGCATGCTGAATTCTCCCTCCGTGTACCCGAACAGGTGCCGGAGTGTGGCGACTAGGAGATTTGCACAGTAACTTCATTGCAGTGTTAATGTAAGCCTACTTGTGACACTAATTAAGATTATTATTAGACTATTATAAACTGAATGTTGGGTTTCTGCCCAATACGTTCCTGCCTCTGAATGGTCTTTCTGGAGCTGCAGCCAATGTGGCAGAGACTATCTGCTCAGCAACAGCAGATGGACCAAATTGGACAAAATGTGATGGCACTGTTAGAACCTTCCTGATGACAGACAGGCCCTCCATTGAGGCCAAAGGCGGCCTATTGGCAGTTTATTGGTGGAGTCATCAATTTCCCCTCTCACACACCGAAGCATGGGCCTACTAGGAAGTGACAGCAACAGCCCTGACCACAAGCCATCCCGTGAAGGGGCTCTCCCTCCACAATGATGCCCAATCAGCTGTGCCCCTGCACATTTCTTTTGTTTAATTTTTCCCTTTGCTGCAGACAGCACTCCCATTTTGAGGTGCCCTCGTGGTCTCCTACCTGCCTCAGCAGCAGCCACCTCTGCTTGCGCGGTTGCTAGCTGAATATCACTGCGGGCCCTGCTGTTAGGCCTCCCACTTTCCTCATCCACTCGTCCTCCTTAATTAGATGGGGCCTTCAGTGACAGCCAATTAAGAAGCCACCTACAGGAAGACAGCCCACCTTGGCCACTTTTGCGTTCCAAAAGTTGGATTGTGGCACAAACCAGTAAATTCACACGAAAGGATGCCACCAATAAAACTCAAAAAAGTTTGGGTATTTGAATTGAAATACCTGGCCTCTTCCATGGGCATCTGCCGAAGCACAAAAGTGGTAATTCCATTGCCACACTGCTTTGAAAACCGTCACCCACTAGTACTTGCCTTCCAAACTTCGAGTGCAGGCTGTCATCAGTACAGTTTCATACCATAACGTAGACCTTTATATTGCAGGTCTATTTTAGTTCCTTCTGTAAGTCTGGTTCGACTGACTGGCCGCCATGCATTCTTATCCTCTTCGAAAGTCTATAAGTAAAGAAAACATTGTGCTGTCAGATTTCGATAAGCATTTCCATTTATTTGCCAGGCGTACAATAACAAAGAAGCGAAAAGAAGAATCTGAATCATTACCAAATCAATTCTTGTTAGAAGTACTATTTTAGACTGTGTCAAAGTTATTTTCAGAATTTTGTAACTGCGGAATGTTTATTGGAATGTTTCTGCCCGTGAAACCTGTGTAAAGCTGTGATGCAGAAATTAATGTTTTAAGCACAGGAAGTGGAGAAGAAGGAAAAATAATCACGTTTAGACTACACAAAGCTAGTTTTTTGCAACAACTTATATTTATATAGCACCTTTAACTCCCAGGATTGTTACAGAGCTTCACAGGAGCGTTATAAAACAAAATATGACACCAAGTCACATGAAGAGATATGGGGCACGATTTAACCAGCGTGCAGCTAACGATGCTCCGCTCTGTGTCGCTGCAGGAGAACATCAAACATAGAAATACAGTGCAGAAGGAGGCCATTCAGCCCATCGAGTCTGCGCCAATCCACTTAAGCCCTCACTTCCATCGTATCCCCATAACCCAATAACCCATTCTCACCTTCTTTTGGACATGAAGGGAAATTTAACATGGCCAATCCATCTAACCTGCATGTCTTTGGACTGTGGGAGGAAACCGGAGCACCCGGAGGAAATCCACGTAGACATGGGGAGAATGTGCACAGACAGTGACCCAAACCGGGAATCGAACCTGGGACCCTGGTGCTGTGAAGCCACAGTGTTACTGACTGTGCTACCACGCTGCCCCCGTTGAGAAGTTGGCCCACAACAGGTGGGAGAGGGTCCAGACAGTCAATGGAGTGCCGGACATCAGAGTCCTCACCCCTATGAGGAAGATGCCCTGGAGGTTAAGGGGGTGGCCAAGGACAGAGGTCATCGCATGTCGGAGAGCTGAGGATCCACTGGCCGCCACCCAGATGACCTGTCACAAGTGGGTTGCGAATGCCATACAGACTGACCCATCCCTCCCACTGACCACGTGTCCATTCTCCCACATGGTCTCCAGCCGACAGTGCCGGCCCATCCCGGATGGTCCAGCCCCTGCCACCCATGAGACCACCTCGGAGGAGAGCTCCAAGGATGCCACTATAATAGTCGTGACACAGCTGTCATCCCCACCCTCCACCAGCGCTGAGACGCACACCTCGGTGGGCGACAGCAGTGGACAGGCTTCAGGGGAAAAATCTGGCGAGCACCACACAGTTGCTGAAGCACATCAGGTGGAGGCAGTATTGCCCCGTCGAGGTCTGCTGGATCTCAGGACCCAGCTGGGCCCAGTCGGATGTTGAGCCTCTGGACCCGATTTACCTGGAGCTGATGCAGATGATAGGGTGTCAGCGACATCCAAGAGGTCCATAGCTGACAGGAGGACTCCCAGAGGCTACGAGTGAAAGAGATGGGGAGATTGTACGTGGCCGGCACCATCGGGAGAATGGGGCAGTAACGAACACTCTGTGAAACCCTTTAAAATATCTGCACTTCGACCAATATGACGCCTCCGGCACTTTCTTCCACTATGCGGGGCTAGCACCAATCCCAAATACCATCTCTCCGCACATGTGGGTCTTGGACCCCTGAAACCCCCCCCCAGTGATGCCACGTCCGCAAGGATATGGCACAGGTGCCGCACCGTCTCCTTGTTGAGGCAGCGTCACCTGCAGCACGCGCCGTCCGTCATCTGTTCGAAGGAGAGTGATGCGTGTACACCTTGAGCTGTCCCTCCCTGGTTTGTTGGGTGGCCGGGTCTTCAGGATATGGGGCAGAGCCCTGCACATGGGCCACCGCCTTCTCCAGCATCTGGCCGCCCGGCCTACCAGCAACACTGGGGTGTTCCGCTGGGTCCAAAATATTGCCCATGCCATGCAATATCTGTAAGCAATTGGGAGAGGGTGTGAGACTGACAATCAGCGGTGTCTTCCAACCCAGAACCCTCCAGTCTCTCCATTGCTCCCCCCACACCCTGCATGCACAGCCCACGCACCCTGGCCACAGCAGGGCCCCTGCTTACTGGACCCCACCCTGTACCCCAGACACCTGCATGCAACGTTACCTGGACCGGGCATAGGTTCCCTCTCCGGTGCACACACCCACCCTCCAGCCGTGGTAATGTCCCTGGTGCTAGGGCCCAGCCCCTGTGTGTTCGGATGTTGGATGCTGCGTCCATAGTGTCCCCTCCTGCAATGTTCAGGCACAGTGTCCAGGCATCACAGTCTGATTGGGATGCCAGGCAATAACATGCTCCATGACACGCACGCCTACCCATGGGGATCCACTTGGAATTGTGAAGTGCTCACTTAACTATGATTGCCAATTCCCTGTTAGCAATAGCCTTCAGCTGCATGGCCAGAGGTCTCCCAGGCAGTGGGAGTTATGGGTGGTCGGTGGGGCAGACAGGATTGCCCCTGGAATGGGTACACACGAATCAAGTGTTGGCATGGTGGACCCACGGCCGATTGGAACCCCCCCCCCCCACCCCAGCAACTCCCTTCTCCGCGCCCCCCACTCCCCATGGCGCCCGACCCTGACCAAGACTGGCCCTCTGGTTGCTCCTCCACCCTCTCCGAATACAGGGGGAACTAGCCCCAGTTCCCCCGGGCTATTTGTCTGTGAATGAAGATAGCTACTAACCTCCTTAGGTCCCCCTAGCAGCCCCTACACCAGTTTCATGTTTTTAAAAAGGATTACTAATCGGCACCCTTGCAACCACTTGCTGGGGAGGCTATTAGATCATGGGAGGCATTTAAATAGGGGATGTTGTATGGAGATTGGCCAGAAGTGGTCATTGTTGTTTTTTTGCCATGCTAAGGCGAGATCCGGATTTTACCAAGGGGAGCAGGTCGGTTAGGTCACGAGTGGATCGGCGCCCATCATGTTTCTCCTTTTTGGCCTCTCCCACTATTTAACGGCCTCATCACACTCTCGCTTAAGCGCAACGCAGCTATTAAATCACGCCTATTAGATCAGTTGACTTAAAGGTTCATCAAAGAGGTAGGTTTTAAGGAACATACATGAAGAGGAAAGTGAGGCAGAGAGGAGCAGGGAGGGTATTTCAGAGGAGCAGAGGAGCCCCTATCTAAATGCCACCCATGATCTAATGGCCGTCCCAGCAAGTGGTCATGTGGGTGCCGATTAGTAATCCTTTTTAAAAGCATGAAACTGGCGGAGGGTCTACTCACCCGAGGAGGTGAGTAGGCATCTTCACTCACAGGCAAAGAGCTCGAGGGAACTGGGCTTGCTGCCCCTATGCTCGGAGGGAGTGGAGGAGCAACCAGGTGGCCAGTCTCGGTCAGGGTGGGCTGCCTTAGCAACTGAAGGTGTAACCACCAGTGTTGGAGTAATTCTAACTGTATAGGTGTTGTTGTCAAGTAGGTTGTGTCCTTAGTTCTGAGCCCAGAGCTCCAAGTTCAAGTCTCACACCAAGACTTGATGGCCTTGGAAAGTGTGCTGTGTCATGTCAATAGGTAAATCCTTCTGAAATGTCTATGGCAAGTAGTAAGAGGGGGAGCTTCCTGGTCAGCCAGAACCGTGTGGTAGCCGAACAAGCCCGTCCCAATCAGACATGGAAAATCCCGGCCTATGAATCAACCAATCTCGTTGAAACTCTGTCTATCTCTTGACTTTTTAATTTGGCTCCCTGACGACTGCCTGCTACAAAAGTTGCCATTTCTGTAATCATGATAACAATTGCTGTCACGTTGGCAAAGATTCCTTCATATGGACAGCGAGTAAGGGTGTTCCATAGAATTTACAGTGCAGAAGGAGGCCATTCGGCCCATTGAGTCTACACCAGCTCTCGGAAAGAGCACCCTACCCAAGGTCAACATCTCCACCCTATCCCCATTACCCAGTAACCCCACCCAACACTAAGGGCAATTTTGGACACTAAGGGCAATTTATCATGGCCAATCCACCTAACCTGCACATCTTTGGACTGTGGGAGGAAACCGGAGCACCTGGAGGAAACCCACGCACACACGGGGAGGATGTGCAGACTCCGCACAGACAGTGACCCAAGCCGGAATCGAACGTGGGACCCTGGAGCTATGAAGCAATTGTGCTATCCACAATGCTACCGTGCTGCCCGTGTTAGAACGAATTAATTTGCAAACATAAAATAATAAAGGATATATTTAATTTGATTTGATTTGATTTATTGTCATATGTACCAAGGCACAGTGTAAAGTATATCTGGTTGAATTCTCTCCCAATCCAGGGGAGAATCTAGTGTCAGGCAAAAAGCAACCCGATCCCGTTCCAATGCTCCAGTCCCCTTTCGGGGGAAGCAGTGAGCTATATGCCCGAGCCAGTGAGAGGATGAAAATGGGTCGTTTGACTCTATTTGTATCTGATTAACAGGCTGAATTCTCCATGCCCCCGTGATGCTCCAGGCCCCTTCACGCAGGTATGGATTGGTGCAAGTGTGGCCATGATGCAGTGAACCTCGCGGTGGGTCAAGGAGGTAAGTATTTAATATTGGTTCCCCCAAAGTCTGTCAGAGGACCTCCCACAACCTAGCCCCAGCATCCCCAGACCCCTGCCCGCCATCACACCTCAACACAGACCCCCATATCAGAGACCCCCATATCAGAGATCCCCTATCAGAGACACCCATATCAGAGATCAGCTCGCGCTCATTAGTTACCTCTGCCTGGAAGCTGACGAGCAGTCAAACAGAAACAGGGAATAATCACTGTATTTTCGTTTACCAGCCTCTTACAGCTGCTGCCTCAGACATTCTTGTCGAAAGCAGAAGCTGTTATTTCATAGAAAGCCAAAACACATCACAAGGCTTTAAACCCCTTCAGATCCTTTGACCTGCGAGGCCTATTCACTTTCAAAGAGAAATTGCTTTTGTTACGCTGTAACTGACAGCGCAATAGCTTCCAGACAGACAGGTATCTGGAATGTTTATAAGGATTTAGCTATGATTGACAAGTCCTCGTGATAGAGTATTGTTTTAGTCATAGTTTTATTCATATAGCGGCTAGTTGAATGCATGTAACTAAGAGGTAAAAATATTAAAAATGTCTTGACTGTGGGAACTCAGTCATTGTCTGATATAATGAATTAACCATTGTATTCCAGTGTATTCAGCACTAAGAATGTATTGTTCTCTGTCTAATCAACTAATCAGTTACAGGATAGGGTGGTGTCTGGCATCTGGGTAGAGGAGGGGAAGGTGTTGGACATATATCAGGAGCTGCAGGGGGTAGAGGAAGCCTCAATGGGGGAGTTGAAGGATAAGTGGGAGGAGGAGCTGGGCAAGGAGCTGGATGAGGGCCTGTGGGCCGATGCCCTGGGCAGGGTGAACTCCTCCTCATCATGTGCCAGGCTCGGCTTAATCCAGTTTAAGGTGGTGCATCGGGCGCATATAACGGCGGCAAGAATGAGTAGGTTTTTTGGGGTGGAGGACAGGTGCCCGAGGTGTGCAGGGAGTCCGGTGAATCATGCTCATATGTTTTGGGCGTGCTTGGCGCTTAAAGGATTCTGGCAGGGGTGATGTCTAGGGTTTTGGACGCCCGGGTGAAGGTGAGTCCAATGGTAGCGATATTTGGGGTGGCGGAGGATCCGGGAGTGCAGGAAGCGAAAGAGGTCGAGGTACTGGCCTTTGCCTCCCTGGTAGCCCGGAGACGGATTTTGTTAATGTGGAGGGACTCGAAACCCCCGAGGGTGGAGACCTGGGTTAGCGTTATGGTCGGGTTCCTCAGCCTGGAGCGAATAAGGTTCGCCTTGAGAGGGTCCTTGATGGGGTTCTCCTGGCGGTGGCAACCTTTCCTTGGCTTTCTAGGGGAGCAGTAAGTGTCAGCAGCAGCAGCATCCTGGGGGGGAGGGGGGAGTTTGGGTGGGGGGGTACTGTTGATATGATGTGAGTTGGGCATGGAGACAAAACCCACCTTGTTCTGTTTTTAAAAAAAAAATTCAATTTTGTAATTAGTTTTATTGTAAGCTTTGGCCTATGCTTATTGTTATTTTTTATTACCATCTGTATTTCTATTTTTGTTTTGTAAAACGCTGATTTGAAAAACTTTAATAAAACATTTTTTTTTTAAAAAACTAATCAGTTACAGCAAGGTCTCCGTTGAGTTGCGTAACATGGAATGTGTGGGAAACATATCCAGTAATTTTCCTAAGACTGCACACGCAGCCACTAAGCTAGTTTTGATAGGCACCAGTCAATCTTCAGTAATGTCCAATGTTTGATTAACAAATCATCCTCTAAGTAACATTAATTTGAACAAACCAGGAGGTCTCAGCTGAGAATTAGAAGCCAATGGAAGTAAGTGAGGCATTAAACCAGAGATACAAATTCCCTCAAAAGTAGGACCTCGTGGTCCAGGTCTTTGTTCCTGAATTCTTGAATCATCTATCTGTTTGTTTCGGTTAAAGTGATTTCCTTTTGTGCTTTATGCCTTTTGCCATGTGCTTGACTTTTTAATGTATTGTTTGACATTTTGTTTCTAAGTTTTTATTCAGTTCTTATTCAAGTGTATTTGAGCAATTAACAATAATAAAGTTGCATTTTTGATACCTCCCACCAACCGGACTATCGATTCTCATTAGCAGGTAAAATAAGTGTCCCACACCTTGCCATCTAATAATATAATATAATAGTCGCTTATTGTCACAAGTAGGCTTCAATGAAGTTACTGTGAAAAGCCCCTAGTCGCCACATTCCGGTGTCTGTTCGGGGAGGTCAGTACAGGAATTGAATCCCCCCTGCTGGTCTTGTTCTGCATTACAAGCCAGCTGTTTAACCCACTGTGCTAAACCAGCCCCTCAAAAGAAATGAAGTGTTTTTTGCTGGGAAAAACAGGAAGTGAAAGCACTTATCTCCTAACTGTTTATAAATATTGTAGCCATGATGTGGAGATTGGACTGGGGTGAGTACAATAACGGGATTCTGAATGGAATCCCGCGAGCTCCATGCCATGCATAAATTTGCATGGCAAGGGAGAGTGAATCGGTCTTGCGCACCACTCCTATCGCCAGCACAAACCAGGAGCAATTCTACCCTGGTGGGAGAACTTAATCTCCCGAAAGGAGAATCCTGCCCATTGTGTCTATATTTATTTGAGTTCGCTGCTCTTTTACAGAGTGCCTTTGTACAAGCCTGAACTCTTTTATAAAAGTCACATAACTGAGATTGTTCATACCAATAACTGTAACTCCCTCCCGAATAGCACTTACACTACAGGGACTGCATCAGTTTAAGAAGGCGGCTCACCGTCAACACCTCAAGGACAATTGGGAATGGGCAATAAAAATGCTGGCAGAGCTAGAGACACCCACATGCCATGAAAATACATTTTTTGAAGTAACTGTTACGTGTGTAGAGTTGTTCACTGAATGGTAAATTTAATTTCTATTTGTTTACGGAATGTAGGTGCCATTGGCCAGCATTTATTACCCTCCCTAGTTGTCCTTGAGAAGGTGAACTCCCTTCTTCAACTGCCTGGAGGTGTGAGTACACCCACAGTGTGGTTAGGGAGGAAGTTCCAGAATTTTGATCCCGCGACAGTGAAGAATGGTCGCCAAGCCAATCCACCCGATTTCATTCCTTTTTGTTTTCTTTGTAGGGCTTTGATACAATTGAGTGGCTTGCTCGGCCATTTCAGAAAGCATTTGACAGTCAACCACATTGCTGTGAGTCTGGAGTCACATGTAGGCCAGACCAGGTAACTTGAAGACACCGGTAAGATAATAGAGGTTTATTGAACTATATACAATATTCTTCTCAAGGCAGAACTCACTCCCAGTACAGTCCTTGCTGGGAGAACTAACCACACCAGGCCCTGAATTGGGCCGGTTTTATATTTGTTAGTAACGAGCTCCAGTTTGGTGGCCTCCACCCCCTATCAGGGAAGCTTGTACGCCACGAGTCCTACCGGGAGATCAACACTAGTTTCCCCATGGTCCGCGTGAGGGTTATAACACCCCCCCCCCCAACAAAGTCTGAAATTCCCCCTTCAGCCACATGTCCATGGAAGCCGTGGACTGCTTTTATGCTTCTTTTGAAGGTCTGGACCACCCTTTCTGCCAGGCCGTAGGAGGAGGGATGATACGGAACAGTTTGAATATTCCAAATGCCATTTCGCCTGGAAACGTGGCAAATACTTTGTTAGTGAACAATGTCCCCATTATCTTTTACCAGGACCTCAAGGATCCCATGGGTGATAAACGAGCCCCAAAGCTTTTCGATCATGACGCTGGACATTGTCAAGGCCATCCTGTACACCTAGTGTCATAGAATCATAGATGTTTACAGCATGGAAACAGGCCCTTCGGCCCAGCTTGTCCATGCCACCCAGTTTTTATCCTCTAACCACTTTGAGTGGGCATCCACGATAATGAGGAAGAGGGTCCCACAAAATCTGCATGTAGATGCACGCACGGGCATCCTGGTCTTTCCCAGGGATGAAGGGAGGCCGCCACTGAGAGCTCCTGATGATGCCGGCAATTGTGCACAACACTCGCGCTGTGCCCATCTATGCCAGGCCACCAGTCATAACTATGGGCCAATATCCTCATCTTAGAATTGCTTGGGTGACATCTGTGATGGTCCTTCAACATGGATTCCTGACCCTGTGGAGGGATGACCACGTGAGCTCCCCACAATATGACGCCTTCTTCTACACTGAGATGGGAACCTCTGGGAAAAAGGCCTGAGAGCTACAGGAAAGGCCTCCTCTCCTGCTTTTCTCAACAGCATGAGGCAAAGCTTTGCCAGTCCTGGATCCCGCAGCGTCCATGTGCGTACCTGACTAGCTGTCATTGCAAGGTATCCATGAAGTTGAGAGTTGCAACCACCTCATCCACCATTGGTGGGGATGGGGCATTCATGGGCGCTGAGGGCGTCGGCATGGGCAATCTGTTACCTAGGCATTGTCAAAGCAAATATTCATACACAGCAAGCACCCAACGTTGAATTCTAACCGATGCATTGGGTGGGGTTCCCTGATCCTCCCTAAAAAAGCCAAGCAGTGGCTTGTGGTCTGTCATAATGCAGCCCATAAACATACTGGTGGAACGTCTTGACACCAAACATTATGGTCAAGCCCTCCTTCTCAATTTGAGTTTAACATCACTCTGCGTCCGCCAAGGTCCTAGAAGCAATGGGCATTCCGTGCTATTGTCCCATCCCAATGCCCATCGCATTTCAAGATTAGAGGTTGAGCAGGATCATAATGCGTGAGGAGCTGCGTGGTTAACAGATGCTTTTTTACTCTGCCAAATGCTTTGTCCTGTGAAGCACCCCAGAAAGACTCCTGGTCCTTCCTCAACAATACGTGGAGCGTAGCTAATGAAGTGACCAGGTTTGCAATGAACTTCCCATAGTAATTAACCAGGCCTAGGAACGATCAGAGCTCAGTATCACTCTTTGGGGTCAGGGCCTCTTTAATACCCCGAAACCTGTCTTCCACCAGGTGTAGACCATCCCTGTCCACCCTGTAACCTAAATAGGTCATCGCTCTTGCACGCAATGCACATTTTCTCCTCTTTAGGAGGGTGCCCACATGGGAAAACTGCCGAAGCACTTCCGCAGGTTGTCCATATGCTCCTTATCTGTGATACTCATGATGAGCACATTGTCCAGTGAGACGGCCACCTTCAACAGTCCTGCAAGGTATTCTCCATTACCCGCTGGAAAATCGCCAGGGCCGATGAAACCGCAAATGGGAGGCGGATGTATTCAAATAACCCCTGATGAGTGTTTACGTTTGCACATTTCCTGGAATCTGGGCCTCGCTCCACCTGTAAATAAGTATGACTCATGTCAAGCTTTATGAAGGAACATCCTCCAGCCATTTTTGGGTGTAAACCCTCCACCCTAGGCATCGGGTACCAGGCCAGATGTGAAGCTCCGTTCATGGTGAGCTTGAAATTTCCGCAGAGTCGGACAGATCTGTCAGGTTTCCTTACCGGCACCATGGGTGTGGCCCATTCTGCAGACCGCACCAGGTGTATGATCCCCAGATCCTGCAGACGCTGAAGCTCCATGTCAACATTGGCAAGCAATGCATAAGACAGGCCTCACCCTAAAATACCAGAACTGAGCATCAGGATCCATGTAGATATGGCCTCCTTTATCCTGCCCAGACCCTCCTGGAATAATTCAGGTTATTTGCCCAGCACGTCGCATAGATTCCCTGTGCCCATCTGCAAAACCTGTTGCCAGTTGAAACAGAAGGCTCGAAACCAGTCTCGTCTCAATAAATTGGCCCCGGTCCCTGCACAACAACCAAGGAAAGATGAACCGACTGCTGCCTGTGCATTACCGGAGTCACATTGATCCCGATGATATTCAAAGGCTCACCGGTATAATCCACTAACCTCATTTTGGTATCGCACAATGTCAGCGGCATGATCCTTGCATGGCCACAATGGAAACTACAGCTCCAATATCCATTTCCATTGTCACTGAGTGACCATTGACATGTAACTTGACCCGGATTGGTGCTATCTTTGGGGCTGTGACACAGTTCAGCTGCATTAAACAGTCCTCCTCAACTGGGAGGCCCACATGCAATGCTCTGGTTCACGGTGATCTCGGCTCTGACCATCATGAGTTCTCCAAACACACATTTGGAAGTGTGACTGGCTCTTCCCTTCATCCTCGAGAGAGGTATCCCACCGGACAGCGGTATCTCCCGAGATCCTGACCGGCTGCAGAATTGCCTCTGGGGCTGCCCTTTGGGAGCAGATCTGGTCAGACCGGCAGAGCCCCATGATTCAGTGGGAGTTCGAAATAAAAGACAGGCCAAACTATGGATGCCATAGTCCATGGACCCCTGCAGCTCCTGCACTCCTTTCTACTCCTGCTCTCGGGACAACGAAAGCTCGATGGCTTCAAATCCGAGGTGGGCTTTGCCAACAGCTTCCCCTGAGTGGCCGTGTTGTTTATGCCACACGCTAGCCTATCCCTCAACATTTGGGAAAGGGACGGCTCGAATTCGCAATGCTCAGCTAGGCATCTTAGGCGGGTCAAGAGGTCAGTGGCTGATTCACCCGCAGACCACTCTGCTGTAATAAAATGACACAACTGCATAATTACAGAAAGCTTGGGGTCATAGTGTTCAGAACCAGAGCGGCCAGCTCATCAAAGGATTTGTAGTGCAGTAGGCTTCCAACTTCCTGAATAGCAGCATCTTGTTACGACCCTGCCCTTCGGGATAGCAAATTACCAGGTGGCTATGTGGTTCCATGAGTGAGTCCGAAACTTCGTTTTTCCCTCATTGCCAGTTTAGTAACTTAAGGAGGTCAGCAGTGAATGAACAGAGGTTTATTTAACTATATACAATATTCTGCCCAAGGCAGGAACTCGCTGCCAGTACAGTCGTTGCTGGGAGAACTAACCACACCAGGCCCTGCGTTGGGCCAGCTTTTATGTACGTTTGTAACGAGCTCCTGGGAAGCTTGTATTCCACAAGTCCCACAGGGATGTCACCAATGGTCTCCCTGTGGTCCTTGTGGGGGTTACAACAATTCCCTAAAGTACATTAGTGGTCAAGATGGGTTTTTACAACAATCATAGAACATTACAGCGCAGTACAGGCCCTTCGGCCCTCGATGTTCCGCCGACCTGTGAAACCACTCTAAAGCCCATCTACACTATTCCTTTATCATCCATATTTTTATCCAATAACCATTTAAATGTCCTTAATGTTGGCGAGTCCACTCCTGTTGCAGGCAGGGCATTCCACGCCCTTCCGACTCTCTGAGTAAAGAACCTACCTCTGACATCTGTACTATATATATCTCCCCTCAATTTAAAGCTATGTCCCCTCGTGCTAGACATCACCATCCGAGGAAAAAGGCTCTCACTGTCCACCCTATCTAATCCTCTGATCATCTTGTATGCCTCAAATAAGTCACCTCTTCACCTTCTTTTCTCTAACGAAAACAGCCTCAAGTCCCTAAGCCTTCCCTCATAAGATCCTCCCTCCATACCAGGCAACATCCTGGTAAATCTCCTCTGCACCCTTTCCAATGCTTCCACATCCTTCCTATAATGCGGTGACCAGAACTGCACGCAATACTACAAATGTGGCCGCACCAGATTTTGTACAGCTGCAACATGACCTCATGGCTCCGAAACTCAATCCCTCTACCAATAAAAGCTAACACACCGTACGCCTTCTTAGCAACCCTCTCAACCTGGGTGGCAACTTTCAGGGATCTATGTACATGGACACCGAGATCTCTCTGCTCATCCACACTGCCAAGAATCTTACCATTAGCCCAGTACTCTGTCTTCCTGTTATTCCTTCCAAAATTAATCACCTCACACTTTTCTGCATTAAACTCCATTTGCCACCTCTCAGCCCAGTGCTGCAGATTATCTATGTCCCTCTGTAACTTGAAACATCCTTCCACACTGTCCACAACTCCACCGACTTTCGTGTCATCTGCAAATTTACTCACCCATCCTTCTACGCCCTCCTCCAGGTCATTTATAAAAATGACAAACAGCAGTGGCCCCAAAACAGATCCTTGTGGTACACCACTAGTAACTGGACTCCAGTCTGAACATTTCCCATCAACCACCACCCTTTGTCTTCTTCCAGCTAGCCAATTTCTGATCCAAACTGCTAAATCACCCTGAATCCCATGCCTCCATATTTTCTGCAATAGTCTACCGTGGATAACCTTATCAAACGCTTTACTGAAATCCATATACATCACATCAACTGCTTTACCCTCGTCCACCTGTTTGGTCACCTTCTCAAAGAACTCTATAAGGTTTGTGAGGCACGACCTGCCCTTCACAAAACCGTGTTGACTATCTCTAATCAAATTATTCCTTTCCAGATGATTATACACCCTATCTCTTATAAACCTTTCCAAGAGTTTGCCCACAACAGAAGTAATGCTCACTGGTCTATAGTTACCGGGGTTGTCTCTACTCCACTTCTTGAACAAGGGGACAACATTTGCTATCCTCCAGTCTTCTGGCACTATTCCTGTAGACAATGATGACATTAAGATCAAAGCCAAAGGCTCAGCAATCTCCTCCCTAGCTTCCCAGAGAATCCTAGGATAAATCCCATCCGGCCTAGGGGACTTATTTATTTTCACACTTTCCCGAATTGCTAACACCTCCTTATGAACCTCAAGCCCTTCTAGTCTATAAGCCTGTATCTCTATTCTCCTGGACAACATTGTCTTTTTCCTGTGTGAATACTGACAAAAAATATGCATTTAGCACCTCTCCTATCTCCTCGGACTACACGCACAACTTCCCACTACTGTCCTTGACTGGCCCTACTCTTACCCTCGCCATTCTTTTATTCCTGACCTATCTATAGAAAGCTTTAAGGTTATCCTTGATCCTACCTGCCAAAGACTTCTCATATCCTCTCCTGGCTCTTCTTAGCTCTCCCTTTAGGCCCTTCCTAGCTAACTTGTAACTCTCGACCGCCCTAACTGAACCTTCACGTCTCATCTTTACATAAGCCTCCTTCTTCCTCTTGACAAGTGATTCAACTAGTTTAGTAAACCACGGTTCCCTCGCTCGACCACTTCCTCCCTGCCTGACAGGTACATACTTATCAAGGACACGCAGCAGCTGTTCCTTGAACAAGCTCCACATTTCCATTGTGCCCATCCCCTGCAGTTTCCCTCCCCATCCGATGCATCCCAAGTCTTGCCTCACCGCATCGTAAATGCCTTTCCCCCAGATATAACTCTTGCCCTGCGGTATATACCTATCCCTTTCCATCGCTACAGTAAACGTAATCGAATTGTGTTCACTATCACCAAAGTGCTCACCTACCTCGAAATCTAACACCTGTCCTGGTTCATTACCCAGTACCAAATCCAATATGGCCTCGCCTCTCATTGGCCTATCTACATACTGTGTCAGGAAACCCTCCTGCACACATTGGACAAAACGGACCCTTCTAGATTGTTCTAGATCTAAGATTCCACCCTAGCTCCCTGAAATCCTGCCTTACATCCCTATCCCTTTTCCTACCTATGTTGTTGGTGCCTATGTGAACCACAACTTGGGGCTGCTCCCCTTCTCCCTTTAGGATCCTGAAAACATGATCCGAAACATTGCAGACCCTGGCACCTGGGAGGCAACACACCAACCACGAGTCTCTCTCGTTCCCACAGAATCTCCTATCTATCCTCCCAACTATGGATTCTCCAATGACTAATGCTCTACTCCTCTCCCCCTTCCCTTCTGAACAACAGGGACAGACTCTGTGCCAGAGACCTGTACCCCATGGCTTACCCCTGGTAAGTCCCCCCCCCCAACAGTATCCAAAGCGTTGTTACTAAGGGGAACGACCACAGGGGATCCCTGTACTGACTGCTTTCTCCCAGCCCCTCTCACCGTCACCCATCTATCTTTATTCTTCGGAGTAACTACATCCCTGAAGCTTCTATCTATGACCACCTCTGCCTCCCGAATGATCCGAAGTTCATCCAGCTCCAGCTCCAGTTCCCTAACGCGGTTTCTGAGGAGCTGGAGATGGGTGCACTTCCCACAGGTGAAATCAGCAGGGACACTGGCGGCGTCCCTCACCTCAAACATTCTGCAGGAGGAACATTGCACTACCTTCCCTGCCATCCCCTCTAGATTAAAAAAAAGAAAAAGAAAGGAAGAGCTTACCTGATATTCACTCAACCTCTTAGGTTAAAGGAGGTGGAAGGGTGGGGATCACTACAAGTGTAGTGTCTCGGGTTTAGCAACCGCACAACTTATATACAGGTACTAACAAATCTTCCCAGAAATCCCCACGGCCTATTCCTGCAGCTCTGAAAGTAAGTTTTTAAAGGTTAAACCTTCCTTCCCGACAGACCCCTGTCCACTGTTCCCGCCGAAAATCTGAAGGCCGCTTCTCCTGCAAGGTAAGTTTTAAAGGTTAAACTTACCTTCCCGACAGACCCCTGTCCACTGTTCCCGCCGAAAATCTGAAGGCCGCTTCTCCTGCAAGGTAAGTTTTTAAAGGTTAAACTTACCTTCCCGACAGACCCCTGGCCACTGCTCCCGCCGAAAATCTGAAGGCCGCTTCTCCTGCAAGGTAAGTTTTTAAAGGTTAAACTTACCTTCCCGACAGACGTCTGGCCACTGCTCCCGCCGGTAATCTGAAGGCCGCAATTGTTTCCTGGTTACCATTACACTTTTAGTTCCAGATGTTTTATTGAATTTAAATTGCACCATCTGCCACGGTGGGATTTGAACCCGGGTCCCCAGTGCATTACCCTAGGTCTCTGGATTACCAGTCCAGTGACAATGCCACTACGCCACCACCTTCCCCAACACTCCAGTAATTTTTCTATTTTTATTTATCTAATAACTTAAAGCACAAAAAACAGTAAAAAATAACAGATGGAGAAATGTATTTGACTAGCACTGTGGATATGGCACAATTAATTCCTGGCTGGTTGTCGAAGACGTGTAGCTCCTTCAGTTTGAATGGGCAACATGCCCAGAATTCAAAAAGTCTTTGGCATAACATGGTGAATAGAGCAATTGATGGATGTTATTCATTTTCCTAATGAAAGGACACAATCAAGATTTATTTTAAAAGTTAGACTAGCAAAGTTCATAATCCAAAAAGTGCACCTGTGGAAAACTTTCATGCCAGCTACCTTTATAGATCACCAGGTCAGCGTAAGAAGGAGAATAACTTGCTTACCAAAGAGAAAGGAAGATTATCTGAGAACAGGTAAGTTATTTTTATGGTAAACCAACCAGGCATGAACTGAGAAAACCTAAGGCTATTTAGGGTCAGAGCTGGTCAGTATAATTCATAACTGGTCCTTGATGTCAAGGAAACCAAGAGAATCAATGTTCACTTTGACCCAGCACTTAATAACCAATAAAGTGTACATGAAATGCACGCCACAATGACCATAACAAATTAAAATTTAACATGATTTGGGAGTCAGCAATATCTAAAACCTGGAGCTGGGTACATAATTTTGAAAGGGCTCCATTCAATGAAATGAGGGTTCATCCAATGATGGAGGAAAGTTTTCTAATAATAATAATCTGTATTATTGTCACAAGTATACTTACATTAACACTGCAATGAAGTTACTATGAAAATCCCCTAGTCGCCACATTCCAGCGCCTGTTCAGGTACACGGAGGGAGAATTCAGAATGTCCAATTCACCTAACAGCACATCTTTCAGGATTTGTGGAAGTAAACTGGAGCACCCGGAAGAAACCCACGCAGACACAGGGAGAACATGCAGACTCCGCACAGCCAGTGACCCAAGAAGGAATCGAACCTGGGACCCTGGCGCTGTGAAGCAACAGTGTTAACCACTGTGCTACCGTACCGTTTTTGAGCAAGATCAATAGAACCCCTTTGAAGGTACAATGTTGAGAGTCCAGGACAAACACATTTTCGAAACAAGTAAACTCACATTAAACAAATGTGCTCTACTTTGAACAGCAATCAAATTAAAAGTGTGATGAAGCAAAATAATCGCACATAGAAATCCTGCAAGGGAAAGAGAAAACGGAGGATGAATATGGAATTTGCAGAAATATGTTAATATGTGTTCAGAGAGGCGAATTAAATTATCTGGGAGGAAAATACGTAAGAGCAGAAGCTCAGTTTAACAATTTGAAATTAGGTGAAAACTATCAGGATACAAACAGGCTGGAAACGGAACAAAATGGATATTCTGAACACATGCGATGAACATGCTCTCTCCAAAGGTATCGTAAATCAGATCAATGGCTTGAAAGTTATAGAAGTCTTACATGGGCTAATTGGGTGCAAAGTAAATTCCCAGATAAATGTTATTTATCCTAGCCTGCTGTAAGTAACTTATGATGTGGAGGTGCCGGCGTTGGACTGGGGTGGGCACAGTAAGAAGTCTTCCAACACCAGATTAAAGTCCAAGAGCTTTGTTTCGAATCACCTGAGGAAGGAGCTACACTCCGAAAGCTAGTGATATGAAACAAACCGGTTGGACTTTAACCTGGTGTTGGAAGACTTCTTACTGTAAAAACCTTAGAAAGCCTAGGTAACAATCAAACTGCATTATGTTTTAGTTAGGCTGCACGTTAAATACTGCACCCAGCTTTGGCGGCCAAAGAAATAGAAAGACATACAATGCAATGCCAAGAAGAGGTGTGAGGATGCTCTCCAGTGTCAAGGAATGTTGAAGAAAACAAAGCTTCTCAACACTTTCTCCCTTGTCTGCGTGGGTTTCCTCCAGATGCTCCGGTTTCTTCCCACAGTCCAAAGACGTGCACATTAGGTGGATTGGTATTGCTAAAAAACAAAATTGCCCCTTTGTGTCCAAAAATGTTCAGGTTAGGTAGGTGAGGAACGATCAATTGATCAAGGACTAGAGTTGGATACAACTGAGGCTTTATTGCTCTAAGATGTGTGGCCTCCCACAGCAGCTGGCGAAATGGCTGCTGAATGGAGGACACGCATATTTATACTCTGCCTACTGGGCGGAGCCAGCAGGCAGGGACTACCGGTGAACCCATATTACAGGTCCTACCTCACATCACCTAATATAGGTGCAACAGTGGTTTACCACATTCACCCCCTGTTAAAATTGAGTCCGGCGGGGGTGGTGGAGAACTATATAAACCAGTTAGAGGGTTAACCGGTCCGGTGCCTTGATGTTCCGCTGGTGGCGACGATGTCGATGTGGGCCCGATGTTCAGTGACTCCGGGAGCATGCCGAAATCCTCTTCATCCTCGGGTGTGGGCAAGGGAAGGACGGATGGTCCTGGTGGGGTTAATGCTGGGAGCGCCGGGGGAGGGGAGGGTGGTGCCGGGCCGGAGGAGTGTGTGTGTGTGGAACCTGCTGGTGCCAGGTCCCTGAGGGAGATAGTATCCTGGCAGCCATCGGGGTACGCCACGTAGGCATACTGGGGGTTTGCATGGAGCAATTGCACCCTCTCCACCAACGGGTCCGCCATGTGGAGTCAGACGTGCCTCCAGAGCAGGACGGGTCCTGGAGCTGCGAGCCAAGTCGGGAGCGACACCCCGAATGTGGACTTCCTGGGGAAGACAAAAAGACGTTCATGGGGTGTGTTGTTAGTGGCGGTGCACAGCAGTGACTGAAAGGAGTGGAGTGCAACAGGGAGGACCTCCTGCCAGCGAGAGGCTGAGAGGTTCCTGGACTGTAGGGCCAGTTGGACGGCCCTCCACACCGTCCCATTCTCCCTCTCTACCTGCCCGTTTCCCCAGGGGTTATAGCTGGTCGTCCTGCTGGAGGCGATACCCCTGCTAAGCAGGAACTGACGCAGCTCATCGGTCATGAATGAGGATCCCCTGTCACTGTGGATGTAGACGGGGAAACCTAACAGAGTGAAGATCGTGTTTAGGGATTTGATGACGGTGGCAGACGTCATATCGGGGCACGGGATGGCGAAGGGGAACCTGGAGTACTTATCGACCACACTGAGAATATACGTGTTTTGGTCGGTGGAGGGGAGGGGCCCTTTGAAATTCACGCTGAGGCCTTCAAAGAGGCGGGAGGCTTTCACCAGGCGTGCACGGTCTGGCCAGTAGAAGTGTGGCTTGCACTCCGCACAGACCTGGCAGTCCCTGGTGATTGTCCGTGCTTCCTCGACGGAGTAGGGCAGATTGCGAGCCTTGACAAAATGGTACAACCGTGTGACTCCCGGATGACAAAGGCTGTCGTGCAGGACCCGGAGTCAGTCTACTTGTGCGCTGGCACATGTACCTCGGGATAGGGTGTCTGGGGGCTTGTTGAGTTTGCCGGGGCGATACAAAATCTCGTAATTGTAGGTGGAGAGCTCGATCCTCCACCTCAAGATTTTATCGTTTTTGATCTTGCCCTGCTGGGTGTTATTGAACAGGAAGGCTACCGACCGTTGGTCAGTGAGGAGGGTGAATCTCCTGCCGGCCAGGTAATGCCTCCCATGCCACACAGCCTCAACAATATCTTGGGCCTCTTTTTCGACGGATGAGTGCCGAATTTCTGAGGCATGAAGTGTGCGGGAAAAGAATGCCACGGGTCTGCCTACCTGATTGAGGGTGGTGGCTAGGGCAGACGTCCGATGCGTCGCTTTCTGCTTGAAAGTGTCTCGTCTACTGCATGCATCCCGGCCTTGGCGATATCGGCTCTGATACGGGCGAAGGCCTGTTGTGCCTCGGCCGCCAGGGGAAAGTGTGTGGACTGTAAGAGTGGGCGGGCCTCGTCCGCATAGTTTGGGACCCACTGGGCGTATTTTGAGAAGAACCCCAGGCAGCGTTTGAGGGCCTTGGGGCAGTGGGGAAGGGGGACCTCCATGAGGGGGCGTATGCCGTTGGGATCGGGCCCCAGAACTCCGTTCTGGACCACATAGCCAAGTGTGGCTAAGCGGGTCGTGCTGAACACGCACTTCTCCTTGTTGTAGGTGAGGTTGAGGAGAGTGGCGGTGTGGAGAAAATTGGCAAGGTTGGCATCGGGGTCCTGCTGGTCATGGCCGCAGATGGTGACGTTGTCTAGGTACGGAAAGGTGGCCCGCAAACCATATCGGTTGACCATTCGGTCCATCTGCCTTTGGAAGACCGAGACCCCGTTAGTGACGCCAAAGGGAACCCTGAGGAAGTGATAGAGACGACCGTCCGCCTAGAAAGCAGTGTATGGACGGTCCGATTTACGAATGAGGAGCTGGTGGTAGGCGGATTTGAGGCCTACCGTTGAGAAAACCTGGTACTGTGCAATCTGATTGACCATATCAGATATGCATGGGAGGGGATACGCGTCGAGCTGCGTGTACCGATTGATGGTCTGGCTGTAGTCCACGACCATTCTGTGTTTCTCCCCAGTTTTAACTACTACCACTTGGGCTCGCCCGGGGCTGTTGCTGGCCTCGATGATACCTTCCCGAAGCAGCTGCTGCACCTCGGACCTGATGAAGGTCCTGTCCTGGGTGCTGTACCATCTGCTCCTGGTGGCGACGGGTTTGCAATCCGAGGTTAGATTTGCGAAGAGAGAAGGCTGATTGACCTTTAGGGTTGCGAGGCCGCACACAGTGAGAGGTGGTAGGGGCCTGCTGAATTTGAGGGTTAGGCTCTGAAGGTTACACTGGAAGTCCAGGCCTAGTAGCAGAGCAGCGCAGAGGTTAGGGAGGAGGTAAAGGCGGAAGCCGCTGAATTCTACGCCCTGGACCGTGAGTGTGACCGTACAGTACACCCGGATCACGACGGATTGGGATCCGGAAGCAGGGGAGATTCTTTGGTTGGCGGGGTGTACCGCGACGAAACAGCGCCTTACCGTATCCGGGTGTATGAACTTTCGGTGCTACCGGAGTCCAGCAGGCAAGAGGTCACATGGCCGTTGATTTTCACGCTGGTCGATGCGGTGGCCAGGTTGTGCGGACGAGACTGGTCAATCGTCACTGAGGAGAGTCATGGTCGGTTGTCACTGGCGTCGGATGATGGGAGCCTGGGGGGCTCAGGTCCTGGAATGCTGTCGGTGCCCATGTCACGTGGGGGAGACAAGATGGCGGCACCTGAAGATCCTGCGGGGGACAAAATGGCGGTGCACATGGGCTGCACGTTGTGGGGGTTGGACATGATGGCGGCTCCCATGGGCCGCATGTGGACTGAGGGGGAAAAGATGGCGGCGCTCACTGGCCGCGCGTGGTCCAGGGAGATGAAGATGCCGCCGCCCATTGTGTGTAGACTAGGGGGGTGGGAGCGATAGCGGCGACTGTGCGGGCCTGGCACACCGCGGCGAAGTGGCCCTTTTTGCCGCAAGCCTTGCAAAGGGCCGCGCGGGCCGGGCAGCGATGGCGAGGGTGTTTCTGCTGGCCGCAGAAGTAACATCGGGGACCGCTGGGGTGCGCGGGCTGGCGCGTGGTGCAGGCGTACCGGCTGGGTAAGGCCCCGCTGGGGCGGCCGTCTGTGGGGTCCATGATGCGTAGGAGGGGTGGGCTGTGCGGCTGGGGGGGGTGGGCCTGACTGTTGCGCGAGGCGACCATCATAGAGAGCGCTAGCTTCTTTGTCTCAGCTAGTTCAAGCGTGGCCCCTTCTAACAGTCTTTGGCGTATGAGGTCCAACCCAATCCCCGTAACGAACACGTTCCTCATAAGGAGGTTTGAATGTTCAGTGGCCGTAACGGCCTGACAGTCACAGTCCCGGACGAGTGGGATTGGAGCCCGCCAGAAGTCTCCTACGGACTCACAAGGGAGTTGAGAGCGAGTGGCGAGTACGTGCCTGGCGAAGAGCGTGTTCGTCTTCTGTGCGTAGTTTTCTTTGAGAAGCGCCATGGCATTGGCGTAGTTCGGAGAGTCCTGGATCAGCGGAAACACGTTGGAGCTCAACATTGAGTACAGGATCTGTATCTTCTGAGCCTCCGGAACAAGGGTGGTCGCTCAGTTGATATAGGCTTCGAAGCAGGCTAGCCAGTGATTAAAGTCCTTTTTGGCGTCGCTTGATTGCGGATCCAGCTGCAGGCGACCTGGCTTGATGCGGAGGTCCATCTTTTAGAAAATCTTAGAGCAATAAATTGAGGCACAATCAATGGAACAAAGACTAGAGTTCGATACAACTGAGGCTTTATTGCTCTAAGACATGTGGCCTCCGACAGCAGCTGGCGAAATGGCTGCTGAATGGAGGACACGCATATTTATACTCCGCCTACTGGGCGGAGCCAGCAGGCAGGGACTACCGGCGAACCTGTAGTACAGGTCCTACCTTACATCACCTAATACAGGTGCAACAGTGGTTTACCACAGTAGGGTTACGGGGATTATCATAGAATTTACAGTGCAGAAGGAGGCCATTCGGCCCATCGAGTCTGCACCGGCTCTTGGAAAGAGCACCCTACCCAAGGTCAACACCCCCACCTGACACTAAGGGCAATTTTGGACACTAAGGGCAATTTATCATGGCCAATCCACCTAACCTGCACATCTTTGGACTGTGGGAGGAAACCGGAGCACCCGGAGGAAACCCACGCACACACGGGGAGGACGTGCAGACTCCGCACAGACAGTGACCCAAGCCGGAATCGAACCTGGGACCCTGGAGCTGTGAAGCAATTGTGCTATCCACAGTGCCACCGTGCTGCCCACTCTGTTAATGAATGCTAGAACACCCGAGGCTTTCTTCACAGCTCTATCCACTTGAGTGGCAACTTTCAAAGATGTATGAACATAGACCCCAAGATCTCTCTGCTCCTCCACATTGCCAAGAACTCTACCGTTAACCCTGTATTCCGCATTCATATTTGTCCTTCCAAAATGGACAACCTCACACTTTTCAGGGTTAAACTCCATCTGCCACTACTCAGCCCAGCTCTGCATCCTATCTATGTCTCTTTGCAGCCGACAACAGCCCTCCTCACTATCCACAACTCCACCAATCTTCGTATCATCTGCAAATTTACTGACCCACCCTTCAACTCCCTCATCGAAGTCATTAATGAAAATCACAAACAGCAGAGGACCCAGAACTGATCCCTGCGGTACACCACTGGTAACTGGGCTCCAGGCTGAATATTTCCCATCCACACCACTCTCTGACTTCTATCGGTTAGCCAGTTCGTTATCCAACTGGCCAAATTTCCCACTATCCCATGCCTTCTTACTTTCTGCAAAAGCCTACCATGGGGAACCTTATCAAATGCCTTACTAAAATCCATGTACACTACATCCACTGCTTGGTCACCTCCTCAAAGAATTCAATAAGACTTGTGAGGCAAGACCTACCCCTCACAAATCCGTGCTGACTATCCCCAATCAAGCAGTGTCTTTCCAGATGCTCAGAAATCCTATCCTTCAGTACCCTTTCCATTACTTTGCCTACCACCGAAGTAAGACTAACTGGCCTGTAATTCCCAGGGTTATCCCTAGTACATTTTTGAACAGGGGCACAAGATTCGCCACTCTCCAATCCCCTAGTACCACCACTGTTGACAGTGAGGACGAAAAGATCATTGCCAACGGCTCTGCAATTGCATCTCTTGCTTCCCATAGAATCCTTGGATATATCCCGTCAGGCCCGGGGGACTTGTCTATCCTCAAGTTTTTCAAAATGCCCAACACATCTTCCTTCCTAACAAGTATTTCTAGTGCTTACCAGTCTGTTTCGCACTGTCCTCTCCAACAATATGGCCCCTCTCATTTGTAAATACAGAAGAAAAGTACTCGTTCAAGACCTCTCCTATCTCTTCAGACTCAATACACAATCTCCCACTACTGTCCTTGATCGGACCTACCCTCGCTCTAGTCATTCTCATATTTCTCACATATGTGTAAAAGGCCTTGGGGTTTTCCTTGATCCACCCCGCCAAAGACTGTTCATGCCCTCTCTCAGCTCTCCTAATCCCTTTCTTCAGTTCCCTCCTGGATATCTTGTATCCCTCCAGCACCCTGTCTGAACCTTGTTTCCTCAGCCTTACATAAGTCTCCTTTTTCCTCTTAACAAGACATTCAACCTCTCTTGTCAACCATGATTCCCTCACTTGACCATCTCTTCCCTGCCTGACAGGGACATACATATCAAGGACATGTAGTACCTGTTCCTTAAACAAGTTCCACATTTCACTTGTGTCCTTCCCTGACAGCCTATGTTCCCAACTTATGCACTTCAATTCTTGTCTGACAACATCATATTTACCCTAACCCCCAATTGTAATCCTTGCCCTGTTGCACACACCTATCCCTCTCCATTACTAAAGTGAAAGTCACAGAATTGTGGTCACTATCTCCAAAATGCTCCCTTACTGACAAATCTATCACTTGCCCTGGTGCATTACCAAGTACCAAATCCAATATTGCCTCCCCTCTGGTCGGACAATCTACATACTGTGTTAGAAAAGCTTCCTGGACACACTACACAAACATCACCCCATCCAAACTATTTGATCTAAAGAGTTTCCACTCAATGTTTGGGAAGTTAAAGTCGCCCATGACTACTACCCTATGACTTCTGCACCTTTCCAAAATCTGTTTCCCAATCTGTTCCTCCACATCTCTGCTACCATTGGGGGGCCTATAGAAAACTCCTAACAAGGTGACTGCTCCTTTCCTGTTTCTGACTTCAACCCATACTACCTCAGTAGGCAGATAGTGCTCGAACTGCCTTTCTACAGCTGTTATACTATCTCTAATTAACAATGCCACCCCCCACACCTCTTTTACCACCCTCCCTAATCTTCTTGAAACATCTATAACCAGGGACCTCCAACAACCATTTCTGCCCCTCTTCTATCCAAGTTTCCGTGATGGCCACCACATCGTAGTCCCAAGTACCGATCCATGCCTTAAGTTCACCCACCTTATTCCTGATGCTTCTTGCGTTGAAGTATACACACTTCAACCCATCTCCGTGCCTGCAAGTACTCTCCTTTGTCAGCGTTCCCTTCCCCACTGCCTCATTACATGCTTTGGCGTCCTCAATATCGGCTACCTTAGTTGCTGGACTACAAATCCGGTTCCCGTTCCCCTGCCAAATTAGTTTAAACCCTCCTGAAGAGTACTAGAAAACCTCCCTCCCAGGATATTGGTGCCCCTCTGGTTCAGATGCATCCCGTCCTGCTTGCACAGGTCTCACCTTCCCCAGAATGCGCTCCAATTATCCAAATACTTGAAGCCCTCCCTCCTACACCATACCTGCAGCCACGTGTTCAGCTGCACTCTCTCCCTATTCCTAGCCTCGCTATCACGTGGCACCGGCAACAAAACAGAGATGACAACTCTGTCTGTCCTGGCTTTTAACTTCCAGCCTAACTCCCTAAACTCATTTATTACCTCCACACCCCTTTTCCTACCTACGTCGTTGGTACCAATGTGCACCACGACTTCTGGCTGCTCACCCTCCCCCTTAAGGATCCTGAAGACATGATCCGAGACATCCCTGGCCCTGGCACCCGGGAGGCAACATACCTTCCGGGAGTCTCGCCCGCGACCTCAGAATCTCCTATCTATTCCCCTAACCATTGAATCTCTTACTACTATTGCTTTTCTATTCTTCCCCCTTCCCTTCTGAGCCCCATAGAACATAGAACATAGAACAATACAGCGCAGTACAGGCCCTTCGGCCCACGATGTTGCACCGAAACAAAAGCCATCTAACCTACAATATACCATTATCATCCATATGTTTATCCAATAAACTTTTAAATGCCCTCAATGTTGGCGAGTTCACTACTGTAGCAGGTAGGGCATTCCACGGCCTCACTACTCTTTGCGTAAAGAAGTCTGGCCCAGAGCCAGACTCAGTGCCAGAGACTTGGCCGCTAGGGCCTTCCCCCGGTAGGTCATCCCCCCCCAACAGCATCCAAAACGGTATACTTGTTTTGAAGGGGAACGGCCACGAGGATCCCTGCACTGTCTGCCTGTTTGTTTTCTTTCCCCTGACTGGAACCCAGCTACTCTTGTCCTGTACCTTGGGTGTGGTTACCTCCCTGTAACTCTTCTCTATCACCCCCTCTGCCTCTCGGATGAGCCGAAGTTCATCCAGCTTCAGCTCCAGTTCCCTAACACGGTCTTTGAGGAGCTGGGGTTGGGTGCACTTCCCGCAGGTATAGTCAGCGGGGACACCGGTGGTATCCCTCACCACCCACATCCTACAGGAGGAGCATGCAACTGGCCTAGCCTCCATCCCCTCTTACCTTACAGAATATAGCTGCCCTGTGGACCAACTGGACCTCCGCCCTCCGACTCTGCTCCCAGTCAGCTGCACTCTGTAAACTCCTGGCTCTCTTCTCACTCTTTGCGGAAATGTAGGAAACAAAATGAAAGGAGCACCTTACTCCCTCCTCACCTAACTCCCTCAGTCACCAAACTCTCACTATAGCACTCAAATGCACCAAATTCAGCACAAACAAAGTCTGCACTGTCGGGGATCACTTTTATACTGTGAATCTAGCCTCTGAAAACTGGCCTAATCCAATTAACTAATTAACAAGCTCCAGCTGCAAGTACCTACAAGTAGAACCTTTGTTTAAAGCTGATTGAAAATTCACCTTCTTCTAAACCAAACAGCAACTTTTAAGTTAATTAACTAAATAAAAGAAAGACTAGACTTTAGATAGAAATGAAGCCTTATACTCCCTCAGTCACCAAACTCTCACTCTAGCACTCAAATGCACCAAATTCAGCACTCAGTGCAAACAAAATATTAATGGCATGACTGCTAATGGTGAGGCAATGGAAATTGGGATGCAAAATAGGCCAATGTTGGAGGAACATAATAGGTGTGACAGGGACAAGCAATTTATAATAGTGAAGTAAAAGTAATTATTTGGTAATGACAAAAAATGTTAATTGTAAGGAAGTAGTATAAATGAAAGGGTGAAAGATTTATTCGATCTGAAGAGAAACCAGAGTGTACTAAGGAAGTGGTATAAATAATCCGGACACTTCCGAGTATAAGAACAGAGATAAAGCAGCATTTTTTTCCTAATAATGTCCTAAGTGTAACTAGTTTTGAGGTTGTTTTTCCCAGAACTAATAGAGTTGTTCAGTTGAAAACCTTGTTGCTGAGAGGGGATTGAAGCTGACACTGTATTTATATTACCAGTTAGACACTTACTTTACTCATATGTCTATGTGAGTTTTGTAAAAGTTTTAACGAGAAACAATCTTGCATTAATAGAGTGCCTTTCACAACTTCACAAAAGCGCATTACAGCTGCTAAAGTATTTTTATGGTTAATTTTTAGGGAATTCTGACACACGGGCTGGAATTCTCCCAGCTGGGACTAAATCCCGATGCGGGGGCGGGATCAAGACCCGTTCCCTGTGGTGGGGGCTTACGGGAAACCGTGTATTATCGTCTGTCCCCGACCTAATTAATGATAAAACTGGGTGTTTCATGTCATATTCCGTGGTGGGGCAGGCCTACTGGTGTGTCATCCTCCAGCAGGCCTGATATTGAAGAGGTGCCCAACATCACTGACCCACTATTGGAGAAATCAGGTGGACCTCCTGAAAATGAAGATGGATCCCTGAGAGAACTCTGAAGCTGGAAGATGGACCTCCTGAGAAAAAAGATATATCTCCAGTCTCAGGGATTGTTCACTTGAGTCCCAATATCTGCACCCCAGTTGTTCCAAACGTGTTTTACACCGACGCATTTTTAAAAATTCATTTACGGGATGTGGGCGTCGCTGGTTAGGCCAGCATTTATTGCCCACTTTTGGCATGGAGAATCGGGTGGGTGGAAGATTCAATTTGGGCCTTCATCAGCATCCCATTAGCTGTTCTCCAGGTTTCCCAATGTGCCCTGACGGACATTAGCGGAGGATTTGGGGGGGGAAATTCACCCCAGCGTAAAACCGATTTTGGGTGTGCTGCCTAATTCTGCCATGGGAGAATTCCACCCCCAATTTTCACTTAGCGATTCACTAACAAAAAGGACAAGGGCGGGATTCTCACCTACCCGGCGGGGCGGGGGGTCCCGGCGGGATGGAGTGGTGGGAACCACTCCGTCGTCAGGCCGCCCTAAATGTGCGGATTTCTCCGCACCTTTAGGGGCCTTGAGGGGCTAGGCCCGCACCAGAGTGGTTTCCGCTCCCCCCGGCTGGCGTGGAAGGCCTTTGGTGCCATGCCAGCCGGGGCCGAAAGGACTCTACCGGCCGACGTGAGTCCACGCATGCGCGGGAGCGTCAGCGGCTGCTGACGTCATCCCCGCGCATGCGCGGGGGGGGGGGGGTCTCTTCCGCGTCGGCCATGGTAAATGCTGTGGCCGAGGCGGAGGGAAAAGAGTGCCCCCGCGGCACAGACCCGCCCGCTGATTGGTGGGCCCCGATCATGGGCCAGGCCATCGTGCAGGCACCCCCCGGGGCCAGATCGTCCCGCCTGCGCTGCCCGGTCCCGCCGGTAAGAGAGGTGGTTTGATCCTCGCCGGCGGGACAGGCATTCCAGCAGCGGGACTTCGGCCCATCGCGGGCCGAAGAATCGCCGGGGGGGTCCGCCGACTGGCACGGCGCGATTCCCACCCCCAACGAATATCCGGTGCCGGAGAATTCGGCTACCGGCGGGGGCGGGATTCATGCCAGCCCCCCGGCAATTCTCTGAACCAGCGGGGGGTCGGCGAATCCCGCCCAAAATGCTGGTCAAAATCGGATTTTTGAGTGCCACGACGCCTCTTAAAGCTCCAAAACGGATTTTGCGGCACGTGCTCACACTTCAGACGCAAAGTGTTCTGGATGAGGGGTCGGTGGCACCACCTAAAATTTTCCAGAAATATGCAGAGTAAGCAGTTCATGACATCAATAAGCAAGAAATATTGATCTGACAAGCTTTCACCTGCATCCTATCTTAACCTTGTACAGGCAGCACGGTGGCGCAGTGCGTTAGCCCTGCTGCCTCACGGCACCGAGGTCCCAGGTTCGATCCTGGCTCTGGGTCACTGCACATGTGGAGTTTGCACATTTTCCCCGTGTTTGCGTGGGTTTCGCCCCCACAACCCAAAGATGTGCAGGCTAGGTGGATTGGCTATGCTAATTTGCCCCTGAATTGGAAAAAATGAATTGGTGACTGTGATTGAGCATGAAGTACTTAAATTAAAGAAAAATTATTGGTGAAGCTTAAAATGGGATGGGGTGGGGGAATATGCATGACTGGGGGTGTTAAGGGGCCCAAAAACAGGAGCACTACCTGGAATGCTGTTTTGCTCCCAGGCCAGTACAACACTTTAACCATGAAGCAATATTTTTAATTTGATTTATTGGAACAAGTTGAATGAGTGAACAAATCTGAAAGGCTTTGTGCAGTGATTTCCTACAATGCCTGGCCAGCTCAGTTGGTAGACAACTACATTCTTAATTTTCACGTCATGGTTTTGAACCCCACATTTGGTGGTGATTTTTAAATATTTTATTCAAAATACCTTTTTAGTGTTTTTCCACAGTTAAGAGCACATAGTTTTAGTTTTCAAGACTGTCGCTTACCTAATTCATTGGATGCTGAGGAATATTATTTATTTTGCTGTTACAAGAACCTGGCTGTTAAAATGGTTGCCTTCTGAGTATTTGGTAGTTTATTGCATTGACTGAATGTGTTGTGAAGGAGACATCTGTAAGATACCAGCTTGCAAGAAAATGCATTATTCAGTGACAGAAAGCAGATTTTCACATAAAAGTACCTCTCACTTTGAACAGCTGGATCTGCGCATGTGTAAGAAATGATCCCCCTAGTATTGCAGCACAAATATGCACATGTGGCTTTTGGAATTATCAATTCAGATGGGCCAAATGATCTTTCCTGTCCACAATTAACATTGATTTGTGAGCAAAGCAATTATAGGATGTGAATGTGTTGGAGGTGGTTCAGAGGAGGTTTACTAGATTGACAGCTGGTTTATGAAGCAAGGTGAACAGCGAGGATTCAATTCCTGTATCAGCAGAGGTTATCCTCGCCTTCTCAACCTTGCCCTTTGCCTGAGGTGTGGTGATCCTCAGGTTAAATCGCCACCAGTCACTTGTTCTTTAGTGACGTTTAAGGGGCATCTTGACAAATACATGAATAGGATGGGAATAGAGGGATACGGACCCAGGAAGTGTAGAAGATTTTAGTTCAGACGGGCAGCATGGTCGGCACGGGCTTGGAGGGCCGAAGGGCCTGTTCCTGTGCTGTTCTTTTCTTTGTTCTTTGTTCAGTCTGCTCTCCCCCTCAAAGGGGAAACCAGACTATGGTCATCTGGGTCTATGGCGACTATACTTTTTATTAGATTTATACCTGGAATGAGCTGCTTGGCTTAGGAGCATATGCTGGGCAGTCTGCCTGCTTCCACTGGAGATTAAAAGAGTTGACTTGGTTGAAGTGCATGAGATTTTTAATGGCCCCAACAAGGTAGATGTAGAAAAGGAGCGGGAGTCTGTATCCCACTGCACCAGTTTTCTGGTGTGGCACACCGCCGCCGACAGCAGGATTTTCTGACCCGCCAACCAGCCAATGGGGTTTCCCATTGTGGGAAGCCCCATGCCATCGAGAAATCCCCGGGCATTGATGTGCTGCCGGCGCAACGGCGAATCCCGCCAGTGGAGAATCCAGCCCAGGACGTTTCCTCTTGTGGGTGAGCCTAGAGCTCGGGGGCACTGTTTTAAAATTATAGGGTCACCCTTTTAGGACAGAGATGAGGAGAAGTATTTTTCTCCAGAGGGTTGTGAGACTTTGGAACTTTCTGCCTCAGAATACCACCTCCTGACATCCCTAGGACTGTGCACCATTTACAAGGTACAAGTCAAGAGTGTGATGGAATTCTGCACTTGTCTGGATGAGTGCAGCTCCAACAACACTCAAGAAGCTCAACACCATCCAGGACAAAGCAGCCCGCTTGATTGTTCCCCCTTCCACAATCATTCACTCCCTCCATGACCGCCGAACAGTGGCAGCATTGTCCACCATCTTCAAGATGCACTCGAGGTTCTCAGCAAGGTTCCTTAGGCAGCACCTAGTAACCCCACGACCGCAGTGAAAACAATTACTGTTGAAACACTCACCTGGGCACACGCCTGCTGGCTCAGACTGAGGGAGAACCATGTGTCCATTCCTGGGAAGATAACATCAGTAATCTGTGTTTAAACCCCTCAGGTCCTTTGGCTGCAAGTCATTAATTCATTTTTGTCAGTGGGCTGTGAGTGACAGCTTCCACAAACACATCTGTGAGCTTTGCTTCATTCATCTCCCTTCATGGATGAGCAACTCTAAAGTGTTGTAACCATGTTTACAAACATCAACCACTTCAAAGAGAGAAAAGTGCTTTCCAATCATGTCCTTCATGCTTGAGTGATTTTGATGTGTTGAGTTGGAAATTGACAGCACTTAACTCTCTTTGAAGTGTTTTTTCCCATTGCTCCTGTTTGGAATGCTCTCTAGCTTTCAGACAGGGGTCTCTTTCTGGGAGATCTATGGGGTAGGTGGTTCCTTTCGATAGAGGGTCTCTGTGAGGGGTTCCTTTATTTGGGCAGTGTCTGGGGGAGGTCCTTTAGTTAGGGGGTCTGTGGGGGGTCTCTAGGGGTGTCCCTCTAGTTAGGGGGTCTCTGGTTGGATGTCCCTCTGATTAAGGGATCATGGGGCTCCCCTTATTCAAGGGGAAAATCCGGGTGTTGGGGGCTGGTCCACGATGCGGGGGCTGATAGAGGGCCGATGCGGGGGGGGGGCTGATTCATAATGCGGGGAGGGTGGGGGCTTATTCACAATGCGGGGAGGATGGGGGGCTGCCTAGCGGCACGGGGGGGATGGTAGCCAGCCATGGGATCTCGCTGTTAGGCCGCCCGTTCGGGAATCCCTCGCATTCCTCACCATGCATAAATTTGCATGGCAAAGGATATTGAATTGCTTCCTGTCCTGGTGCGCAAATCATTCCCCATTCAACTCTGGCAAGACAACATGGTCTTCCAAATGGAGAATGTCACCTCTGGTCTAACCTATGCCTAAATCCAAATCCACAGCAATGTGGCTGACTCTTAACTACCCACTGAAATAACCTAACAAGCCACTCAGTTGTCAAGAAAGCAACTCACTGCCACCTTCTCAAGGGCCATTAGGGATGGGCAATAAATGCTGACCGAGCCAGCAACACCCATATTGCATGAATGAAGAAAAAAATCAATGTATTCTATAACCCACATTAACAATGCAACAGAAAATTATAGACATTCTTCCAAGTAAATCAAAGTATATGTAGGATGACTCGAGATGAGAGATATTTCCAAAAATACCAATTTGGTGATGTTTTCCATCAAATTATCTACACAGGAAAATACAGTTCGCAGTTGAATGCACATATCAGGAAATGGAGAGCATACTTTCTTAACATACTAACAATCAGACAACCAAAACCTCAGAAATATGAATATAGTCAAATTCTGCTCTACAGAAATGAATTGGATTTAATCCAGAACGACAAGTGATCATCCTCAACCTTCTCTTCAAAAGAATACTGCATAATAAAAAATAAAACTCAAACATAATGGGTGCAGAGGAGATTCACCAAGATGCTGCCTGGGATGGAACATTTAAGTTATGAAGAGAATTTGGTTGGACTTGGATTGTTTTTGTTGGAGCAGAGAAGACTGAGGGTGACCTGATGGAGGTGTACACGATTATCAGGACATTGACAGGGTGAATAGGAAGCAGCCGCTCTCCTTATTGAAAAAGAGTCAGTCATGAGGGAACATAAGGGGGTCTCTGGGGGGGTTTAGGGGGGATGTGAGGAAAACATTTTTACCCAGAGGATGGCTGTCTGTAATACACTTTCTGGGAGGGTGGTAGAGGCGGGTTGCCTCACATCCTTTAAAAAGTACTTGGATGAGCACTTGGTACGTCATAACATTCAAGGCTATAGGCCAAGTGCTGGTAAATGGGATTAGGGTGGCAGGTCAGGTGTTTTTCACATGTCAGTTCAGACTCGATAGGCCAAAGGGCCTCTTCTGCATTGTGTGCTTCTGTGATATTACATGAATATTCTGTGGTGGTTTGAGGGATGTGAGAATCTAAGTATACTATAGGAGAGAGTTTTTCACAGTGTGGGTCGCAAATCGCGGGTGGGTCGCGGGGCTCACGTCAGGAGAGACGCAGAGCGATTAGCTGTGCCGTTTGCACGGTGGTATCGATTGCAGGAGAGACGCTCAACAAACGCTACTGGCTTTTGCATTGAGAATGGTGGCTGCTGCTACCTTTAAGTAAAATGAAATGAGACTGTGTGCAGTCTTCTGGCCAGAAGCAACAGCAGGGAGCAGGTCCCATGCCCTGCACGTACACTTGACATCAAGAGCCCTCTTTATATGTGCTTTTGGCACCAAATCACGGTGCAGAGCTGCTTCCATTTTCTAGCTGCTGGCAAGAGGACTGTGAAGATGGATAATTTTCTTATATGTAAGAGATGGCCAGAGACTCAAATAGGCAGTGCAGCTACTGGACAGGATTTCACAACAGAATCTGCTGGAGAGAGCTGCTCAGTTGAGTCCAGGGCAGGACAGAGCAGTGCTAGTGATAGTTCTGTACAGAGCTCCACGGCCTTTGGTTAACAACCTACAAAGAAGGCATTTAACTCAGGAACAAAGTAGCATATGGATAATTTCTTGAGTTATGGTTTTGTCAATTGTCCAATGCAAATAAGGATGCACAGCCCATGTGTGTTATATCAGGGAAGTACTGGCAAAGAAAAGAAGTTTCATATTTTGAAAGAGAAGTGATAGGTGAAGAATTCCTTTTGGGGTTGAGACCCTAGAGTCAGTTATTAACTTACAGCTGAATCCAAATTGAAAAGCTACGCTGCTGTTCCTGACCTTTTTAAAAAATAAATTTAGAGTACCCAATTATTGTTTTTTTTTAATTAAGGGGAAATTTAGCGTAAAATTTCACCTAACCTGCACATCTTTCGGTTGTGGGGGTGAAACCCACGCAGACATGGGGAGAATGTGCAAACTGCACACAGATAGTGACCCAGAGCAGGGATTCAAACCCGGATTCTCAGCGCCGCAGGCCCAGTGCTAACCACTGTGCTACATGCCGCCTGCTGTTCCTGACCTATGATACCACATTAAATACAATCCATGAGGCTGTCAGCATTCTGAAGCAGCATCTCCCAGGAGAATCCAGTGCTGAGTAAAATAAACATTTTATTGCCATTGCCATTCACGACGATCTACATGTGCAAGGCTGGATTTTCCATTTTCAGAAAGCTGAAGATGCCACAAAGGAGCTGGCTGAAGTCTACACCTGATATGCTCATTGCCCTCACTCCTTTGAACATGATTCAAGTGAGATTGTGAGGACCAAGCAGGCTTCCCTTTTGCATTAAAAGTAAGCGAACATGCTGTGTATCACGAAGGTCGGCCGGCATGGGTTGCCAAGGTCAGTTGGCCTGGATTGACTGGCATGGGTCTCAAAAGTTGATCAGTTGGCAAAAGTGGGTCCTGGGAAAATAAATGTTTGAAAAATACTGCTATAGGACGATATGGAGAAATTGAGAAAGCTACTTGTGAAAAAGGAATTGATTCTGAAAAATTAGCAGGTGCAATTTGGATAAGTTTCCAGAAGTAGGGGGCATAAAGTAATCCCTGTCATTACTGTTTCTCGGGGCTACCAAAAGCAATCGACAGTTGAGCAAGCGCAGTCAGTGTTGTAATGCAGAAAACACAGCAGTCAATTTGCACAGAATAATAATCAGATTTATTGAAGTGACTTTGGTTATGTTAAAATATGCGTTTAAGGGATTAATAGCATGACATCACTAAAAGGGAAGTGTGCCATGTGATCCAGTTTTGGTTTCACTTTTGCATTTGAGCAGAGTACAGACACACGCAGCTCCGCTGCTGCTGGCTTCAAGATTCCTACTTTTTTATTAATGTTCTCAGGTGCCTAATCTAAATAAATGAACCCAAAACATGTTTATACAATCCCTTATGTATGATTGGTGTCCTCATATCTTTATAACATTCAAGGTGCTCAGCGGTGGTCAAACAACGTGGCATCAAGATTAAGTACAGGTATGACATGGCGAACAGTCTGAGATTGTACTGCATGAGACGAGATGACCCTGAATATTTTCGTCAAACCTCAACAGAGTTGTAATGTTGGAGAGTATTGAGAATGCAGAGGCTGGCTGCACAGTAAAGCTTTGATAGTGCTGAAAGGAAGATCTGGGGCGGGATTGTTCGGAAACCGGCGGGGCGGGCAACTCCGGCGCGAATGAGTAGTGTGAACTACACCGGCGTCGGGCCGCCCCAAAGGTGCGGAATCCTCCGCACCTTCAGGGGCAAGGCCGGCGCCAGAGTGGTTAGCGCTGTGCCGGCTGGCGCAGAAGGGGCTTGGCTCCATGACAACCGGCGCCGAAGGGGCCTCCGTTGACCGGCGCGAGTTGGCGCATGCGCGGGAGTGCCAGCTTGTGCTGGCGTCATCCCAGCGCATGCACAGGGGGGTTCATCTCCGCACCAGCCAGAGGGTGGTGAATCTGTGGAACTCTTTGCTGCAGAAGGCTGTGGAGGCCAAATCACTGAGTGTCTTTAAGACAGAGATAGATAGGTTCTTGATTAATAAGGGGATCAGGGGTTCTGGGGAGAAGGCAGGAGAATGGGGATGAGAAAAATATCAACCATGATTGAATGGCGGAGCAGACTTGATGGGCCGAGTGGCCTAATTCTGCTCCTTTGTCTTATGATCTTATGGTCTTCTGGAGAACAGGGTACGTACGGTGATTTTTTTCAGACGCAGAACTATCTGACAGAATTGTTGAGTTGTGATCGCATCCACTCCCATGGAAACATTCCAGCAAGATCTGGTAGACAAGTCCAAAACAAACAGCATCGAAAAGCTACTCAAGGATGGATGTAATTAGGAAGCAATCTTTGCAGTTCGACAAAGCTTACAGGTTCTAAGTACACCTGTTAATGTTGACGCACTTACTGGAACATGCAAACCTAACAAGACATGTGGAAGGTCTGACCATCTGCATGCACCACGGCAATGCCCAGCCTTTCAGCAATTCTGCAAAGTATGTGGCAGAAAAGACCATCTAGCAGTGCACTAGAGCAAGGGTTGATGCAGCTACAAAGAACTGTGCACTGATCCAAACAGACTGTACACAATGGGTACCTTCAAGCAATAAAAACATATACATGAGTTAATTGACAAATCTGAAGATGAAGTTGATGTGCACGATGAGACGCAGAGCAGGGAACACAAGTTTCACACTGTCAACCTCATGGAAAACATGGATACCGTCACAGTGTCCAATGTGCTTGCCAAAATTCAAATGATCTGTCTTAAGAAAGTTGGCAACAATTCATTTTGGACATGATTGACACAGCGGCAAGTGCCAATATGCTAACCTCTGTGGATTCTAAAAGACATATCCACAGTCATGGAATGCCATGGAAAAACCTAAGCGCAATGGTTAGCACTGTTGCATCACAGCGCCAGGGTCCCAGGTTCGATTCCTGCTTGGGTCACTGTCTGTGCCGAGTCTGCACGTTCTCTCTGTGTCTGCGTGGGTTTCCTCCTGGTGCTCCGGTTTCCTCTCGCAAGTCCAGAAAGACGTGCTTGTTAGGTGAATTGGACATTCTGAATTCTCCCTCTGTGTACCTGAACAGGTGCCGGAGTGTGGCGACTTGGGGCTTTTCACAGTAAATTCATTGCAGTGTTAATGAAAGCCGACTTGTGACAATAAAGATTATTATTATACTATAGTGCATCTTTCAGTGTACAATGGTTCCCTAATTCAACGTGCAGGATCAGGATCCACAGTCCTGGAGGGCAAGTACAATCAGTCCTCCCGGGTGTCACAGATATTCTACGTCATAAAGGACTAGCAATCACAGGTCTACCAGCATGCCGTGACCTCATACTAATAACAATCCATGGTATTAGTTGGACATCACAGGCAATTCAGCGGTAAAATTTCAAAGTGTCATTTTGAGAGGATTTGGCGAGGTCGCAGCGTGTATTCAACAGCACCTTCATCCCAATATTTAGCCCCCACATGAATCTAGCCATGCCTGGCTCCCTCACCATCTAGTTCGCCTCAGCTGCTCACCACTAACAAGGGAGAGCTGCTTTTAAACGTTCCCTCAGCATTCACTCCCAGTCAACAAACAAGGAAGGCAGCACGCAGACCTGCGTCTCGCTTTGGGATGCCGACCTGACCAGGCTTCTTGACGCCGTTGATGAGAGGTGGGGCACCCTGTTCCCCCGAGGGGGTCGGAGAACCAGCAGCAGGGTCAGCAATGTCACCTGGGAGGTAGTGACAGCTGCAGTGAGTGCGGGCAGCATGGCCAGGAGGACCACTGTCCAATGTTGGAAGGCCAGCGACCTCCACCGAGGGTAAGTTGCCACCTCTCTCCTGGCATCAGTTTTGCCTGTCACCCCTCAAATTCCCAAACCTCCCCTCCTCTCCCCAACCGATTGGCTGACACAACGCACCCTCCCAATATCCAGTCTTCAAGCTTGTTTCTCAGAAGCCCCTGGCCCCCACCAGAACAGCCCTTCATGCCTAGATGCAGTGCCCACACATGCCACCTGCTATAGACCCTCTGAACCATCAAGCGTGCAGATCACAATGTCCTCTCTTCATCCCCGCAGGAGAAGATAACATATAATAAGAGGGAAAGGGCGAAGATGGGAGGAGATCCTCAAAGACACCGGAAATTTCCCAGTGCCCCAGTTGTAGGTATGCATGCTCCAAGGGTGACGGGCATATGTGCAGAATTCTGAGACAGTGGTCACACACGATCTGAACATTTAGGAGTGGAACCCTTTCAGTGTTCGCAGGGCAACATGCATGCTATTGTGCACCCCCTCGATCTGGGACACCCCAGAGATGGTGATGAAACTTGCAGCCTGGCATCTTGGTGGGCGAAGGCAATATAGTCTAATGCCGGGCATACAGAACATCACCTCCAGGATGCACCTGTGGTTGGATGACTGTGATATGCCACACAGGTCCCATGGAGGTGTAGCACTGCAGTGACCTTCCATCAGGAGCAGATGTCCTCCTCCTCTATGGGATGCCATGTCAGCAAGGATATGGCACAGGTGCCACGCTGTATTGCTGTTGAGATGCAGTCTTCTGCGGCATATGCTGTCCATCAGCTCAGGAAGGACGAATGATGCCTGCATGCCTTGGTCGTTGCTGGCCCCTCCTCAGCCTGATGGGCCACAAGGTCTATGTGGTGCCGCCTCCAGACTTCATTGGCGTTGATGCTTTCTATGACGTCTGCCTACCTCAGCTGCCACAAGCTCAGTGAGGGCAGCCTCTGCGGGATCCATAACAGCAAATATTTTTTAATCTGGAAGAAATTGGAGGAGAGAGACTGAAAATTAGTTTGGGCTTCCATCCCAACATTCTCAAGTCCCCCAAGCCTCTCCCACTCTTACCATGACTGTCCTACTTTATCTCAGTGCCATCCAGCGAGCCAATTGTGCTGGCAAATCTTGCTCTGTGCACTCGCCCCCAGACCTCTGCCAGGAACATTAGGGAGGCTGTGCTCAGCTGCTCTCTGCTCATCCAGATACTTACCCTTGGTTCGCGAGCAGATCCTCGGTGGTGAAGCCCTGCTCTTTAGTGTTTGATTGTTGGCAGCAGCCTCTATGGTGCTGACTCTCCGAGAGTTCAGGCACACTGTTCAGGCATCAAAGGTTGCAGGATATGCAGTGCACTAATCATCCTCTCAGACATGGTACCTGTTTCTGTGAGGAGGTATTTGAGAGTTCAGGAGCATGAAGTACTCTTACAACTAACAAGGCTAATTCCTCATTTGAAATACCCTTCATCTGTGAAGCTAGAGGCTGCTCACAGTCAAAGGGAATTAAATTGAATTTCAGGAGAGAAGATACAGCAAGGCTCTGGCCTGGAAGAGTTTGGTAGGACAGACAGGTTGCAGCTTTGGTTGCCCTTGTTATGGGTCTCCACAATACTTAAAGATGGCTTGAATGCCTCACAGCACAAAAACCCCTCACCCCCCCCCCCCCCCCACCCCCCCCGGCACAGGGGCAACCCCTGACTTGGACTCTTCCAGCCCCCCCCCAAACAATCCAACACCCCTGAACGGCCCCCCGCCACACTTCCTACCCCACCCCCCACCCCAAGAACTGGGGCAGCGGCTTCGGTGCCCTTCAGCTGCATGCTGGTAAACGAAAAGGACTGCTCCCCTCTTAATTTCCCCTCAGCAGCCATTGCACCAGCATCACGGTTTTGAAAGGGAGTGCTAAACGACGCCCGCGTTGACTTCCCACTGAAGAGTCAGGTAATTCCTGGATGACCACTTCATTCGACTTCAATCTATCGATTAGTTTGAAATGAATGCAAATTACGCTTTATGATATTCTCGCCACTTTTGGGTGACAGCCGGAATTCTCCATCAGGAGTGGACCGGGTGAACTGCAAAATGTTTCTCTCCAGACACAAATCTCAATTTTGCCCTCTTCCACTAGTCACCCTGTCATGTGAGAGTACCTTTAAGAAATGGGTGTTTAAGAAATGTACCTTTAAGAAATGGGTGTTCATCAGTGATGTCAGAGTGTGGGTGGAGCTGGGCTGTCTGTCAGCTTTTTACTTTTGTTTTAGGCTGTTTGCTGCAGGGTGTGTTTTAGTTTCGTTTTTAGTGTTGGAGCTGAAGCCAGACAAAGCAGGTGTTCTGTTGTTCTATCTGCCATGAAAAGACTATCTCTTGATCATTTGATGAATTCAGAATTATAAATGTTCTCAGTAGTGAATGTAAACCTGATGTGCTTCTGTTAAAAGGTGCTTCTTTTGTCTTCTGGATGTCGTTTAGGAAGTTATTAAGGATTACTTAGTGTTTTATTCTTTGGGGGTTGTATTTGAATTGATGGTTGCTAAGATGTTCACTGTATGTTTTAAAAAGGTTAACTTGAGTTCATAGAATAAACATTGTTTTGCTTTAAAAAATACTTTTCGATTTCTGCTGTACCACACCTGTAGAGTGGGCCGTGTGCTCCCCATGCCATAATCTATCAAAAGTTGTGTGTCAGGTGAACTTCATGATACACTTTGGCATTCTCTAAACCCTGGCCCATAACAAATTGGGGGCTCGTCCGGGATAAAAGTCTATCTAGTGGATGGGCTTAGTGAACTTAAAGACAGTGAGGGGTGAGCATATTGTGGTTGCTTTTCAGGTGTGGTATTTTAGCTTAAGTATGGAGCGTGTTGCGGACAATGGCTCTTTCAGAGGCTCTGAATTTTTTGGGGGTGGAGACGGTCACACGCAGTACTTTATGGACAGAGACTAAAAGCAGACTGTTAGATTTGGCAAAAACATTACAGTTAACATTACCTGACAAAATGTGAAAAGGTAATTATGGCGGCAGCTAAGCATTTAAAGTTGCCTGAGATACAGTTTGACTCATTGGAAATGGCAAAAATTCAGTTACAAATTAAACAAATGGAACATGAGTAAGGATTAAAGCAGCTTGAATACGAAAGAGAGAGAGAGGAAAAAGAAAAGGTGAGAGAAGGAGAAAAGAAGGAATAGCCCGAGCAGAACAAAAAGAAAGAGAAAGGGAGATACAGATCAGGGAAAAAGATAAAGAGAGAGAGTTTGAACTTCAGAAAATGGCCGTGAAATATGACAGTCAGTTAAAATTGGCAGACATAAAGGAAAACGTACAGTTGGATGATAGTGATGAGGATAGTGAGAAAGAGCGTCATAGTCAAAGGCTTGTTCGGGATCTATTTAAATATGTCCAAGCATTGCCAAGGTTTGATGAGAACGAGGTGGAAGCCTTTTTCATTTCATTTGAGAAGGTAGCTAAACAAATGAAATGGCCACAGGACATGTGGGTATTACTGATTCAAACAAAGCTGATAGGCAGGGTTAGTGAAGTGTTTGCATCACTACCGGAGGAGGTATCTAGGACGTATGAGGAGGTGAAAAAATCCATCTTAGGTGCATTTGAAGTAGTGCCTGAAGCCTACAGACAAAGGTTTAGAAATTTAAGGAAAGAATTTAGTCAAACATAGATGGAGCTTGAAAGGCTCAAACAGAGTAATTTTGATAGGTGGATAAGGGCTTTGAAAATACATGAAACATATGAAGCTCTCAGAGAAATTAGACATTTGGTGGAGTTTGAAAAGTCAATTTCTGATGTAGTGAGAACTCATGTGGAAGAGCAGAGGGTTAAAACTGCGAGGTTAGCAGCAGAACTGGCAGATGATTATGAATTAGTTCATAAATCAAAGCTTGGTTTCCAACATCAGTTTCAGCCTGTGAGGGATAGAAACTGGGGACATGAGAAATACTCAAGTGGTAAAGGTAAAGGTGATCTGATGGGAGATAATAAGGAGAGTATACCTCAGATTTAAAAAGAAATCCAGGAGGGTGGAAAAGAAATGAAAAGTTTCAAATGTTTTCACTGTAATAAACTAGGCCATGTAAAGTTCACAGTGTTGGTGGTTGAAGAAAAGCACTGGGAAGGCTGATGTGGTAAAACAGGATAAGACAGTGGGGTTTGTTAAAGTGGTAAAGGAAAGCCCAAGTGAAGTGAAGGAGGTGCAAAAGATTGTACAGCCTGATCAAGAGGTGATTGGTAAGAAGGTGCCAAATCTCTTTAAAGAATTTACTTGTGTGGGTAAAGTTTACTCATGTGTATCAGGAGGAGCAGGTAAAGAAGTCACAATTTTAAGAGATACGGGAGCTAGTCAATCTTTATTGGTAAGAGATGAGGAATTATGTAGTTTGGGAAGAATGTTGCCAGAAAAGGTGGTAATATGTGGAATTCAGGGTGAGAGGTGTAGTGTTCAATTATATAAGGTAAGGTTGGAAAGTCCAGTGAAGAGTAGCGAAGTGGTAGTAAGAGTAATAGAGAAACTATCTTGCCCAGGAATACAGTTTATCTTGGGTAATGATATAGCTGGATCACAGGTGGGAGTGATGCCTACTGTGGTTGATAAGCCAGTGGAAAATCAGACAACTGAAGTGTTGAAGGACGAATATCCTGGGATTTGTCCGGATTGTGTAGTAACAAGGTCGCAAAGTCACAGGTTAAATCAAGAGGAGAAATCAAAGAGTGAAGATAAAGTTGAAGTGCAATTATCAGAAACGATTTTTGATCAGATGGTTGAAAAAGAAGATGAACAGGTGGAGGAAGAGGCGGATATTTTTAGTTCAGAAAAATTGGCGGAGTTACAACAGAAAGATGTAGAAATAAAACGGATGAATCAGAAAGCCTACACGGAAGAGGAATCTGAGTAGATACCAGAGTGTTATTACCGTAAAAGTGATGTCTTGATGAGAAAATGGAGACCTTTACATATGCAGGCGGATGAAAAGTGGGCAGAAGTTAATCAAGTAGTATTGCCAGTAGGGTATAGAAAGGAGGTGTTGCAAGTTGCACATGAGGTACCAGTGGGAGGTCATTTGGGAATAAGGAAAACTCAAGCTAAAATCCAGAAACATTTTTATTGGCCTGGACTACATAAAGACGTAGTTAACTTTTGTCAATCATGTCACACATGTCAAGTGATAGGGGAACCTCAAGCATTGATAAAACCAGCACCCTAAATACTCATTCCAGCATTTGAGGAACCTTTTACAAGAGTCCTAATTGATTGCGTAGGACCGCTTCCTAAAATAAAAAGTGGGAATCAATATCTTTTGACTATAATGGATGTGTCTACTAGGTTTCCAGAGGCCATTCCAGTACGTAACATTACAGCTAAAAAGATTGTGGAGGAGTTACTTAAATTCTTTACTAGATATGGACTACCCACAGAAATACAATCGGATCAAGGATCAAATTTTACCTAAAGGTTATTCAAAGAAGTTATGGATAGCTCAGGAATAAAACAATTTAAATCAACTGTGTACCATCCAGAATCGCAGGGAGCGTTAGAAAGATGGCATCAGACATTAAAGACAATGTTGAAGGCTTATTGTCAAGATTATCCAAGGGACTGGGATAAAGGAATTCCATTTGTACTGTTTGCAATTAGGGATGCACCTAATGAGTCAAACAAATTCAGTCCTTTTGAACTAATTTTTGGTCATGAGGTAAGAGGACCATTTAAATTGATTCAGGAAAAATTGGTGAGTGAGAAACCGGAAATTACATTATTGGATTACGTGTCGAATTTTAGGGAACAATTAAATAGAGCAGGTGAATTGGCTAGCCAACATTTAAAAGTTGCACAAAATGTGATGAAACGGAAAACGGACAAGAAATCTAAAGTTCGTAGTTTTGCCAGTGGAGATGAAGTTTTAGTATTGTTACCAGTGGTAGGTGACCCTTTAAAAACAATGTTTTGTGGACCTTATCAGATTGAAAGGAAATTAAGTGAGGTGAATTATGTGGTAAAAACACCAGATAGAAGGAAGACTCACCGAGTGTGTCATGTGAATATGCTTAAAACGTACTTTGAAAGGGAAGGAGAGAAAAAGAAGGAGGTTTTAATGATTCTAACTCAAAGTGACAAATCAAATCCAGATGACTTGGAATATGACATACCTCAAATTAAATTGGAAAACGAGGATGTTCTTAAAAATTGGGTTAAATTGTTGAGTTACCTTCCAGAGGAAAAATGGACTTACCTGAAAGAATTATTGATATCACATGGGCAAGTTTGTAGAGATAAATTGGGAAGTACTGAAATGGCTATACATGATGTAGATGTGGGAAATGCTGTTCCAATCAAGCAACATCCAGACAGACTTCACCCTTTAAAATTGGCACAAGTTAACAAAGAGATTGAGAGTATGCTTAAAACTGGCATAATTGAAGTGGGTTGCAGCCAATGGAGCTCACCCATAGTGATGGTACCTAAACCTGACGGTACCCAACGGTTGTGTGTGGACTATAGAAAGGTTAATGCAGTTACAAGAACGGACTCTTATTCTATCCCACGTTTGGAGGATTGCATTGAGAAAGTGGGACAACGAGCTTTTATTTCCAAACTCAATTTACTTTAAGGTTACTGGCAGGTATCTTTATCCGAAAGGGCAAAGGAGATTTCAGCTTTTGTGACTCCAGATGGTATATACCAATTCAAAGTTATGCCATTTGGCATGAAAAAAGGTCAACTAACAAATTTCAATGGTCAACTAACAAATTTGTTTCCGGATTACCCAATTGTGCAGTATACATCGACGATCTGATAATTTTCAGCCAGACATGGACAGAACGTTTGAAACATCTGATGGAGTTATTCGATCGACTTCAGGAAGCTGGTTTGGTGATAAACCTAGCCAAAACTGAATTTGGAAAAGCCCAAGTCACTTTCCTTGACCATACAATCGAATGGTCACACAGGATGTGAAACCAACAGTTATTGAGGAGTTTCCGATACCCTCAAGACGAAGGGAAATAATGCAATATCTTGTCATGAGTGAATTTGATCGAACATTTGTGCAAAGGTTTTGTAGCGTGGACTTGCTGAAGAAATGTTGAAAATTTCAATGGACAGCGGAGTTTCACAGGCCTTTGACTGCCTGAAAGCTGTGATAACCAATGCTCCTGTGTTGGAGAATCGCAAGGGACTCTGTGATCAGATTGAACTAAAGTATCTGACTTTAAAGAGACTTGCTAAGGCGTAGAGGAATGGATGGATCATGCAGAGACCTTCTTGTTCAAAGAGAGTATCAATCGAGAAGGATTTCAGTTGGAAGAAGACAAACGAAAAAAAAATGGACTATATTATTATACCTGTTTGCGTGTGTTGTTTTTTGAAACAAAAAGGTATATTTACTGTGTGCATTTCTTAAAGGATAGTGAAAAGGAGAAAAATGAAACCATCTTGTAATTGACGGTTTATTTTTTTCTTGGGGGGGAGGTGTCATGTGAGAGTACTTTTAAGAAATGGTTGTTTAAGAAATGTACCTTTAAGAAATGGGTGTTTATCAGTGATGTCAGAGTGTGGGTGGAGCTGAACTGTCTGTCAGCTTTTTAGCTTTATTTTAGGCTGTTTACTGCAGGGTGTGTTTTAGTTTCGTTTTCAGTGTTGGCGCTGAAGCCAGACAAAGCAGGTGTACTGTTGTTCTCTCTGCCATGAAAAGACTATCTCTTGATCATTTGGTGAATTCAGAATTATAAATGTTCTCAGTAGTGAATGTAAACCTGATGTGCTTCTGTTAAAAGAAGTTTCTTTTGTCTTCTGGATGTCGTTTAGGAAGTTATTAAGGATTACTTAGTGTTGTATTCTTTGGGGGTTGTATTTGAATTGATGGTTGCTAAGATGTTCACTGTATGTTTTAAAAAGGTTAACTTGAGTTCATAGAATAAACATTGTTTTGCTTTAAAAAATACTTTTCGATTTCTGCTGTACCACACCTGTAGAGTGGGCCGTGTGCTCCCCATGCCATAATCTATCAAAAGTTGTGTGTCAGGTGAACTCCATGATACACTTTGGCATTCTCTAAACCCTGGCCCATAACAAATTGGGGGCTCGTCCGGGATAAAAGTCTATCTAGTGGATGGGCTTAGTGAACTTAAAGACAGTGAGGGGTGAGCATATTGTGGTTGCTTTTCAGGCGTGGTATTTTAGCTTAAGTATGGAGCATGTTGCAGACAATGGCTCTTTCAGAGGCTCTGAATTTTTTGGGGGTGGAGACGGTCACACGCAGTACCTTATGGACAGAGACTAAAAGCAGACTGTTAGATTTGGCAAAAACATTACAGTTAACATTACCTGACAAAATGTGAAAATGTAATTATGGCGGCGGCTAAGCATTTAAAGTTGCCTGAGATACAGTCTGACTCATTAGAAATGGCAAAAATTCAGTTACAAATTAAACAAATGGAACATGAGTAAGGATTAAAGCAGCTTGAATACGAAAGAGAGAGAGAGGAAAAAGAAAAGGTGAAGGAGAAAAGAAGGAATAGCCCGAGCAGAACAAAAAGAAAGAGAAAGGGAGATACAGATCAGGGAAAAAGATAAAGAGAGAGAGTTTGAACTTCAGAAAATGGCCGTGAAATATGACAGTCAGTTAAAATTGGCAGACATAAAGGAAAACGTACAGTTGGATGATAGTGATGAGGATAGTGAGAAAGAGCGGCATAGTCAAAGGCTTGTTCGGGATCTGTGCCAGGGACAGTACCAGCTGTGAGCCCTCTGGGCAGCACCATGGGTGGGGTTCCCCTTTTGTGTGTGGGAGAAGATTGATGCCTGTGAGGAGGGAAAGATGGCCTCTGAGACTGCAATGCCGGAGGTGGTGGTGGGGGGGGAAGATTCGGAAGCGAGGTAGAGAGGGCTCCTGTCAATGAAGTGCTGAGGGGCGGTGCCCCAATGTTGGCATTTGGGGGGGGGGAGGATGCCGCAATGTTGGCATTGTAAGATTTGCGAGGTGCCCCATTATTTGTGGAGTGGTGGACAAGCCCCTGAAGTTTGTGAAGGGGGTCCTCTGTATCTGTGGGGTTGTGCCCATCAGGGCACCCTTTGTAGATGGTGCCCCAATCTTGGTGGAGCGGGCCTTGCCCGCTCAATCAGACCTTGCCCCGCCCTGCCACAACGACAGCGTAAACCTCACTCATTTGTTTTTCTCAGCGTGCCTGAAAATCCAGACTCAGCTGTGCAGCTGAAGAGCTACGCGCTGGTTTTCAGTCTGAACCTGACACTCTGAAAATATATGGGAAAGTTCCGCACACACACGCATACACTTCAAACTTTCTTTCTTTGTATAAATATTCTCAGGTCTAAAGAGGGTGCCATGTAGCACAGTGGTTAGCACTGTTGTTTCACAGTTCCAGGTCCCAGGTTCGATTCCCGGCTTGGGTCACTGTCTGTACAGAGTCTGCACATTCTCCCCGTGTCTGCATGGTTTTCCTCCGGGTGCTCCAGTTTCCTCCCACAGTCCAAAGATGTGCAGGTTAGGTGGATTGGCCATGCTAAATTACCCTTAGCGCCCAAAAAGGTTAAATGGGGTTACTGGGTGACGGGGGTAGGGTGGCGGTGTGTGCTTACGTAGGGTGCTCTTTCCAAGGGCCGGTGATGACTCGATGGGCCGAATGGCCTCCTCATGCTCTGTAAATTCTATGATTCTAAAGAAATTAACCAATAGTGTGTTTACACAATTCCTTGTTTTTACGATTGGTTTCTTTATATCACCATAACAACATGACAGGTTGAAGGATAAATATTGACCAGGACTCTAGGGGCATCTGTCCTACACTTCTTTGAAATGCATCCATTTGAGAAATGTGCCCCGGCGTAACACCAAATCCAAAGGATGAGGCTCCAACAGTTTAACATTGTCATGTTAACCTCGATTATGTACATAGAGACTTGGAGTGGCATCTCAACCCACAAACAGCGGCCGGGAATTTCCAGCTCTCCTGGATATGACTCGCCATTGGTCGCCAGTGGGAACCTGCAGTCTTACCAAAGTCAATGGCTATTGGCCTTGCTCACCTACCACGCCACTGGGGAACCTGCTGCCCCCACCCCGGTCACCTTTATAGGGACCGGCGATCCCGCTGGCAGGAAGGGTCGGAAAATCCCACCCACTGACTCAGAAGCAAGCATACTACCTCTGAACCATTGCAGACAGCACCAAGTTTCCTCTCCCAGATAAACAAATCACTTCACTCTTATGAACCTACAGGGGCCGATTGTGGTGCTCAGTTTTCCATTCAATTCATACACAATTCCCACCTGGAAAGATTTGATACCCGTCAAGGTCAAGCAAGCTGTAGCTTTCGCATTTGTGAAGTGAATTGTTCAATCACTTTGTTGTGAAATAGTTGGTGGTCTTTCTGTTAAGGTTTCCTGGGCTTTCCAGTCTAAAAAAAAGGTTGAAGCTATAACATCAAAGGATGTGGCACTCAGAGCAGAAGTCGAATCTGAAATATTCAATCACCCTCAATACAATGCCATCAAAAGTCATTGTTAAGCAGACCTAAAAAGTTGTAGGTATTGAAATCCATTGTTCAGGATAAAAGTGACCTGAAGGAATTCTTTGAATGTCACGTTACACCATGGTTTAAAATAAGAAGAGTGGCCTTTAAAAAATATATTCAAACCATTTTGAAATTGGTCACTGCTTTGCTAAAACATCAAAGCACTTGTACTGACTTTCACCTCTCAATGGAAATTTCAATTTCTGTAGAAACAAGAAGTTACATCATTAAAGAGAGGGGAGTTTTGGCATTTAAATTATCTCAGACGGTTTGAATTTATTACATGAAACTTCTTAACCAATCCATTCTCTTTTCTTTCATTTTGTCCTGTTGCTTGTGTCACCAAACCTACATTGGTTATGGTTGTCCAATGATTTGTTACCAATAATCTTGTATTAGCAATGGCTTTTTTCTGCTAGTGCCAATCAGATTATTCTCAGACTCACTTCTTGTCAGCAGTTTAATTTGAAGTTTCTACACTGATCCCTCTCTGTTTGCAGTTTCTTGTTAATTCCTCTATCCCTGTTCTGTGTCTTCTCATCAACGGTAATTATGATTTACTGATTGCTCACATTAGAGATCCTTTCTAACAATGAATTATATTGTCTCTGACAGTCTCACCCCTGTTGTGCTGTGTCTTTCCTTTAGATCGACATCTATTTTCTCATTAGAATGTTCTACATGGGGCGAGGAGACAGGCAGTGGGAAGAGACGCTGTGGAGAAACTGTTTTTTATTTGAAAGGTAAATGCAGCGCCCTCAGAAAGCAATCTCCTGGAGGCATTTCCGAAGGGGAAGTCACAACGGAATCACAGAATCGTTACAGCGCAGATGGGTGTCATTTGACCCATCATGTCTCCCTCGGAATGAGCAAATTACTTAGTGCCATTCACCCTCCTTCCCCCATAACATTCTTCCTCCTCCAACAACGGTCTAATTCCCTCTTGAACGCTTCAAGTGAACCCGCCTCCACCAAACTCTGAGACAGTGCGTTCCAGACCTTAACCACTCACAAACAAGCTTTTGCTTAAATCGATTTTGTTTCTTTTACCAATGTCTTTAACGCCCTTTCATTCCACATCCTTTCACAATTGGGAACAGTTTCTCTCTATTTAATCTGTCCTCGTAGTTTTGAACACCTCTATCAAATCTCCTCTCAGCCTTTTCTTCTCCAAGGAAAACAGTCCTGATTTCCCAATCTATCTTCATAATTGAAGTTCCTCACCACTGGAACCATTCTCGTGAATCTTTTCTGTGCTCTCTCCAAGGCTCTCCCATCCCTCCTAAAGTACGGCACCCAGAACGGGACACATTTCTCTCGCTGAGGCTGTATTAGTCTTCTTTACAAGTTCAACATAACCTCCTTGCTCGTATCTTAGGATACCGCATGCTTTATCAACCTGTTCTGCCACCTTCAATAACATATACACGCAACTAGTCCTCTGCTGCTGCACCACCTTTAGAATTGTACCCTTTAGGTTATGTTGTCCCTTCACATTGTTCTACCAAAACTAATCACCTCATACTTCTCCGCATTGAACTTCATTTGTCACCTGTCAGCCCCTTCCACCGATTAGTCTACACCCTTTTGAAGTTCTATACTTTCCTCAACACAGTTCATAATGTTTCCAAGTATCGTATAATCTGTAAACTTTAATATTGTGTCCCATACACACAGGAACAGGGCATTAATATACATCAGAAAAAGCCAGGGTCCCAACACTGAACTCTGGGGGTCACTGCCTGAACGCTCCCAATCTATATTTGGATAATTGAAGTCCCCAATTATAAGTACTCTATCATTTTTGAAAATCTGTGTAACTTCCTTGCTAATTTGGTCTTTTCCATCCTTTCCACTCGTTGCTAGTCAATAGACTACTGTCATGTGGGAGTACCTTTAAGAAATGGGTGTTTTTTATAGAATAATTGTAGTGGGTGTACCTTTAAGAAATGGGTGTTTATTACTGCAGTGATGTCAGTGTGTGGGTAGAGCTGGTCTGTCTGTCTGTGTTTTTTGGTTTTGTTTTAGTGTTGGAGCTGCAGCCAGCCAAAGAAGGTGTAATGTTGTTTCTCTCTGCCATCTAAAGACTATCTCTTGACCATTTGGTGAATTCAGAGTGATAACTGTTCTCGGTAGTTAATTTAAACCTTATGTGCTTCTGGTTAAAAAAAAGTGTAATGTCTTTATGGATGTTAAAAGGAAGGTTTAAGGATTACTTAGTGTTGTATTCTTTGACGGTTGTATTTGAATTGATGGCTGCTAAGATGTTCACTGTATGTTTTAAAAAGGTTATCTTGAGTTCATAGAGAGAGCGGTCGCGGGTTGAGGAGCTCCTGGAGGGGAACAAAGCTGCGCCTCGCTCCGCGTCGGGAACCTGCAGCCACCACGCAATTCATCCGTTTGCCCCCCCCCCCCCCCCCCGCAACAAGAGAGTGGGAACGAAGTAAATCCCGGACTCCAAAGCCCAATTGAGCGGGAGAACTGGGCGCTTGGGAGCGTAGCGATCCTGCAGCAGCCCCCCCCCCCCGCCCTCCCCACGCATGGCAGCAGAGCGCAGGGCAGGACGAGCGGCGGCCCGAACCAAAGCGGGAACCGAGCCAGCAGGAACGACCGCGACCACCCCCCCCACCATCCGTCAGGAGAGCGCAGGACCATGGGTGAGTGAGGGAAAAGAAAAAAGAACTTCCCCTTTTGCAAAAACAAAACTTTGAACAGAAAACTTTTAAAGAGAATTTTTTTTTTCACTTTTTTGTTTTCACTTTAAAAAAAACAAATTCTCTTGAAAATAATCTTATTTTTAAAAAGTGGTAAAGGAGAGAAGGGAGGGGGAAAGAAAAAGGGGGAAAAGAAAGGGGAAAAAAAGGGAGGGGGAAAAAAAAGGGGGGGAAATGCCAGAAGGGAGCCAAAGCAGAGGGAGAAGTGGCACCAAAAGCAGACGGGGCAATGTGCGAGCCCGTTCAAACGAGCTAATCAGCGCACAAAGTGGCGGAACGGAAGGTTCGCCACAACAAAAAGAATTGGGCAGACAGGAACATTTTCCCCCTGGGCCAGGGAGGAACTGGAACTGAAAGGCAGCCTTTGCCAAGACGCTGAGGGAACATCAGCAGGAAAACAAGTTAAAGGCTAGGGCAGACACAGAGGCCGCAGTGCAGGCAGCAATGGCCAAGGCCCTGGCGGAAGTGCAGCACGCCCTGGGAAGAGTAGAGGAGAAACTGGAAGCCCAAGAGGAGAAACTGGAAGCCAGAGTGTCTGCAAGTTAGCCCCCACGCGGCGAACTCAGCGGCAATCTTTAAGCACTGGCTGACGTGTTTTAAAGGGTATCTCGAGACGGCTGAAAACGCACCACGGGAGAGCAGAAACTGCGTGTCCTGCACTGGTTAAGGCCTCTCGACCCTTTGAACGCCTCAGTTTGGATTTCAAAGGCCCCCTCCCCTCCACCGATCGCAACGCGTACTTCCTGAACGTCGTTGACGAATACTCCCGTTTCCCTTTCGCCATCCCCTGCCCCGACATGACAGCGTCCACGGTCATTAAAGCCCTCGGTACCATTTTTACACTGTTCGGTTTCCCTGACGATATCCATAGCGACAAGGGGTCCTCCTTTATGAGTGACGAACTACGTCAATTCCTGCTCAGCAGGGGCATAGCCTCAAGCAGGACGACCAGTTACAACCCCCGGGGGAATGGGCAGGTAGAAAGGGAGAATGGAACGGTCTAGAAGGCCGTCCTGCTGGCCCTCCAGTCTAGGAGCCTCCCAATTTCCCACTGGCAGGAAGTCCTCCCGGATGCCCTTCACTCTATCCGGTCCCTGCTGTGCACCACCACGAATCAAACGCCTCACGAGCGCCTCCTCCTCTTTCCTAGGAAGTCCTCCTCTGGAACGTCACTTCCGACCTGGCTAGCAGCTCCGGGACCCATTCTGCTCCGGAAACATGTGCGGGCGCACAAGTCAGATCCGTTGGTGGAACGGATGCATCTCCTTCACGCCAACCCGCAATACGCCTATGTGGAGTACCCCGATGGCCGACAGGTGCATCCCTGCGAGATCTGGCGCCCGCCGGAGCTACCCGCACCCCCCCCTTACGCCGATCACCACCTCCTCACTCCCGCCGGTTCATCCCGCAACCACCCCCTTCCCGGGGGGTTCGGTTCTCCTCCCAGACCCGCCCAGGAGTAAGGACACAGGGGACAGCGCTACGCTCCCAGAGTCGACGGGACTCGAGCCAGCGCCATCACCACCACGCCCGAGACGATCGGAAAGGATGACCAGGGCGCCCATCCGGCTCTTCGAATCATTTTAACTCTCGACGTTTTCAGTTATTGTGTCTTGTTATAGTTATGGCATCATGCTGACCCTGTTTGGCCCGTTGGCCCAGTTTTCAGTTATTGTGTCTTGTTATAATTATGGCATCATGCCGACCCTGTTTGGCCCGTTGGCCCAGTTGAAGCGATAATTTTGTGTTTTGTTCAAAGTTACGGTACAGTACCGACTCTGTAAAAACCTACCACCATGCGAACCACCATCCCGTCGGGTTTTTTTTTCAACAAGGGGTGAATGTAGTGGTATGTATTAGGGGTAATACGGTACACCACGTGTCGACAGGCTATTGGTGGAGGGATGCCAGGTCCTGATAGGATCTGCCACCTACTGGACTCCACCCAGAAATGCCGGTATAAGAACCCAGTTTTCCCTCCATTTCCCTCAGCAGCTGCATTCTGTAACACGCTGCTGGGGATAAGGTTCTGCTTAATAAAGCCTTCAATTGACATTACCTCAACCTGCCTCGCATCATATTGACGGTGCTACAGTCATTTTATGGAGCAGATGGGAGCGGTGGACCCCTGGGGGTTCACCCACCCAGGGGAGAAGGAGTTCTCTTTCTTCTCCCCAGTGCACAATGTATACACCAGAATTGATTTCTTTGTGGTGGGGAAAACGGTGTTTCCAGAGATAGACAAAGTGGAATACTCCGCAATTTTGATATCCGACCACGCTCCACACTACACGGACGTGAGGCTGGAGACGGGCAGGGTCCAACGCCCCACATGGCGGGTGGACATTGCCCTAATAGCTGACAAGGCCTTCGACGAAAAGATATCGCGGGCCATAGCAGAGTACACAGAGAACAACCAGAATGGGGAGGTCTCACCCTCCACGTTCTGGGAAGCGCTAAAGGCCGTACTAAGAGGGGAAATCATCGCTTTCAAAGCGCAAAAAGATAGGGAGGAAAGGGCGGCTAGGCAGCAGCTGGTCGACTACATACTGGAGGTAGACCGTAAATACTCCGAGGCCCCGACCGTGGAGCACCTGGCGGAGGGGAAAGAGCTACAAAGGAACTTTGATTTGCTCTCCACCAGGAAAGCAGTGCACCAATTCTGCCAGGCACGTGGGACCCTAGACGAACATGGAGACAAAGCCAGCCGTCTGTTGGCACACCAGCTGAGAAAGCAGGCAGCCACCAGAGAAATTGCTCAAATCAATTTCTCTTGGAGTGAATGTTTCACACTTGGAGTATAGTGTTCAATTCTGGTCGCCACACTACCAGAAGGATGTGGAGGCTTTAGAGAGGGTGCAGAAGAGATTTACCAGAATGTTGCCTGGTATGGAGGGCATAAGCTATGAGGAGCGATTGAATAAACTCGGTTTGTTCTCACTGGAACGAAGGAGGTTGAGGGGCGACCTGATAGAGGTATACAAAATTATGAGGGGCATAGACAGAGTGGATAGTCAGAGGCTTTTCCCCAGGGTAGAGGGGTCAATTACTAGGGGGCATAGGTTTAAGGTGAGGGGGGCAAAGTTTAGAGTAGATGTACGAGGCAAGTTTTTTACGCAGAGGGTAGTGGGTGCCTGGAACTCACTACCGGAGGAGGTAGTGGAGGCAGGGACGATAGGGACATTTAAGGGGCATCTTGACAAATATATGAATAGGATGGGAATAGAAGGATACGGACCCAGGAAGTGTAGAAGATTGTAGTTTAGTCGGGCAGTATGGTCGGCACGGGCTTGGAGGGCCGAAGGGCCTGTTCCTGTGCTGTACATTTCTTTGTTCTTTGTTTGTTTGTTGATCAGGGATACCAGAGGCACATTAGAAACAGAACCAGAAAAGAGCAACAAACCCTTCAAGGCCTTCTACCAAGGGCTGTACACCTCAGAGCCCCCAATGGGGGAGTCCGGGATGAAACGGTTCCTTGATGGACTGGACATTCCAGTCGTGGGGGAGGGCAAAAAACGGGGCCTGGAAGCACCACTAGCACTGGGAGAGATCATGGACAGCATTAGCACGCGGGGAAGGCGCCGGGATCAGACGGGTTCCCGGCGGACTTCTACAAAAAATTTGCGATAGCACTGGCCCTGCACCTGCCGGAGATGTTCACAGACTCGCTAGCTAGGGGCACGCTGCCACCCACGCTAGCACAGGCCTCAAAAGACAAAGACCCAACGGAATGTGGGTCATACAGACCCATCTCACTGCTGAACACAGATGCCAAAATACTGGCCAAAATCCTAGCCAAAAGGCCAGAAGACTGTGTACCAGAGGTGGTCGCAGAGGACCAGTTGGGTTTTGTCAAAGGTAGACAGCTTACCTTGACCATCAGGCACCTGCTGAACGTGATAATGACCCCTCCGGGGAGAGAATACCAGAGGTGATCGTCTCCCTAGACGTAGAAAAGGCCTTCGACGGAGTTGAATGGAAATACCTCATAGAGGTACTGGAGCGGTTCGGGCTTGGAACAGGGTTCACCTCCTGGGTAAAGCTACTATACAACACCCCCATGGTGAGTGTACGGACCAACAATACCAACTCCCGATACTTCCAGCTGCACAGGGGCACCAGACAAGGATGACCACTGTCCCCGCTGCTGTTCGCTCTAGCGATCGAGCCACTAGCAATCGTGCTCAGAGCAGCAAAATGCTGGAGGGGGATCCGAAGGGGCGGCAGAGAGCACAGAGTCTCACTCTATGCAGATGATCTGCTCCTCTACATTTCGGATCCACAAAGCAGCACGGACGGAATCATCGCAATCCTGAAAGAGCTTGGCGCCTTCTCGGGCTACAAACTCAACATGAACAAAAGCGAGATCTTCCCGGTACACCCACAAGGAGGGGGAGCAGCACTAACGGGACTGCCGTTTAAAAGAGCTCGACACAAATTCCGCTACCTGGGGATCCAAATAGCCCATGACTGGAAAGGGATCCACAAATGGAACCTCACCAGTCTGACGGAGGAAGTAAAAAAGGACCTGCAAAGATGGAACACACTCACACTCTCCCTCACGGGGAGAGTCCAGACGATCAAAATGAACGTGCTGCCCAGGTACCTCTTCCTACTTAGATCCATCCCGATTTACATCCCCAAGGCCTTTTTCAAAGCACTAGACAAACTAATCAAGAAGGTCCTACAAAAAACAAAATCCGGTGGTGGGGGGCTAACCCTCCCAAACCTACAATTCTACCACTGGGCGGCGACGGCCGAGCGAATAAGGGGATGGATCAAGGAGCCAGAAGCCAAGTGGGTGCGGCGGAAGAGGCCTCCTGCATGGGGACCTCCCTCCAGGCCCTCGCCACGGCCGCACTCCCATCCTCACCCAAAAAACACTCCAGCAGCCTGGTGGTGATAGCCACCCTCCAGTCCTGGAACCAACTACGGCAACAATTTGGCCTGACCAAAATGTCGGGTAAAGCTCCCATCTGCAACAACCATAGGTTCACGCCAGCGCTGACTGACGCCACCTTCACAAGGTGGTGACAGGACAGAGGGACACTGACAGTCAGGGACCTATACACCGATGGCAGGATCGCAACACTGGATGAACTGACAGAGAAATTCCAGCTAGCCAGGGGGAACAAGCTAAGGTACCTGCAACTCAAAAACTTCCTACGAAAGGAGACAAGGACATACCCACAACCGCCACGACAGACATTACTGGAAGAGTTACTGGACGCAAGCATACGAGATAAAGGAAACTGTAGCGATATGTATGACCAACTGGTAGAAGGGGCCGACACCATACTGGACACAACAAGAAAGAAATGGGAGGAGAACCTGGGGATTGAAATAGGGTGGGGACTCTGGAGCGAAGCACTGCATAGGGTCAACGCCACTTCCACGTGCGCAAGGCTCAGCCTGACACAGCTAAAAGTGGTACATGGAGCTCACTTAACAAGAACCCGTATGAGTAGGTTCTTCCCGGAGGTGGAGGACAGATGTGACTGGTGCCAAGGTGGCCCAGCCAACCACGCCCACATGTTCTGGTCTTGCCCCAGACTTCCTGGGTACTGGATAGCCTTCTTCAAGGCAATGTCCAAAGTGGTGGGGATGACCTGAAAGTGGAGGTCTTCGGGGTTTCAGACCAGCCAGATCTATTCTTGGGGAGGAGGGCGGATGACCTTACCTTTGCCTCCCTGTTCGGCAGCACCATCCAAAGCTGCAGACTGGCTGTCCGACCTCTCGGAATCTCTCCAAATGGAGAAAATCTAATTCGCCATCCAAAGGTCAGACGACGGGTTCCACAGAACGTGGGAGTCATTTACCCAATTGTTCCGGGACCTGTTTGTGGATAACGAACAAGAGGAAGGTTAGCCAGGTAGCCAAGAATCAGGGGAAAGTAGCCAAAGCATGAGAGATAGAGGGAGAGATAGACCGGGAGAGGGGGGGTGGGGGTGGGGTGGGGGGGTGGACAGCTAAACCTAAGAGGAAAGGAAGGCGAACCACAGGAGGGGGGGAGGGGGGGAGAGGGAAGGGACAGGGAACAAGAGAGGAGAACCAGGGAGGTGGGGGGATGCAGGGAAATAACAGTCGGAAGGAGGGCACGGGATACGATAACAAACTTGGCATTTCTCGGAACAGAGAACAAGGAGAATACAGGCGAAAGACGGGAGGAACGGCTGAAGCGGAGGTGAGCGCGAGACGACAACAGCAGCGAGATCCGTCCGGGAGAAGCAAGTGACAACACCAACACCAAACCCATTCGAGTATTGCCCTTCGTAATTGTTTCTCCGGCAGCCAAATGTATATTTACCTCCCAGTCTCCCCCCCCCCCCCCCCCCCCTCCCTCCCCCCACAAACAGTCGCCTACGTATGTGTTGTAAATAATTTTGCCAGTTGTACAGAGTTGCTGCTGTTGAGCTGGTGCACAATACCCTACCAGTTATTCTATTTTATTTTTTATTTTATTTTTTATTATGACTTTTTTTTGGTATGTTTGGGTGTGCCCTTCTCTTCTATATATGTATATATAGACATATATTTCTTATTCTGTGTACATAACGGTAAATATACTTTGTTCAAAACCCCAATAAAAACATTTATTTAAAAAAACTTGAGTTCATAGAATAAGCATTGTTTTGCTTTAAAAATTACTGTTAGATGTTTGCTGCACCACACCTGTAGAGTGGGCTGTGTGCTCCCCATACCACAATCTAGTAAAAGTGTTGGGTCAGGTGAACTCCATGATACACTTTGGGATTCTCTAAACCCTGGCCCATAACACTACACTTTAGCTCAAGTCAAAGTGATTCCCTCTCCCTCTTTACCCTCTCCCTCTTCTATCTTCCTATTTTCCTGAACAGTCCTTCAGTCTGCCATCATTTACTGAAAGTCTATGCTGGCAGTCCTATTAGTGTGGGCACCTGTAAATGGTATATAAACTCAGACATTGCACCTCCTCTCTCCATTGACATTTGACGGTGGCAATTGTTGAGGTCTAAGCTGCATGTACCTTGGGTGCTTACACTGGGATGTGCTGTAAATGAACACGTATGGGGACACAAACTTAGAGCTATGTTGGAAAGGAAAACCCTGGATGCAGAGTCTTTGTAGATTTTATTAGAAGGACCGATGCTCACAGGCAACATACCTAAGGGGCTGGATTCTCCGTTTGGGAGACTAAGTCCCCACACCGGCGTGAAAACGGTAATGTTTTGCTGCAGGAAAACTGGCACAAAATGGCCACCGAATCCCCGTTTTGCTGGGGGCTAGCAGGGAGGCAGTATAGAGCTTGGAGCTTGAATATAGCCCCGAGCATTTCCGGTTCCGTGGCCGCGCATGCGCACGGGATCGGCCTGCAACGGCCTTGCCGTGCTTCATGGTGGACTCAGCCCGCAGACCCGGACTGCAAAAGTAGTGCCCCCTTTCGGCCGCTCGCGTGCCCTGAACCGCCTGCCAACAGTGCCCTCAGCCCTGAATGAAGCCCCCCCCGCCCACGGATCGGCCCTCCCCCCACTGTGGCGGCGCTGGATTGACTCCGCAGCCACCATGTTAAAGTTCACGACGGGTGAGACCACCCGTGTCCCACGCCGTCACAGTGCTTCAATAGAACATACATAGAACGTAGAACAGACAGTGCAGAAGGAGGCCATTCGGTCCATCGAGTCTACACGGACCCACTTTAGCCCTCACTTCCACCCTATCTGCGTAACCCAATAACCCAATAACCCAATAAGTGAGGCAGCTTTGGCAATTTATCATGGCCAATCCACCTAACCTGCACTTCTTTGGACTGTGGGAGGAAACCGGAGCACCTGGAGGAAACCCATGCAGACACTGGGAGAACGTGCAGACCCCGCACAGACAGTGACCCAACGAGGAATCGAACCTGGGACCCTGGCGCTGTGCGGCCACAGTGCTATCCACTTGTGCTACCGTGCTGTCAATGGTCGAAGACTGCCACTTAAATCTGGGCAAATACAGGCTATTGTGTGGTCTGAGTGAATCAGCTACCTCTGAGTTCACACATTCATGAAATCACTTCATTGTGCCTGTGGGCGGGATTTTCCACGCTACCCGTTGTGTGTTTTGTGGCGATGCAGTTGGCACATCATTGGCCGGCGGCGGGAACATCTTATCCAGTCATTATCAACAGGGTTTACCATTGAATGCACGCCTCGTCACCGGGAAACCCGCAGCAGGGGTGCTCCATTGGCGGGACTGGAAATTCCCACCAGCATGAACGGCTGGAATGTTCTAGCCGATGTCTCTGAACAATTTTATTTTATGTTAAGAGTTCACTTAAACGTCTTGGTCCCCCGCCACCCACCCCCCCCCCAACCCCACCCTCCCCGCTATACACCATCTGCACCCAGATTTTCACGCTTTGGTTTCAACGAACTTAAACCAGCTCAGCATTCCAGAGAGTCTTTAAACATACACAGATGTAGGCTAAGATTTTCCAGCCATTTCCACCAGCGGGATCTTCAGGGTTCCCCAGCAGTGGAGTGTGTGAACAATGAGGAAGCCAATTGACATCGGTGGGTCCAGAGGATCCTGCCTCTGACCAATGGTCCTGCTTATGAACAAATCTTGCTGTGGCGGGGATTGGCGGGAAGAAAATCTCGCCCATGGTTTCTGCTGGTTTGTGCTTGCATTATTAGCACAAAATAGACAAATTCAGGGGAGTCATCACAAAACACAAGAGTTACATGGGTTCCAGATAATGACCTTCTCCAACAAGAGAGTATCTAATCATTTCCCCTTGATATTCAATAGCAATGCCGTCACTGAATCCCTCACTATCAACATCCTGCGGGTTACCAGTAAGGGGAGCAAGTGAGGCTCCTTGGAATGGCACTCGCAAACGGGGATGCACATGGGTAGATGTTACAGATCTTGAGAGGGTTTTGGTTAGGGCATTGTCAGGAATCCTCCTTTTGATGCTCTCTTCCCTCCAGTTTTTGACTCGGGAGAATCATGGAACCAGTTGAACTAGCAACTTTTTTGATTGCTATCGAGCAGCACCAACATCAAGGTGCCGCTGCACACGGCCAGGTCTAGGACTCTGCTCGTTGATCTTCTGGGAACAGGACCACAGATGGCAGAGGTTGGAAGCAGACACTAGTGGCCATGAGTATTCCGGATGGAACTTCCTACCTCCAGATGTCAGAGGTCCAGTGCCAGAAAAGACCGCGTCTGTCCCGAGGGATGGGGGACCACCTCTGCCAAGTGTTGCAAGAGTTGGCACCACATGGCCTGAGGGGTCAACCATCGCCTGTGGCCTTGAAAGTCACTGCCACTCTGAACGTCTGGGCAGTGACTCATTTCAGGGCTACATGGGTAGCGATCGCGCCTTACAGAAGTGCATAAAAGAGGACACAGATGTGTTATTTACCAAGGCCCACATGTACAGCAACATGGGCCAGGACCAGGTGAGACAGAACACCAGGGCCATAGTCGTCACCCGCACAGCAGGCATGCCCCAAGTGCATCGACTGCACCCACATGGCTCTATGCTCCCCATGGTAGCACGGGGCGCTATTTGTGAACTGCAAGGGATTCCACTCTCTCACTATCCAGATTGTTTATGACAACATGATGTGCATCATGCCGGTACATGCTCGTTTCCCTGGGAGTGTTCATTTTAGTTGATGTAGACGGAGGCAAAGACTCCACAAGAGGCCAGGCTGACAGGGTACAACTCACTTTATTCCACATTAGTCACAATAATCACTCCTCACTACTCTCCCCACTCCACTCCCACAGGGCCTGCTTCCTCGAATTGCTTCCAGGTCAAGGTTTATATTCTGTGGTGAACTCCAATTAGGAGGAAGCTCTGCCCCCTTGTCACCTGAGTAGCTCATTCTCTGGTGTGTAGGAGGGTAAGCGGATGCCATACATCACTGTCCTTGTAGGGGGTCATAACAACAGTTACATTTTGGGATGCTCCCAAGTCCCATACATTTTTGAGGGAGAGCAATGGCTGGAGGGATGACTCCTCATGGAAAACAGGCACCCACTCAGGAGGTGGCTGATGACACCAGTGATTGGACTGTTTAAGATATGGTTCCGATGCCTGGAGCACCTGTCAATCCTCTTTTCTTCCAGTGCCCATGGGCTCCTGGGCTCCTTCATGGGATAGAGGGGCAGCTGGAGTGAGATCCAGAAGCCCAGCCGTCCTCTGGCTCCCACACTCGTGGATTCCCACTCCTGCCTGCACAGTGCAGTTGAAGCCCCGGACCATGGAGCTCATGCCTTCAGTCATGGACGTCATGAACTTGACCATGGAGCGGACATCCCCCCCGAGGAGTGCATACCCTGTGCCAAGGTATCCACTTTGGACGGCACCCTGGCAGTGTTGGCCTAGTTGCACAGGAGTGAAGGCACCATCTCCTCGGCCACAAGGTAATGGGATTCCTCCAATTGGTATTGGAGTCTGAGGAGGAATACTGACATCCCTTCCTGATGCTTGCGACTCTCTCTTTGAATCTTTAGCTGCTCTGGGTAATCATGCCAGGTCAATGACCAGAGACACTAGTACTGGGCGGCACGGTAGCATAGTGATTAGCACTGTTGCTTCACAGCTCCAGGGCCCCAGGTGCGATTCCCGGCTTGACTCACTGTGCGGAGTCTGAACGTTCTCCCTGTATCTGAATGTGTTTCCTGTGGGTGCTCCGGTTTCCTCCCACAAGTCCCAAAAGACATTCTGAATTCTCCCTCTGTGTACCCGAACAGGCACTGGAATGTGGTGACTAGGGGCTTTTCACAGTAACTTCATTGTAGTGTTAATGTAAACCTACTAGTGACAATAAAGATTATTATTATTATTGTGGCTGCTTCCCACTGCTAAAATGTCCAATTCACCTAACATCATGTCTTTCGGGACTTGTGAGAGGAAACCAGAGCACCCGGAGGAAACCCACGCCCATGCAGACACAGGGACACAGACACAGACGTTGACCCAAGCCAGGAATCGAACCAGAGTCCCTGGCGCTGTGAAGCAACAGTGCTAACCACTGTGTCATCAAGCCACCCGTATGTCATCCTGGGCAAGTGCGCAGTCAATTCCAGCCCCACATGCGCCGGAGTTACAACGCAAGATATTTCTTTAAAAAATTCCGAAAACCTTTGGCCCTTGGCCGCCCAATAATTACAGTGACCAGGTTTATAAGTTGAAAGACAATGATGCAGCTGTTGGTTAAATATTAACAAGTACCTATCAATTGGGGAGTATGGAGTGAGGCACTGCGAAGGGTAAATGGGACCTCCTCTTGCGCAAAGATGAGCCTGATACAGTTTAAGGTGGTGCACAGGGTGCATATGTCTCAGGCGAGAATGAATGGGTTCTTTCAGGGGGTAGCAGATGAGTGTGAGAGATGTGGGCGGGGGCCAGCGAATCATGCACACATGTTTTAGGGTTGTGAAAAATTGGGAAGATTTTGGGCGGGAGTGTTCGCAGTCTGAGCCAGGATAGTGGAGGAGGGAGTGAACCCGGACCCTTTGGTGGCGATATTTGGGGTTTCAGAGAAGCCAGAGCTCATGGAGAGGAGGAAGGCTGATGTCTTGGCCTTTGCCTCTCTGATTGCACGGCGACGAATTTTTCTGGATTGGCGGTCGGCATCGCCACCGGAGGTGGCAACTTGGTCGGGTGACCTGTATGACTTCCTGCGGTTAGAGAAGATAAAGTGTAAGTTAAGGGGCTCAGCAGGGGAGTTTGAGAAAAGGTGGGGGATGGTTGTGACCGTGCTTGAGGAGCTGTTCATCGCAGGGGGGTGGGGGGGGGGGGGGGGGGCGGGTATGGGGAGGTGGGGTGAAAAAGGAGGAAAACCTGTACAAACTGTATAGTTGATTGTTGGGAAGAATGTTTCCCGAGATGTTTATTTGCTGTAACCTACTTTGATACAAGTTTGAACAAAATGCGGTTTAAAAAAAAACAAGTACCTAACTCCTACTGTAATCTGCCTGCCCCCCACCCTGTGCGCACACACACACACACACACACACACACATGACAAACACACACAGAGGGGGGGAGGGGAACAAAAAGGAAAAAAATGTAAATGAAAGAGAAATGTCTCTTTACTTCAGATGATGGGTCTTTCTCCAGACTTTCTCCACAGTAACTTGGGAATCACCATCCTTGTTTTACAGCCTGTACTCACAATTTTCCTGGAGAGACAGAGTCCTTGTTTCATCAGGCTTTGCTGTCAGTTTGTGACCTGCCTTCAACTTTTTGTTTCAGAAATCCAACAACCAGAGGCTTATTGGAGAGAAAGAGATGGCTGGATCTTTTTTGAATAGGCTGAGCAGCCGTTTTCAGGAGAGGATTTTGCTGGATCTTTCACCTCCTCTGCCAGAACCAAAAGTGAAACTAAAATGGAGCCTTGTGGCTCTGAGAAACACTAATGAATAGCAGTGCAGGCTTGAAGGGCCAAATGGCCCCTTCCTGCTCCTAATTCATATGTCTGTATGTTCATATTGAATGTAGGTTGGTGATCAGGCATAACGAAAAATATTTTTTGTGATAAACCAATTTAAAGCTCTATCAAGTAAACTGCACCAGGTTAGCACGATTAAATGTATCATTTTTTTTAAATGCAAAGTAAAATTAACATTTATAATCTATTTACGTTGACTAATTGTGCAAGTTGATGGAAGATAGGTTTGTTATTATGCAAATCAGGCTGAACACGAAACTTGAACCGTAACTTCACTTTGGACAGCAAGTGCAATTTACACCTGGCTTCCAGATTGCCCCAAACCTGAAGTTCTATCTGCCAGACATCAAACAGACGTCTCTATCAAATAGAAAGTCTGACGGTTATATGATGTGAGCCGACTGCTACAATTGTCATCCGTTTCATCAGATTCTGCAAAAGAAAATCTACTGTAAAATGGAGTCCTGAACATAGAATATACAGTGCAGAAGGAGGCCATTTGGCCCATCGAGTCTGCACCAGCCCTTGGAAAGAGCACCCCACTTAAGCCCACACCTCCACCTTATCTCTGTAACCCCACCTAACCTTTTTGGATACTAAGGGCAATTTAGCATGTCCAATCCACCTAACCTGCACATCTTTGGACTGTGGGAGGAAACCGGAGCACCCGGAAGAAACCCACGCACACACGGGGAGAACGTGCAAACTCCGCACAGACCATGGCCCAAGCCGGGAATTGAACCTGGGACCCTGGAGCTGTGAAGTAATTGAGCTAACCACTGTGCTACCATGCCGACTCCCTCCACTGCGCATGCGCGGGAATGCCGTCAGTGGCCGCTAATGCTCCCGCGCATGCGCCGCCCGGAAATGTCATTTCCGCGCCAGCTGGCGGGGCACCAAAGGCCTTTTCCGCCAGCTGGCGGGGCGGAAATTCGTCCGGCGCGGGCCTAGCCCTTTAAGGTTGGGCCTCGGCCCCCCAAGATGCACCTTTGGGGCGGCGCAATGCCCGACTGATTTGCACCGTTTTGGGCGCCAGTCGGCGGACATCGCGCCGATACCGGAGAATTTCGCCCCTTATCCTAATTTTCATAAGATTAAATAAGTTGGATATGGGTGATGTTGCATATGCATCAATGGAAAGAATTATGTAAAATAAAAACTTGTAGTGCTGGGAAAACGAGGCAGCTCTGGCAACATCTGGAGAAAGAGTAACAGTTAACATTTTAAGTCCAATATGACTTCTTCAGGACTGAAATCCAGCACGAGAGGCATCTGTTGTGTTATGTAATTTGAAATAACACAAGCTGCCACTTGATGCAGTTGTGAGTAAAAGATGGTCCAGACTTTGAAGTGAGTTCAATGTGTTTTATTGGACTATTAGCACAGTTCTCAATGAGTTTGACTCTGCTCATCTAAATGTAGGAACTCAGTCTAACTGACCCAGCCTTGCTCTAAGCCACGTGCTGGGGTGTGATGCTGAGGATACATCCTGTCTCACTCTGTAGATGTTGGTCTGTGGAAAGAGGCGGGGTGTGAGTGCCTCATCCCTTTTATAGTGAGATACCACCCCTGAGTGTCCTGACTGCTCATTGGTCGTGTCCTAGTCTATGTGTTCATTAGCTGCATGTTTGCATATCTTGACAGCATCAACAGAGAACCTGCAGCAAGAAATCATAGAATGAGATGAACCGGGAGAATAGACATAAGTTGCAGGACAGGTAGGTTAAAGAGCAAATACATTATCTGAATACCACCCGATACACTGAGGAAGACACTGTAAACTCCCAAGAGGCTATTTTTAATAGAAATCAAACTAAAATATTTTAGTATCATACAGGATGTTTCAGTAACTTCTTACTAAAAGGTGATGGATTTTCATGGATTTTTTACTTCAGACTTTTCGGGCCCATTATTTACAGGAGAAAAGTTAGAGTGCGATAAGATAAAAAAAACAACCAAAGAAACCAGCAAGGCTGAGATGGGTAAGTGTTGCTGAACTTAACCATGTTAATATTTTTGAACTCCCTTTTCCAAACGGACAGCTTAGCTGCTGGGCAAGAGGGAACACCTGCAGTCAAAGGGGAGGAGAGGGCCCTCAATCGGATTTTTGGAGTGGTGGCCCTGTCATTTAGGCCAGTGTTTTCCAAACTTTTTATCCGGGGACCCATTTTTACCAACTGGCCAACCTTCGGGACCCACGCCGGCCGACATTCGCAACCTACGCCGGTTGACATTCGCGATCCATCATTTTCTCTTACCTTTAATGCGAGAGGTGAGCCTGCTTTGTCCTCATTTACTTGTTTGCTGCTGACAAAATGGAGGAATCGCAATCGCGCCCAAAGCACATGACGTCGACGTTCGGGGGGGAGTGACCTGCTCTCTGCCTCCCTTCAGGCAGGAAGATTGCATTGGATTTTTAAAAAAATCTTCTCCTGTGTCTCTGATTGCACAAATTTGCGCTCAACAGCCACAGCAGCCGGCTTTTAACAATGCCGGCTGCGAGCGGTCTTCAAATGACGGCCGCGACCATATAAAAAATGCGGCCACACTGCGGATGCGTGCCCGCTCGTCGGAGCTCATGCGCAGAACCTACACTGATGAGTGGACACGCATGGAAAGTGTGCCTGCATTTTTATATATGGTCGCGGCCGTCATTTTGAAGGCCTCTCGCAGCCAGCATTGTTAAAAGCCGGCTGTTGCACACGAATTTGCACACGAATTTGCACAATCGTGAGCGCCGCGACGGACAGCTTCGCGACCCATCCACAGGTCGCGACCCCGACTTTGAAAATGCCTGATTTAGGCGTCCATTTAAAGTTGGCTTAAAATTGTTATGGAGCCATCATAAATAATGATTTATGAAAGATGACAACTTGGCACTCCTTCTGGTTGCATATTCAATTGGTTTACCCTCTGTAATAAAAGTGACCAAATTCATTCAAAATCAAGTTGCAAATGCTACACCCTTGTTCAAAAGAGGGTCTATGGATCAGCCCAAGCACCACTGGCCCATCAGTTTAACCACTCTGGTGTGAAAGCTTTTAGAAAGGATAATCTGGTGCAACATTAACCATCACTTGAACAAATGCGGATTAATTGAGGAAAGCCAGAACAGATTTGTTCAGAGCAAAACATGTTAAACAAACCAGATTTGGTTTTATAATGAGGTAACAGAGATGGGTGATAAGGGAAGTGCAGTTAATGTGGTAAACATGGATACATTTGACAAAGTAACGTGTAATGGGCATGTCAATGAAATTAAAACTTACAGACTAGAGGGGCTGGTTTAGCACACTGGGCTAAATCGCTGGCTTTTAAAGCAGGCCGGCAGCACGGTTCGATTCCCGTACCAGCCTCCCTGAACAGGTGCTGGAATGTGGCGACTAGGGGCTTTTCACAGTAACTTCATTTGAAGCCTACTTGTGACAATAAGCGATTTTCATTTTCATTTCAGAAGGACAGTGGATACAATGTTGACTGAATGATAGGAAAAAGAGGGTATTGGTGAATGTGGACTGGATGAAGGTATACAGTGGGATTTCCCCAGAACCAGTGTTAAGACAACTGCTTTCCTTGATTTACATTAATAACCATGAAATTTGAGTGTGCGGGGTCCAATTTCAAAATTTGTGGATTTCGCCTAACTTGGAAATATTGTTAAGTGTCAGGAGGATAGTTGTAGACTTCAAGAAGATATGGACAGGCTGATATGGACACATTGCAGATGAAATTTAATGCAGAGAAGTGTGAACTGATTCATTTTGTTAGTAAGATCAAATACAGGCAATATAAAATAGAGAACAAACTTCTAAAGGATGTGCAGGAGCAGAGGGACCTGGGGATAAATGTACACAAATCATTGAAGGTTGCAGGACATATTGAGAAAACAGTTAATACATGACCCTGGGCTTTACAAATAGAGACATAAGAGGGCCAGATTTTTGCAGAGTTGGGGAGACATCATGGACTTTTAAAAATTATAGCTAGGATCCGATTTCAGGGTTCCCGGCCTCACTCCCAATTTTCACGAGGGTGGGATCAGTCTGCAAACTAGTCCAGATCGTGAGTCTACACCCGAACCCCCGACCTAGCCAGTTGCATAGCAGGAATAGGTATCAACTAGTCCTCCCAACTTGCATGGAGTTCATAAGACCATAAGACATAGGAGCAAAATTAGGCCATTCAGCCCATTGAGCCTGCTCTGCCATTCAATCGTGGCTGATATGTTTCACACACCCATTCTCCTGCCTTCTCCCCATAGAGACTAACAGTGTGGAAAGACGCCCTTCGGCCATCAGATCCATGCCAACCATCAAGCATCTATTCTAATCCCATTTTCCAACACTTGGTCCGTAGCCTTGTATGCAATGGCATTTCAAGTTTCAAAGTGTTGCCAATGGGATTTGAAGTGTCAAACCTGTACAAAACACTAGTTAAGCCTCAACTGGAGTACTGTGTCCAGTTCTAAGCGCCATACTTTAGGAAGGATGTGAAAATAATTGCAGAGAATGCAGAAAAGATTTGTGAGAATGGTTCGAGGGATAAGGGATTTGGCGAAGCTGAGGCTCATATCATCAGAGGAGAGAAGGTGGAGAAGAAAATTGATAGAAGTGTTTAAGTCATGAGGAGTCTAGACAGAGTTCATTGAGAGAAAATGTGTCCATTGGTGGAAGGGCTGAGAACCACAAGACAGTGATTTAAGGTGAACAGCAAACGAGCCAAGGGTGACATGAAGGGAAATGTTTGTACATGAGTAGTTAGGATTTGGAAAAAGTTGAGAGTGTGATGGAAGCAGATTCAATCAGGGCATTCAAAAGGTAACTGGATAATTATTTGAAGAGAAACAAATAGCAGGGCTACAAGAAAAGACAGATTTAGTATTAGCTACGATGCTCCTGCAGAGAGCCAACATAGACATAACAGGCTGAATGGTCTCCTTCTGTGCTGTATCCATTCTATGATTCTACAATCCTCAAGAAACATTTTATCCTCTCATAGGGCACACTTCCCACATACTTGTGAATGTAATCATGTTAATATATGCAAATTAGTATTCTTGGAAATCTGTATTATTCACAAGCCATTTATAATGCTGACTGTAAGTGTGACTTGGATACTAAATGTAAGTGAATATACAGACCTTCAATTTTACTTTTAACAAAGTAGAGAATGCACTGAAATGTGATTTATCATTATTTTCCACAGATTTGTGGATGGAATATTCTTACAGTAATAGTTTATGATGAACAAGAGATTTGTATAAAAAATAAAAGAAGTACAATAAAAATAAACTAACTTCTTAAATGTCACTGATACTTATGTATTATTAACAATTCAAGATATATCAAAAGTAAAGTATCAGATGTAAGTGATATAACTTCATATCTGGGCTGGTTTAGCACACTGGGCTAAATAGCTGGCTTTTAATAGACGACCAAGGCAGGCCAGCAACACGGTTCAATCCCCGTACCAGCCTTGCCGGAATGTGGCGACTAGGGGCTTTTCACAGTAACTTCATTGAAGCCTACTTGTGATAATAAGCGATTTTCATTTCATTTCATTCATCATTTGGATTTGAACATGTCAGCCCTACATAAACCTATATCATCAAATATATGTATTCAAATTGGGCTGTAAAAATAATTTTCTCCATCTCAGTTTTAATCTTTCCAACCTCATTTTCCCTCAGCAGGGGTAACACTCACATAAAATCAGCTTCCAGAGTACAAGGTCTTGGGGGGGAAAGACAGAAGCAAATTTGATGTAGTTTACATGGGTTTCAGCAAAGCCTTTGACAAGGTCCCACAAGGTCCCACTGATAAAGAAGCCAAATACACATATGGGATACAAGGAACTTGATACGGTGGATTCAAAATTACTTAGCTGTCGGAGACAGAGGGTGATGACAGGCAGCTGCTTCAGTTACTGGAAGCCAGTGACCAGTGGCGGACCACAGGGATCTGTGCTGGGTCCCCTATTATTTGTCATTTATATAAATGACATAGATGACTATGTGGGGGCTAGGATCAGTAAGTTTGAGGATGAGACAAAGATTGGCCGCGTGGTTAACAATGAGGCTGAGAGTCTTGGGTTACAGGAAGATATAGACGGAATGGTTAAATGGGCAGAAAAGTGGCTGAAGGAATTTAACCCTGAAAAGTGTGAGGTGATACACTTTGGAAGGAGTAATGTGACAAGGTAGTATTCAATGAATGGCACCATACTGGGACGTTCTGAGGAACAAAGGGGTCCTTGGCGTGTTTGTCCATAAATCTTTGAAGGCAGAAGGGCAGGTTAATAAGGTGAAAAATGCATATAGTACACTTGCCTTTATCAATTAAGGCATAAATTACAAAAGCAGGGAAGTCATATTGGAGTTGTATAGAAATTTGGTGAGGCCACAGCTGGAGCACTGTGTGTAATTATGGTCGCCACATTATAGGAAGGATGTGATTGTACTGGAGCGGGTGCAGAGGCGAATCATCAGGATGTTGCCTGGGATGGAAAATGTAGGTTATGAAGAGAGGTTGGATAGACATGGGTTATTCTTGCTGGAGCAGAGAAGATGGAGGGTCGAGGTGTACAAGATTATGACGGGCATGGACAGGGTGGATAGGGAACAATTGTTCCTCTTAGTTGAAGGCTCATTTACGAGGGGACACATGTTCAAGGTCAGGGGCAGGAGGTTTCGGGGATTTGAGGAAAATCTTTTTTACCCAGAGAGCGGTGACAGTCTGAAAGTGCCTGGGAGGCTGGTAGAGGCGGGTCACCTCACATCCTTTAAAAAGTACTTGGATGAGCACTTGGTACGTCATAACATTCAAGGCTATGGGCCAAGTGCTGGTAAATGGGATTAGGTAGGCAAGTCAGGTGTTTTTCATGCTTCGGTTCAGACTCGATGGGCCGAAGGGCTCTTCTGTGCTGTATTATTCTGTGATTCTGCGAAATGCCAAGGTTTGTCAAAGGTTTATAGGATCAAGTTTTACCTTCTTATTAGAAGAACATTAGATTATTTGGCCACTGGAAATGGTGCAGTCCAGTTTGCAGAATGGGCAGCCCCCATAGTCCCTGTGATAAATACAGACAGGACTGTCCATATCTGCCGGGACTACAAATTGACAGTGAATCAGGCTGACAAACTAGACAAGTACCCCCATTCCAAAGGTAGAAGATTTGTATGCAATCTTATACAATCTTAGACGTGAGCCATGTTTATCAGCATGATTTGGACGATGCTTCCCAAAATTATGTTACAATTAACACATGCAAGGTTTGTGTCAGTATATGCACCTGCCTTTTGGCATGCTGTCAGCTTGTGCCATATTCCAGAGAATGATGGAAAATTTGTTGCAAGGATTTCCACGTGTAGTAGTGTACCTGGATGATGTATTAGTAACGGGATTGATGGAAGCTGAGCACCTAGCTAACTTGGAAGAGGTGCTAAGAAGGTTTCAAGAGGCTGGAGTTCATCTCAAGAAGGGGAAATGTCGTTTTCAGGCCACTGAAGTGGATTACCTCTAATACTGGGTTGCACTCCATGGAAGATAGGGTTAGAATAACAAAGGAGCGCCGGCCCCCAGAAACACACCTGAGTTCAAGTCGTTCTAGAACCCTCTCAGAGGCTGGAAAAGTCTATTGTCAGATTGAAGAAGGATTGGTTGTTGTATATGGAGTAAAAAAGTTTCAGTAGTGTGTGTATGGAAGGCATTTTACCATTGTAATGGACCAGAAACACTTTTGGGTCTTTTTAAGGAAGACAGGACTATTCTACTGATTGCATTAGCAAGGATTCAGCAGTGGGCATTAATTTTGAGAATGCATTCCAACACCAGCCTGGAACACAGATAGCAAATGCACAGAGTCACCTACCATTGCCTGAGAATGTAGCATCTCCCTCCCTCCTCACCCCCCAGTATCGCAGGAAATTATAATGGCGCGAAACTTCTTGGATATGTTGCCAGTTTCAGAGCATCAAATCAAATATTGTGGTAGACAGGACCCGTTACTGTCCAAAGTGAAGCACAGAATATTAACAGAATAGATCAGCAAGCCAGTGACTGAGGAGATGAATCCATATTGTATTCGGACAGACTAGTTAAATTGTAAAGATGGCATCATACTTTGAGGAGCAAGGGTATTTGTCCCTGTACCAGGAAGGGAGTTGCTCTTGGCTGAATTACATAGTGCCCATTTGGGTGTGTCAAAAAGGAATCTGCTTGCCAGGAGTATTTTTGGTGGCCTGACATAAATGCCAACATTGAGAGGTTAGTGAAGCATTACGATCAGCAACAGATGTTGCCTGCTAAAACCACATTGCATCCTTGGGAATGGCCTGGTTCACCATAGGTGCGTGTCCACATTGATTATTTGGGGCCATTTTTGGTCATGATGTTTTTACTCCTGATAGATGCTCATTCTAAGTTGCTGCAAGTGTTCGAAATGAAGTCCACGACTTTGCGTGCCACAGTAGGGAAATTGCTCCAGTGTTTTGCATCCCATGGAATACCTGAAGTAATCGTGTTGGATAATGGAACGGCCATCACGAGTGCTAAATTTCTGAATTTCTCCTCCAGAATGGTACAAAGCATATTCGGACTGTGCCATTCCACCCAATGGGCTGGTTGAATGAGCAGTTCAACCCTTTATGGCAGATCTTAAAAAACAGTCAGGTGCAACTATGGAAACCAGAATGTCTCGATTTTTTCCAGGATACCAGACAACACCGCATTGTACAACAGGAGCATGGGCAACAGAATTATTAATGCGCCGGCGTCTCAGGATCAGACTAAGCCTGGTGATTACGAATTTGGCGGGAAATGTAGAGGCCAGTCAGAGCAGTCAGAAGGAAAACCATGATTCAGGCAAAGCAGCAACGCGTTTGCAATAGACGAACCAGTGCATGTCATACATTTTGGAAGAGGACCAAGCTGGGTCCCAGGACTTGCTGTCGCCAAAGTCGGGATCACTCTCTTATGAAATGAATGTACAAGATAGAATTGTCATGAAATATGTGGACCACTTACTTGGATGGGAGTTGTCCCAGCAGCCAGTACTACAGCCTGGAACCATATTGCCAGCAGGAGGCGTTGTTGGTTGCCTGAGTAGTGAAGTACTGAGTCAACCTGTGACAGGAGAGCCTGCCGTCATCACAGAAACCGGTGAGGCTGAGTTGCCTATACCTGAGGAGATACCAAGTTCAGCAGTTTCTGCAGAAAGTACTCAAGTCAGTGGATCTAGGCCGCTCTGCCAGGAAGAGGAAACCCCAGAGAGACTAAGGGCACAATTTAACAACCTCGTCGCAGCCAACTTGGTGTTGGGACGACACCATTGAATGATTTGCAATGCCCAAAAAGTCTCCAAAACTTAATGGAGTCCCACGAGATGTTGCGATCTGGATCTTGCCCTCACTGGACGTAATCTAGATCAGAATATTTAAATGAGCCATTATGAATTTCCCATTCAGAAATCCATATTAACTGTGCCAATCAGATCATGATTGTCCAAGTGACCATTTATCACATCCTTTGGAATAGATACTGGGCAGAATTTTCCAGTCCCTTGGCAACGTGTTTTCCGATGCTGGAGGAGGTTCACCATCAGCTGGCGGTGGGATCCTCTGAACCCACCAAGGTCTACGGTGTTTTTCATGGCTCACCCGTCCTGGCACTGGGGACCCCACTGTGGGGGTTCCCTTTGGCAGCCTTTCGCGGGACCGGAAGATCCTGCTGGCAGGAAGGGCTGGAAAATTCTGCCCTTTAACATTTTCCCGACTACTGATATAGGGCTAACAGGTCCAGAAGTCCCTGTTTTCTTTCTCCCTTCCTTCTTAAATAGTGGGGTGACATTTGCTACCTTCCAATCTGCAGGAACAGTTCCAGAATCTATAAAATTTTGGAAGATGATCATAAATACATCTACTATCTCCAAAGCTACTACTTTCAACCCTCTGGGATGTAGAATATCAGGTCGCGAAGATTTACCAATAGATACATAGGTACATAGAAGATAGGAGCACGAGGAGGTCTTTTAGCCCTTGGAACCTGCTCTGCCATTTATCATGATCATAGCTGATCATCCAACTCAACAGCTTTCTTTCTCCCCAAAGCCTTTGATCCCATTCACCCCAAGTGCTATATCCAGCCGCCTCTTGAATATATTCAATATTTTAGCATCAACTACTTCCTGTGGTAATGAATTCCACAGGCTCACCACTCTTTGGGTGAAGAAATGTCTCCTCGTCTCAATCTTCAGACCCATTAATTTCTCCAACACAACCTTCTTACTAGCACTAATTTCCTTCAATTCCTCATTTTCTCAAGCCCTTTGGTCTTCTAATTCTGGGAGATTTCTTGTATCTTCCTCAGTGAAGACAGACCCCACGTAATCAATTATTTTCTCTGCCATGTCTCTATTCCCCATTATAAATTTTCTTGACTGCCTGTAATGGACCCACATTTGTCTTTGCCAAATATTTCCTTTTTACATACCTCTAGATGTTTTTGCAGTGCCTTTTTATGTATACTGCTAGTTTACATTTGTGTCCTATTCGTCCTTTATCCGTTTCTTGGTCCTCCTTTGCTGTATTCAAAATTTCTCCTAATCTTCAGGGTTACTGCTATTTCTGGCAACAACATATGCCTTTTCTTTTAATCTTATACAATCCTTAACTTACTTTATTAGCCATGGTTAACTAATTTTTATTTTTGGGTTTCTGTGTCCTGAGGGAATGTATAGTTTCTGTAAATTTTGTAATAATCATTTACAGTCTATCCATTGCCTATGACCTTCACACCTTTTAATATATTTTCCCGATCCACCCCAGCGATGATAATACCATTGAATGTCAAGTGTTGTGGTTCTCTTACAGCAGATGGTCATTGTCTGGCACTTGTGTGGCGTGAATGTAACTTGTCACTTGTCAGCCCAAGCCTAGATATTGTCCAGGTCTAGCTGCATTTGGGCATGGACAGCTTCATTATCTGAGGAGTCACGATTGGTGCGGAACATTGTGTAGTCACCCGCAAATATCCCCACTTCTGACCTTATGATGGAAGGGAGGTCGTTGATGAAGCAGCTGAAGATGGTTGGACCTCTACCTGAGGAATTCCCGCAGCGATGTCCTGGAGCTGAGATGATTGACCTCCAACCACCACAACCATCTTCCTTTGTGCCGGGTGTGACTCCAACCAGTGTAGAGTTTTCCCCCTGATTCCCATTGACTCCACTTTAGCTGAGGCTCTTTGATGTTATTTTCGGACAAATGCTGCCTTGATATCAAGGACTGTCACTCTCACCTCACCGCTGGCATTCAGCTCTTTTCTCCATGTTTGAACAGGTGCCGGAGTGTGGCGATGATGGAATTTTCACAGTAACTTCATGGAAGTGTTAATGTAAGCCTACTTGTGACACTAATAAAGATTATTATTAAGAACCAAGGCTGTAATGAGGTCAGGAGCTGAGTGACCATGGCAGAACCCAAGCTGAGCGTCCGTGAGCAGTTTATTGCCGAGTAACTGCTGCAAGATGGCACTGTTGATAACTCCTTCTTTCATTCTGCTGATGATGGAGAGTAGACTGATAGGACGGTAATCGGCTGGGTTGGTTTTGTCCTTTTTGTTGTGTACAGGACACACCTGGGCAATTTTCCACGTTGCCGGGCAGATGCCAGTGTTGTAGCTGTACTAGAACAGCTTGGCTAGCTGTGCAGCAAGTTCTGGAGCACAAGTCTTCAGTACTATTGCTGAGATATTGTCAGGGCCCATAGCCTTTGCAGGATCCAGTGCCTTCACCCATTTCTTAATATCAAGTGGAGTGAATCGTGTTGGTTGAAGACCGATATCTGTGATGCTGGGGACCTCCGGAGGAGACCGAGATAGATCATCGGCACTTTCAAACATAATGTAAAACTCAACATATTATGATCACTCAGTCCTGTTGTTTTACAAGATTATTTAAAAAAAAAAAATTTAGAGTACCCAATTATTTATTTTTCCCAATTAAGGGGCAATTTAGAGCAGCCAATCCACTTAAAGTGCACATCTTTGGGTTGTGGGGGTGAAACCCAAGCAGACATGGAGAGAATGTGCAAACTTCACACGGAAAGTGACCCAGGGCCGGGATACAAACCCGGTTTTACAAGGTTATTAATTAGCCCTTTCTCATTGCATAATACAAGATCTAAAATGGCCTGCTCTCTCATCAGTGTCAACCACCCTTAACCCACTTCAGAAATGTGTCCTTGACAGCATTAGTACTCATTAAGTTTACTCAGTCTATATGCAGATTGAATTCACCAATGGTTACTGTACTACCCATGCGAAATTCTCGAATCTCCTGAACAATACCATGCCCCACACTACCAATGGTGGCCTATAAATGACTCCTACCAATATTTGCAGTCCCTTGCTGTGCATTAGTTCCATCGAAACAGGTTCCACATTTTATTCTTCTGATCTGGGATCCTCCCTTCCTAATCTACTGTCCCATCCTTTATTATCAACCTAACACCGCCCCTTTTCCCTTTTGCCTGTCCTTCCTAAATATCAAATACCCTTGACTATTCCATTTACAGTGTTGTTCACCCTGCATGCATGTTTCCGTAATGGCAATTAGATCATACCCATTTACCTCTATTTGTGCCTTTAAATCGTCTACCTCATTGCGAATACTGTGTGCATTTAGATAGAGTGCCCTTAACCTTGTCTTTTTGAGATTCTTCTTCAGTCTAAGCTGAGAAGATGCTTACCATTGTTTTGCCTACCTTTTAATTTTGCCTGCTATTTTTCTACCTCCTATTACCAGCATTACATCCTCCCAATATGAGCTACCCCTCAGGTTCCTATACCCCTGACAAGCTAGTTTAAATCCTCCCCAACTAGCACTAGGAAAGCTCCCTGTATGGAAGTAGTCCTGGTACCGTTAAGGTGTAACCCTTGTACAGGTCCCACCTGCTCCAGAACTGATCCCAATGCCTCAGAAATCTGATGTGTTTCCTCTTCCTTCTCCAGTCAAGTATTCAATCGATTAGTCCTCCTATTCCTATGCTTATTAGCATGGCACTGGGAATGATCCTGAGATTACTGCTCATGAGGTCCTGATTTTTAATCTCTTTCCTAACTCCCTAAAATCAGCTTTCAGGGCCTCATCCCTCTTCCTACCAATGTCAATGATTGCAATGTAGTCCTAGACCTCTGGATGTTCACACTTCCCCTGAAGGGTGCCCTGCAGCCACTCTCTGACATCCTTGATCTTGGTACCAGGGGGGCAACACACCACCATTGAGTCACACATACTGCCGCAGAAACACCTGTCTGATCCCATGGCTATCAAATCCGCTATTACTATTGTTCTTTCAGACGTCTTCCTTCCTTTCTTTGCAGCTGAGCCACATGTGGTGCCACAGACCTGGATCTACCTGCACTCCCCTGAGGAACCATCACCCTCACCAGCATTCAAAATGGAAAGATGATTAGCAAACAAGACAGACTCAGAGAACCTGTGAGTCTGGTTCTCACTCATTCCCTAACTGCTTGCAAGTTCCTAACCTGCAGTGTGAGAACCTCTCTAAATGTGCCATCCATGTAGTTCTCAGACCCATGGATGCACAACAGTGATTCCAGCCACCACTCAAGTTCCAAAACTTAGAGCAGAAGCTTCTGCAGCTGGTGATACTTCCAGAAGATAGGTTCATCTGGAACGCAAAGTGCACCATGCCTTCCCACGTGCCACAGGATGTGCATTCCACTCGGCCATGCTGATTTGCCAGACTGTAACTTTGAAAATAATTTTTTAAAATTGTTTCACTTCTTCAGTTCTTCTCATCTAGGGAATCATCTAGGTTCATCATTCATTAAAGTCTTCTGTCTCCAAGGAGAGTAATCAATTAAAAATTCCATCCAAACTGAAACCTCTCCCAACATGCTTCAGCACACACTTCCCACAAGAATGCACACCCTCATTTTTCGAGATTTGGAAAATCAAAGTTTATTCGCACAATTAAGCAAAAATTAAAGCGATCACATGCTGAGGCCGCAGCTGCAGCAATTTGAAGTGTCACTCCAGCACTTTGTCTTGTGCGTGGGGGGAGAAATTAAGAGAGAATGAAAGGATGCTAATAATTAAAAGCTAAAAGCAGAATTGAAATTAGTGTACTGTAAATAGGTTCATATATTGTTATGCTTAGGTTAGATAATACCTTACAGACAATATCTACAAGAGCTGGGCCGAAAAATGGCAGATGGAGTTTAACCCTGATAATTGCGAGGTGATTCATTTTGGTAGAAAAAAATTTGAATGCGGATTACAGGGTCAACGGCAGGGTTCTGAGGAATGTGGAGGAACAGAGAGATCTTGGGGCTCATGTCCACAAATCTCTGAAGGTTGGCACTCAAGTGGATAGAACCGTGAAGAAGGCCTATAGTGTGTTAGCGTTTATTAACAGGGGGCTTGAGTTTAAGAGCCGTGGGGCTATGCTGCAGCTATACATGACCCTGGTGAGACCACATTTGGAGTATTGTGTGTAGTTCTGGTTACCTCACTATAGGAAGGATGTGGAAGCATTGGAAAGGGTGCAAAGGAGATTTACCAGGATGCTGTCTGGTTTGCAGGATAGGTCTTATGAGGAAAGGTTGAGGGAGCGAGGGCTTTTCTCATTGGAGTGGAGGAGGATGAGAGGCAACTTAATCGAGGTTTATAAGATGATGAGGGGGATAGATAGAGTTGGACGTTAAGAGACTATTTCCTCGGGTGGATGTAGCTGTTACAAGGGGCCATAACTATAAGGTTCAGGGTGGGAGATAAATGAGGGATGTCCGAGGTAGGTTCTTTACTCAGAGAGTGGATAGGGTGTGGAATGGACTGCCTGCTGTGATAGTGGAGTTGGACACTTTAGGAACTTTCAAGCGGTTATTGGATAGGCACATGGAGCACACCAGAATGACAGGGAGTGGGATAGCTTGATCTTGGTTTCGGACAATGCTCGGCATTGTTCTATCCCAGACACCACCATCACCATTCCTGGGTATGGCCTGTCTCACCGGCAGGACAGATCCCGCAGAGGTGATGGGCGGCACAGTGGTACACAGTCAGGAGGGAGTTGCCCTGGGACTCCTCAAAATTGACTCTGGACCCCATGAAGTCCACTGGCTTCAGGTTAAACATGGGCATGGAAACCTCCTGCTGATTACCACGTGCAGTCCACCATCAGCTAATGAATCAGCACTCTTCCATGTTGAACACCACTTAGAGGAAGCACTGAGGGTGGCAAGGGCGCAGAACATGCTCTGGGTGAGGGACTTCAATGTCCATCACCAAGAATGGCTCAGTGGCACCACCACAGACCGAGCTTGTCGGCTGCTAAAAAAACATAACTGCTAGACTGGGACTGCAGCAGGTGGTGAGGGAACCAACAAGAGGGAATATCATACTTGACCTCATCCTCACCAACCTGCTTGCATCGTCCATGAAAATATCAATAGAAGTGAACGCCGTACAGTCCTTATGGAGACAAAGTCCATTCTTCATATTGAGGATACCCTCCATCATGTTGTGTGGCACGAACACTGCGCTAAATGGTTTATACTTTGAGCGGATCTAGCAACTCAAGACTGGGCATACCTGAGGCGCTTTGGGCCATCAGTAGCAGCAGAATTGTATTCAACCACAATCATGGCCCGGTATATCCCTCACTCTACCATCATCACCAAGTCAGGGGATCAACCTTGGTTCAATCAAGAGTGCAGGAGAACATGCCAGGAGCAACACTAGGCATACCTAAAAATGAGGGCGGGCTTCTCCCCTACCTGGCGGGGCGGGCGGTCCTGCGCCGAGGAGTGGCGTGAACCACTCCAGCGCCGGGCCGCCTGGAAGGTGCGGAATCCTCCGCACCTTCAGGGGCTAGACCAGCACTGGCGGGGTTGGTGCCACGCCAACTGGTGCGGAAGGGGCTTGGCGCCACGCCAACCGGCGCTGAAGGGCCTCTGCCGGCCGGCGCGAGTTGGCATATGCGTGGGAGTGCCAGCGTGTGCTGGCATCATCCCAGCGCATGCACAGTGGGGTTTGTCTCCGCACCGGCCATGGCGGAGGTCCACAGCTGCCGGTGTGGATGGAAAGAGTGCCCCCACGGCACAGGCCCGCCTGCGGATCGGTGGGCCCCGATCGCGGGCCAGGACACCTTGGGGGGACCACCCGGGGCCAGATCCCCCTGCACCCCTATGAGGACCCTGGAGGCCGCCCGCAGAGCCAGGTCCCACCGGTAAGTACCAGGTCTAATTTACGCCGGCGGGACCGGTCTAAAACGGGCGGCCGCTCGGCCCATCGCGGGCCAGAGAATTTCCGGGGGCCAGCGGCTGCCGGCCGGCGCGGTGCGATTCCCGCCCCCGCCAGAACCCCAGAGCCGGAGAATTCGGCAGCCGGCGGGGGCGGGATTCACGCCGCTCCCCCAGCAATTCTCCAGCCCGGCGGGGGGTCGGAGAATCCCGCCCGTGGTGCGCGATTCTCCAGAAAGATTTCTAAGGGTCTATAAGATCTCTTATTTATCTTCCAAATATAGGTAAACTGTCCGGTTGATTGGAGGTGTCCAAAACACGATTTTATTGCTCAATACTCACTAAATACACTTGCATAAGAACTGAATCAAAACTTAGATCAAAATAATACATAACTTGTCAAGACATAGCGAAAAGCATTAGAACATAAACACCAGAAAAATGTAAAGAAATTACTTTGAAAACAAAAGTAATTTAACAGGTGCTTCAAGAATTCCAGAATGTTAGAATTCTGCACACAAATTAATCATACAATCATATTCCTAAGGAAATCCTTATCTATAGTTTAGTCCCTTGTTCATTTTTCATTGGTTCTAACTATCAGCTGAGACTTCCTGGTTCATTCAAAAAGGTATCAATCACTCAACTGGTGATTAGTTAATTAAAACATTAATCACTTACTCAATATTAATTAATATTTCCCTGGCCCAATCTAGTTTCTCACAGACTTTCTCATGGCTAGTCTTTACATCATGGCTAGTCACCAGCCTTGCTATAGTTGCATGTTTACTTGCAATTTGTTAAATGTGTCTCCGTTACAATGGCATATCTATATTATATTTCTTTAGGTAGAGCTTACATGGAACATTCATTGAAACAATGTTAGCATCCTGCAGACGTGACCTCAAGAGTTCAACAGTTCACTCATTATCCAGAATATTGATTATACTTTTTGCAGACTAGGTATTTATAAAAATAATTTTATTTCCCAGTATATACTTAGTTGATTTCTTAAAGACCCCAAACAATTAATAAATCCAACATCCCCTCCCCTATTTATCATTCTAAACTCAATAGAATAAATCAATTAAAATCAGTAATGATAAAATAATAAAATACAGATAAAGAGATATAAGCTAAGGAAGACACATTCACAGTTGTCTTTAATGGTCCCTTTGTTTAGGAACGGCCATCAACACTGGAATGGGTGCTTCTTAAAAAGGGTTTCATGCATTTAGAGTTGGTAAAGAAAAAAGTTAGTCGTAAATAGTTAATACAAAGAACAAAGAATGCAGCACCGGAACATGCCCTTCGGCCCTCCAACCCTGCACCGAGCATGTGTCGGCCTGTATCCTTCTATAAACCATCAGTTCATGTGCCTATCCAGATAAGTCTTAAAGGTCGCTAACGTACCTGCCTCAACCACCTCACTTGACAGTGCATTCTAGGACACCACCACCCTCTGTGTAAAAAACTTCCCCTGCACATCTCTACTGAACCTTTACCCCCCTCACCTTGAACTTGTGTCTTCTTGTAATTGTCATTTCAGCCCTGGGAAAAAGCCTCCAACTGTTCACCCTATCTATACCCCTAATAATTTTATAAACTTCTATCAGGTCGCCCCTCAGCCTCTCTCTCTCTAGGGAGAACAATCCCAGTTTATTCAATTTCTCCTCATAGCAAATACCCTCCATATCAGGCAATATCCTGGTCAACCTTTTCTGTACTCTCTCCAAAGCCTCCACGTCCTTCTGGCAGTGTGGTGACCAAAATCGGACACAGTATTCCAAATAGTAAGAACCCCTCATATCCTGTCAAGGTGTTGCTGTTTTGGGGCCTCATGACATCTTCTTACAGATACATTTGCTTGTCAGGAACCCAAGATTTATAGCAAAAATAAGTATAAAGAACATGACCAAGCCTTGCACCACTGAGGCTCCTAAGGATTCTATCCACCCGGACGCCCAACCCCAAAGAATGTCAGGCTTTAAGTTTTTCAACCTCCTTTTGAATGTGGTTTGCCAAATCAGTGATCTCTTTGGAACTATCTGGAGTGGAAGTACAGCATTCTGACCCAATCAGGGCACACGTCCCACCTTTTTCAGCAAGAATATAATCAAGAATATACTCCAAAAATCTTTCTCCCTGCCACAATGCAGTAGATTGTCTCTCAATTCCACGTTGAGTTCTGAGATCTTGTGGTTGAATAATCTCAGTTGGAGACACTCATTTTAGCAGTTATATTCATGGACTCATCTCCATGAAAATGATGAAGAAAGTGTTGAGTTGTTGGGAAAAAAACCTTAACTGGTTCTTTAATATCCTTAAGAGAAAGAAAACTCATGTCCTTACCAGTCCAACCAATTTATAACTCCCATCTCACATCAATGTTGTTGACTCTAAAATGCCCTCTTAAATAGACTATCAAGCCACCCAGTCATCGAGACAACAAGGATTCGGGAAATAAACGTTTTTTTACATTTAAAAAAAATAAAATTTAGAGTACCCAATCATTTTCTTCCAATTAAGGGGCAATTTAGCATGGCCAATTGACCTGTCTTGCACATCTTTGGGGGTGAGACCCATGCAGACACTGGGAGAATGTGCAAACTCCCCACGGACAGTGACCCGGGGCCGGGATCGAACCTGGGTCCTCGGCGCCGTGAGGCAGCAATGCTGACCACTGTGTCACAATGCTGCCCTAATTTTTTTTAAATAAATTTAGAGTACCTAATTATTTTTTTTACAATTAAGGGGCAATTTAGTGTGGCCAATCCACCTAACCTGCACATCTTTTGGGTTGTGGGGGATGAAACCCACGCAGACATGGGGAGAATGTGCAAACTCCACACGGACAGTGACCCAGGGCTGGGATTTGAACCCGGGTTCTCAGTGCCATAGTCCCAGGGCTATCAACTGTGCCACCGTCCAATTGCATTTTTTTAAAAAGCATTTACGTTCTTCCTCAACTCCCTTGTCCTTCAGAAATCACAGATTCATCCTTGAAGGTAATCCAACAGAATTCCAGCATTCATCAACTCTTACTCGATACTATTCAACCCTAGGCTTCTACAGATCCTGTCTCCACATCCCCACAACGGTTTCCTCCCTCCCGAAAGACGTGCTTGTTAGGTGAATTGGACATTCTGAATTCTCCCTCCGTGTACCCGAACAGGTGTCGGAGTGTGGTGATTAGGGGATTTTCGCAATAACTTCATTGCAGTGTTTATGTAAGCCTACTTGTAGCAAGAAGAAGATTATTATTCAGAGCCATTCGATTTTGTAAAGTTCCAGTACGGACAGCTAACATTTCTGCAGAAATTTTGAATAAGACTGTAGAAGTAGAACATAGAACACAGAACATTACAGCGCTGTACAGGCCCTTCAGCCTTCGATGTTGCGCCGACCTGTGAAACCACTCTAAAGCCCATCTACACTATTCCCTTATCGTCCATATGCCTATCCAATGACCATTTGAATGCCCTTAGTGTTGGCGAGTCCACTACTGTTGCAGGCAGGGCATTCCACGCCCTTACTACTCTCTTAATAAAGAACCTACCTCTGACATCTGTCTTATATCTATCTCCCTGCAATTTAAAGGTATGTCCCCTTGTGCTAGACATCATCATCCGAGGAAAAAGGCTCTCACTGTCCACCCTATCCAATCCTCTGATCATCTTGTATGCCTCAATTAAGTCACCTCTTAACCTTCTTCTCTCTAACGAAAACAGCCTCAAGTCCCTCAGCCTTTCCTCATAAGATCTTCCCTCCATACCAGGCAACATTCTGGTAAATCTCCTCTGCACCCTTTACAATGCTTCCACATCCTTCCTATAATGCGGCGACCAGAATTGCACGCAATACTCCAAATGCGGCCGCACCAGAGTTTTGTACAGCTGCAACATGACCTCATGTCCCTCTACCAATAAAAGCTAACACACCGTACACCTTCTTATCAACCCTCTCAACCTGTGTGGCAAATTTCAGGCATCTATGTACATGGACACCGAGATCTCTCTGCTCATCCACACTGCCAAGAATCTTACCATTAGCCCAGTACTCTGTCTTCCTGTTATTCCTACCAAAATGAATCACCTCACACTTTTCTGCATTAAACTCCCATTACAACCTCTCAGCCCAGCTCTGCAGCTTATCTATGTCCCTCTGTAACTTGTAACATCCTTCTGCACTGTCCACAACTCCACCGACTTTAGTGTCATCTGCAAATTTACTCACCCATCCTTCTACGCCCTCCTCCAGATCATTTATAAAAATGACAAACAGCAGTGGCCCCAAAACAGATCCTTGTGGTACACCACTAGTAACTGGACTCCAGTCTGAACATTTCTCATCAACCACCACCCTTTGTCTTCTTCTAGCTAGCCAATTTCTGATCCAAACTGCTAAATGACCCTGAATCCCATGCCTCCGTATTTTCTGCAGTAGCCTACCGTGGGGAACCTTATCAAACGCTTTACTGAAATCCATATACACCTCATCAACTGCTTTACCCTCATCCACCTGTTTGGTCACCTCAAAGAACTCAATAAGGTTTGTGAGGCAGGACCTACCCTTCACAAAACCACGTTGACTATCTCTAATCAAATTATTCCTTTCCAGATGGTTATACATCCTATCTCTTGTAAACCTTTCCAAGATTTTGCCAACAGAAGTAAGGCTCACTGGTCTATAGTTACCGGGGTTGTCTCTACTCCCCTTCTTGAACAAGGGGACAACATTTGCTATCCTCCAGTCTTCTGGCACTATTCCTGTAGACAAAGATGACTTAAAGATCAAAGCCAAAGGCTCAGCAATTTCCTCCCTAGCTTCCCAGAGAGTCCTCGGATAAATCCCATCCGGCCCAGGGGACTTATCTATTTTCACACGTTCCAGAATTGCTAACAACTCCTCCTTATGAACCTCAAGCCCTTCTAGTCTAGTAGCCTGAATCTCAGTATTCTCCTCGCCATCATTGTCTTTTTCTTGTGTGAAAACTGACGAAAAATATTCATTTAGCACCTCTCCTATCTCCTCGGACTCCAAGCACAACTTCCCGCTACTGTCCTTGACTGGCCCTACTCTTACCCTAGTCATTCATTTATTCCTGACATATCTATAGAAAGCTTTAGGGTTATCCTTGATCCTACCTGCCAAAGACTTCTCATGTCCCCTCCTGGCTCTTCTTAGCTCTCTTTAGGTCCTTCCTAGCTAACTTGTAACTCTTGAGCGCCCTAACTGAACCTTCATGTCTCATCTTTACATAAGCCTCCTTCTTCCTCTTCGACTGCTTTAGTAAACCACGGTTCCCTTGCTCGACCACTTCCTCCCTGCCAGACAGTTACATACTTATCAAGGACACGCAGTAGCTGTTCCTTGAACAAACTCCACATTTCCATTGTGCCCATCCCCTGCAGTTTTCCTCTCCATCCGATGCATCCTAAGTCTTGCCTCATTGCATCATAATTGCCTTTCCCCCAGATATAACTCTTGCCCTGCGGTATATACCTATCCCTTTCCATCACTGAAGTAAACTCAATGGAATTGTGGTCACTATCACCAAAGTGCTCACCTACCTCCAAATCTAACACCTGTCCTGGTTCATTACTCAGTACCAAATCCAATATGGCCTCACCTCTCGTTGGTCTATCTACATACTGTGTCAGGAAACCCTCCTGCACACATTAGACAAAAACAGACCCATCTAAAGTACTCAAACTATAGCGTTTCCAGTCAATATTTGGAAAGTTAAAGTTCCCCATAACAACTACCCTGTTGCTTTCGCTCCTATCCAGAATCATCTTTGCAATCCTTTCCTCTCCATCTCTGGACCTTTTCGGAGGCCTATAAAAAACCCCTAACAGGGTGACCTATCCTTTCCTGTTTCTAACCTCATCCCATACTACCTCAGTCGACGAGTCCTCATCAAACATCCTTTCTGCCACCGTAATACTGTCCTTGACTAACAATGCCACCCCTCCCCTTCTTTTACCACCTTCCCTGAGCTTACTGAAGTATCTAAAGTGCCATTAACAACTTTTTCTATGATGATTGTCATTTTATTAAACTCTTTGACATTTTTGCATCCCATAAAAGGGAATAAACTGAACAAAAAATCTATCTCGTGCAGTGAGGGCACGTTTACTTCTTATTCCTGGTGCCTCTAATAAAGAAGGGAAGTGACGGATGGCGAGTATTACGTATCCCAAATAACAGGATCCTGATCAAAGTTTTGGAAGCCAAGGGTATGCTCTATGGTTACAAATAAAATAAGTACCATTGTAAGAAGTGAAGCGGGCAATTTCCTCTGGGTACCAACGATCTGGGAATTTATTACCATTAGTAAAAGTTTGTAAACCTGTCAATAAAGAGGAACCAATAGCCATCTCTAATGATGTTGGAGTGCATTTGTGAGCTCTGCTTATTTTAAAATAGGGAGTACAGTTACTATATCTCATTTCTATTCCATTAAGATGATAACTCGTCAAACAAATTGATCCTTCCTGATTAATAGTAGCTGGGAGGTTTATATGCGGAGGATTTTGGTTCCTGTTCTAATTGGGTTGATAATCCTGAAAATGCGTTCGATGAATAACCTGCAGATTTCCACAACTGACTTTAATTTTTTTAGATTGACCTGATACTTGGTTTCCCAGCATGTGTTATCTCCCGCACCATTTTGGAAGAGCGGGTGGTACTCTGAAAAACATACCATCAACTGTTTCTGAAGTGTTAGAGAGATAGACGAGAAGGGGATATCTTCTCCTGAGTAAATAGGGATTGCAAAACATACCCAACATTTAGAAACATTGACATTTTTGGCTTACACCTTGTACATATAAAGAAAAGTGTTATCATTTAACTCCTTGTGAGCCTTTCTGAGCTGGCTGTAGTCTGTAAAATAATAAGAATCAAAGCAGCAAAAAACATTTTGTAAGAAACCATTTTAATCATAATGAGCTCTTTTAACATGTGAAGCATGAATCCAAGACTTCTTTCCCCGAACCATCACAGTCGTTGGAGTTGTGAGTAGCACCTGATAGGGTTCCTCCCACTTGGCCCCCAATGGTTCCTTCCATAACTCTTTATGTAGACTTCAATTCCTGGCACAAAGTCGTGTCCGCCTTTGGGAGGATCACCCCATGCTGCTGATACCTGTAAGGAAGCAGAACTAACGGCATTTGTGAGGTCTTGGCAATATTTAAGTAATGCATCACTCATTAAATGACAATCAGCTTTCTGTCAGTCCTGGCAAGGACAAGGGTCTGCCAGTAATTACTCCAAATGGACTCAGGCATGTGCACTCAGTTAGGTGTTGCCCTGATGCTGCACAGGACCAATGGTAAAGCCTGAGGCCATGACCTTCCCCCTTGATGATACTTTGACAATCATTCTTTCATGGTTCCATTCATGCACTCCACCTGCCCTGATGATGGGGCAGCACGGTAGCACAGTGGTTAGCACTGTTGTTTTACAGCTCCAGGGTCCCAGGTTTGATTTCTTGCTTGGGTCACTGTCAGTGCGGTGTCTGCACGTTCTCGCTGTGTCTGCGTGGGTTTCCTCCGGGTGCTCCGGTTTCCTCCCACAAGTCCCGAAACACGTGCTGTTAGGTAATTTGGACATTCTGAATTTTCCCTCTGTGTACCCAAACAGGGGCCGGAATGTGGTGACTAGGGGCTTTTCACAATAACTTCATTGCAGTGTTAATGTGAGCCTACTTGTGACAATAAAGATTATTATTATTATGATGATGATTGTGCATGGTAAGGACAGTGTAGTCCCCACTGAATGTTTAATAACCTACACACATCTTTGCAGTCAGCGCCTGTAAAATTAATTCCTTTATCTGAGGCTGTGCTAACTGGTACTTCCCATGTAGGGATATAGTCTTTGCATAAAACCTTAGCTGTGTGACTAGCTGTAGCTTTTCTGGCTGGAACGGCTTCTACCCATCTGGAAAATTTGTCGACTATCACTTCACTATGACTTCAGAATATCCTTGACAAGGTGGAAGAGTGATGTCGTCGATTTGTATATGCTGAAATGGTCCCGGTGGGGCAGGGACTTTTAACTGAGGCATGGATGTTATAGGTCCCAGATTGTTCTTCTGACAAGCGACACAATGGTTTGCTACTACCTGGGCGTGATTTCTGAATCCTCAACCCCACCAACTCTTTTGGATTCGAGCTATCATCTGTTCAGGAGCCAGGTGCCCCCATCAATGGATTTGTTGGGCTAAGTAGGGGATCAGTGACTGAGGTGCAACTGGTTTATTAATCTCACCGTATCGCCAAATACCATCCTCACAGAATTTGATACCTGTTTCCATCCAGGTCCATTTTTCTTCCCATGGACACTCACTCTGCATTTTAAGCAGATCGTGTAACAGGCTGTACACTCCCAGTCGACAGATTTGTTTTGATTCCTCTAGAAGATTGCATAGTGAGGCAGCTTCTTTTGCTGCTCTATCTGCGAGGGCATTTCCCTGTGCTTCGAAGGTTTCTTCTTTGGTATGGGCCTTACATTTCAAAATGGCTACTTCTTTTGGCAATTTTAGGGCTCCTGGTAGGTTTTGTGCCTCATTTCCATTTCCATTTCGAATAGTTGTTCCTAACGCAGTGAGGAATCCTCTTTTCTTCTATATCTGACCAAAATGGTGAGCTACCCCGAAGCCATACCTTAAGTCTGTATAGATGTTGGCTGTTTGGTCTTTTGCCACATGACATGCTTCAGCTAGGGCCCTCAACTCAGCCTGTTCTCTGTTGATTATTCTTTTGTCTACTATGTACGTACTGTGTACGTTCCCTTGGCCGCAGAAAAATATACTTTGGTACATGTGACAATAAATATCAATCAATCAATCGACATTTGTGTGCACCAGTGCTGAACAACGCCCGGCTACGGCCTTGCTGGGAATGTCGGTAGATCCTGGGGGACCAGTGGGTATCGTTTAAGCTCGCCGAAGTTGGTTTTAAACCGACTTCGTACCACTGTTTTGTCCCGCCCCTTTTGAGCAGGATCCTGACTCCGCCGTCTCGTGGGATTTTGGTGGATCCCACGATGCATGAAGGCTACCGGAAAAACCGCACGTGGTCTTGTGGTAATGTGCATCAATGTAAATACATGTAGGCTAGCTAGACACTAGAGGGAGCACCAAAGACATCACACACACACACTCAACTAATAGATCAGGTAGATTGGAAACGACCAATGGACATTCACAATACACACAAAGGTGACATAACCACAGGAGGGCATTACACCAACCCATATATAAAGGACACCACACATATGATCTGCCACTTTCCAATGGAGACAGTCAGTGAGTAGAGACACAGGGTTGATTCAATATCATTCCCTCCATGTGGATTGCAGCAGCTGGTTAGTCAGTCTGGGTAGCTATAGTAGGATTAGCAGAAGTGTCGAACCCGAGTAATAGAAGTGTAAATAGTTTAATAAACGTGTTGAAGTTATCTCCACGTCTGAACCTTCCTTTGTCAAGTGCACCACAAGGAAACCGCTTACGTTACACCTACAACCTAACAAATCATGGTACCAGAGTGAACTGTTTCAATCAATATAGTCATACCTCAGCGTACAGTGAGAACCAGCAATGATACCCAGGCAAGATGTTCGAGATCCGGGTTCCGCAGCAGCTCCAGTGCCACGGCGATCTCCGCGAAAACAGGCGGGCATTCCGGCAAATGTTTAAAACTTCCTGGTAGCAGCTGAACTAGAAGACCTGGCCGATGCTGAAAAGACAGCGCTTCTGCTCACCGTCGACGGTGCCAGAGCAGAAGAAATCTTTGAAAAATCCAAGTTCTCCAAAGGGCAAAACAGGAGCGACTTCCAGGCAGTCCTGGACAAATTTGGCAAATACTGTGAGGAAAACACACTCCAACCAGCAAGAAAAGGTAAGAGAAGCGCCAGGACTCACCACAATGCCGAGATCCCGGAGCAGAGAACAAATTTGATCGGCGGCCATCTGTCTAAAGCAGATGCTTGCGCAGTTGCGCGAGAAGCGCACAGAACGGGAAGGTCCGTTTGCGCATGCGCGAGACGCCGCGCATGTGCAATCGCAAAAACAGCCCCCAGTACAGGAACAACTAGAGGGAGCACCAAAGACATCACACACACACTCAACCAATAGATCAGGTAGATAGGACACGACCAATGGACATTCACAATACACACAGAGGTGACACAACCACAGGAGGGAATTACACCAACCCATATATAAAGGACACCACACATGATCTGCCTCTTTCCAGTGGAGACAGTCAGTGAGTAGAGACACAGTGTTGATTCAATATCACTCCCACCACGTGGATTGCAGCAGCTGGTTAGTCAGTCTGGGTAGCTATAGTAGGATTAGCAGTAGTGTCGAACCCGAGTAATAGAAGTGTAAATAGTTTAATAAACGTGTTGAAGTTATCTCCACGTCTGAACCTCCCTTTGTCAAGTGCACCACAAGGAAGCCGCTTATGTTACACCTCGAACATAACAAATCAGGCCTCTCCCGGGATTCACCGGCCGCACCGTGCTAGAGCGAGAGCACAACATGGCTGGTGGATCGCGCCCATTGTGTTTGTATGACACAACTAGTAATCCAGTGCTGGAGTTCGAATTCCATCACCGGTTCCATTAATTTGTGTGAATGTATTAAAACTTGTGCCAGGATTTTTAGGAAGGCAGTGTTTACTGCCAGGAGTCAAGTGAGGAACCCATCCCTTCCGACATTGGCTTCCGCGCAGACATTTAACACTCTAAGAAATATTAGTTGGCTGGAGATGGGGCTCCTACCGCTCAGTCAGAAGGAAATCCTGATTCAGAAAGCAACAAGCCAATATAGACATGTGAAGACATTTGAAATTCAATGCGCATTTCCACAGGAATAAATAGAAACTCATTGACAATCCCTGGATCTAAATAGCTCCTTCCTATCTTATCAAACCTCAGAGAATGAGAACCATTCAAGTTAATGGTTGAGACATTTAGAAGGTTAATTATCTCGGCTAAAGAGAAGTGGGCTGGACTATGCCCCACAGTCTGGGGTTCAGCCAATGCCTAATAGGGGGGCAGGATTCAAAGGTTTGTGATAGCAGCAATTTTGTGCTTTTTTGATTGTATAAGGAGGGCTGCAAGAACCATTTTGTGTGGTAGTGTGAGGGACGACAGCATCGCACAGCTTTTAGCTGAAGCATCCATGAATCACACATGGAAACTGAGGTCCCCTGTCTTTGGGTGTTACAAACTAATGCATCCAGAACAATCATCCCGGATTGCTGAGAAGAACCCAGGCAATCTTCCAGTGTCGGAGCCTTTACTCTTTTCCAGCGTCTGCTCACTTATGGAGTCTACCTATGAAGGAAAGCTCCGATTCTTCGACTCCACAAGCCATCGCAGCTGCTAAACCAAACTTCAAGTTTCAATCCCTTCACATTGTGAAGAAGAAATTCAATCAACGGGTCGCCAATGATATCTCACAGGTACTGATTTGAAATCTCATCTTTAAGTATCTTTTTATTTCTCCTGCATTTTCATCTTTATATCTTGCATTCTAATTAATAACTTTATCATTGGTACTTTGTGAGTTTCATAATAAACTAACCTTTATCTTCTTTCGGAACATAGAACATAGAAAAATACAGCACAGATCAGGCCCTTCGGCCCACGATGTTGTGCCGAACCTTTGTCCTAGATTAATCATAGATTATCATAGAATTTACAGTGCAGAAGGAGGCCATTCGGCCCATTGAGTATGCACCTGGTCTTGGAAAGAGCACCCTACCCAAGGTCAACACCTCCACCCAACACTAAGGGAAATTTTGGACACTAAGGGCAATTTATCATGGCCAATCCACCTAACCTGCACATCTTTGGACTGCGGGAGGAAACCAGAGCACCCGGAGGAAACCCACGCACACACGGGGAGGATGTGCAGACTCCGCACAGACAGTGACCCAAGCCGGAATCGAACCTGGGACCCTGGAGCTGTGAAGCAATTGTGCTATCCCCAATGCTACCGTGCTGCCCTTAAGAACAAATTAATCTACACTATATCATTTTACCGTAATCCATGTACCTATCCAATAGCTGCTTGAAGGTCCCTAATGTTTCTGACTCAACTACTTCCACAGGCAGTGCATTCCATGCCCCCACTACTCGCTGGGTAAAGAACATACCTCTGACATCCCCCCCCTATATCTTCCACCATTCACCTTAACTTTATGTCCCCTTGTAATGGTTTGTTCCACCTGGGGAAAAAGTCTCTGACTGTCTACTCTATCTATTCCCCTGATCATCTTATAAACCTCTATCAAGTCGCCCCTCATCCTTCTCCATTCTAATGAGAAAAGGCCTAGCACCCTCAACCTTTCCTCGTAAGACCTACTCTTCATTCCAGGTAACATCCTGGTAAATCTCCTTTGCACCTTTTCCAAAGCTTCCACATCCTTTCTAAAATGAGGGGACCAGAACTGTACACAGTACTCCAAATGTGGCCTTACCAAAGTTTTGTACAGCTGCATCATCACCTCACGGCTCTTAAATTCAATCCCTCTGTTAATGAACACTAGCACACCATAGGCCTTCTTCACAGCTCTATCCACTTGGGTGGCAACTTTCAAAGATGTATGAACATAGACCCCAAGATCTCTCTGCTCCTCCAAATTGCCAAGAATTCTACCGTTAAACCTGTATTCCGCATTCATATTTGTCCTTCCAAAATGGACAACCTCACACTTTTCAGGGTTAAACTCCATCTGCCACTTCTCAGCCCAGCTCTGCATCCTATCTATGTCTCTTTGCAGCCGACAACAGCCCTCCTCACTATCCACAACTCCACCAATTTTCGTATCGTCTGCAAATTTACTGACCCACCCTTCAACTCCCTCATCCAAGTCATTAATGAAAATCACAAACAGCAGAGGACCCAGAACTGATCCCTGCGGTACACCACTGGTAACTGGGCTCCAGGCTGAATATTTGCCATCCACCACCACTCTCTGACTTCTATCGGTTAGCCAGTTTGTTATCCAACTGGCCAAATTTCCCACTATCCCATGCCTCCTTACTTTCTGCAGAAGCCTACCATGGGGAACCTTATCAAATGCCTTACTAAAATCCATGTACACTACATCCACTGCTTTACCTTCATCCACATGCTTGGTCACCTCCTCAAAGAATTCAATAAGACTTGTAAGGCAAGACCTACCCCTCACAAATCCGTGCTGACTATCCCTAATCAAGCAGTGTCTTTCCAGATGCTCAGAAATCCTATCCTTCAGTACCCTTTCCATTACTTTGCCTACCACCGAAGTAAGACTAACTGGCCTGTAATTCCCAGGGTTATCCCTAGTCCCTTTTTTGAACAGGGGCACGACATTCGCCACTCTCCAATCACCTGGTACCACCACTGTTGACAGTGAGGACGAAAAGATCATTGCCAACGGCTCTGCAATTGCATCTCTTGCTTCCCATATAATCCTTGGATATATCCCGTCAGGCCCGGGGGACTTGTCTATCCTCAAGTTTTTCAAAATGCCCAACACATCTTCCTTCCTAACAAGTATTTCCTCGAGCTTACCAGTCTGTTTCACACTGTCCTCTCCAACAATATGGCCCCTCTCATTTGTAAATACAGAAGAAAAGTACTCATTCAAGACCTCTCCTATCTCTTCAGACGCAATACACAATCTCCCACTACTGTCCTTGATCGGACCTACCCTCGCTCTAGTCATTCTCACATTTCTCACATATGTGTAAAAGGCCTTGGGGTTTTCCCTGATCCTACCCGCCAAAGATTGTTCATGCCCTCTCTTAGCTCTCCTAATCCCTTTCTTCAGTTCCCTCCTGGCTATCTTGAATCCCTCCAGCGCCCTGTCTGAACCTTGTTTCCTCAGCCTTACATAAGTCTCCTTTTTCCTCTTAACAAGACATTCAACCTCTCTTGTCAGCCATGGTTCCCTCACTCGACCATCTCTTCCCTGCCTGACAGGGACATACATATTAAGGACACGTAGTACCTGTTCCTTGAACAAGTTCCATTTTTCACTTGTGTCCTTCCCTGACAGCCTATGTTCCCAACTTATGCACTTCAATTCTTGTCTGACAACATCGTATTTACCCTTCCCCCAATTGTAAACCTTGCCCTGTTGCACGCACCTATCCCTCTCCATTACTAAAGTGAAAGTTACAGAATTGTGGTCACTATCTCCAAAATGATCCCCCACTAACAAATCTATCACTTGCCCTGGTTCATTACCAAGTACCAAATCCAATATTGCCTCCCCTCTGGTCGGATAATCTACATACTGTGTTAGAAAAGCTTCCTGGACACACCGGACAAACATCACCCCATCCAAACTATTTGATCTAAAGAGTTTCCACTCAATGTTTGGGAAGTTGAAGTCACCCATGACTACTACCCTGTGACTTCTGCACCTTCCCAAAATCTGTTTCCCAATCTGTTCCTCCACATCTCTGCTACTATTGGGGGGCCTATAGAAAACTCCTAACAAGGTGACTGCTCCTTTCCTATTTCTGACTTCAACCCATACTACCTCAGTCGGCAGACACTCCTCGAACTGCCTTTCTGCAGCTGTTATATTATCACTAATTAACAATGCCACCCCCCCCCCCCCCCACCACCTCTTTTACCACCCTCCCTAATCTTATTGAAACATCTATAACCAGGGACCTCCAACAACCATTTCTGCCCCTCTTCTATCCAAGTTTCCGTGATGGCCACCACATCGTAGTCCCAAGTACCGATCCATGCCTTAAGTTCAACCACCTTATCCCTGATGCTTCTTGCGTTGAAGTATACACACTTCAACCCATCTCCGTGCCTGCAAGTACTCTCCTTTGTCAGTGTTCCCTTCCCCACTGCCTCACTACATGCTTTGGCGTCCTGAATATCGGCTACCTTAGTTGCTGGACTACAAATCCGTTTCCCATTCCCTTGCCAAATTAGTTTAAACCCTCCCGTAGAGTACTAGAAAACCTCCCTCCCAGGATATTGGTGGCCCTCTGGTTCAGATGCAACCCATCCTGCTTGTACAGGTCCTACCTTCCCCAGAATGTGCTCCAATTATCCAATAACTGACGCCCTCCCTCCTACAACATTCCTGCAGCCACGTGTTCAGCTGCACCCTCTCCCTATTCCTAGCCTCACTATCACGTGGCACTGGCAACAAACCAGAGATGACAACTCTGTCTGTCCTGGCTTTTAACTTCCAGCCTAACTCCCTAAACTCGTTTATTACCTCCACACCCCTTTTCCTACCTACGTCATTGGTACCAATGTGCACCACAACTTCTGGCTGCTCCCCCTCCCCCTTAAGGATCCTGAAGACACGATCCGAGACATCCCTGGCCCTGGCACCCGGGAGGCAACATACCTTCTGGGAGTCTCGCTCGCGACCACAGAATCTCCTATCTATTCCCCTGACCATTGAATCTCCGACTACTATTGCTTTTCTATTCTCCCCCCTTCCATTCTGAGCCCCAGAGCCAGACTCAGTGCCAGAGACCTGGCCACTAGGGCCTTCCCCCGGTAGGTCATCGCCCCCAACTGCATCCAAAACGGTATACTTGTTTTGAAGGGGAACGGCCATGAGGGATCCCTGCACTGTCTGCCCCCCTCTGCCTCCCGGATGATCCAAAGTTCATCCAGCTTCAGCTCCAGTTCCCTAACACGGTCTTTGAGGAGCTGGAGTTGGGTGCACTTCCCGCAGGTATAGTCAGCGGGGACACCGGTGGTATCCCTCACCACCCACATCCTACAGGAGGAGCATGCAACTGACCTAGCCTCCATCCCCTCTTACCTTACAGAATATAGCTGCCCTGTGGACCAACTGGACCTCCGCCCTCCGACTCTGCTCCCAGTCAGCTGCACTCTCTGTAAACTCCTGGCTCTCTTCTCACTCTTTGCGGAAATGTAGGAAACAAAATGAAAGGAGCACCTTACTCCCTCCTCACCTAACTCCCTCAGTCACCAAACTCTCACTATAGCACTCAAATGCACCAAATACAGCACTCAGCTGAATTCAGTACATAAATTTGTAGCGAAATTCGTAGGAAACACCATTACTTGGTCCGAACAGCCTCAGTTGGGGCTTGGACCTAGGCTTTGCCCATCTCACCATAAAACTGACGACAATTCGGGGCAAGTGGGGCCAGGTACCAAGGAATCTTATCCATCCCCCCCCCCCCCCCCGCCCCCATCCCCCAAACCAGCCTGCAAACCTGCTGGTGGAGGGAATGTAAAATGTTGCCTATGATCAAATTCAGGGTATCCATTCACAGTGGAATAGTAACATTAACTTAGTGCTTGGGTATCAGTCATGGCACAGTGGGTAGCACCCTCAACTCTTGAGTCAGCTGATTGTGAATTCAACATCACTCTTGAGACTTGAGCACAAACTCAAGGCTGACACTCCAGGACAGCACTGAGAAAGTGGTGCCTGTTAGAGGGGCTGCACAAAGAGCGATCTTCACTAGCAGATAGACAATGCAGAGGATGAACTGCATTGTTAGAGGAGCAATACATGATGTAATGAAGCTCAAATACTTACTAAATGGCGGGAATTTCCAGGATCCCTGCCGGCGGGATGTTCCAATTCCAACAAAGTCAACCCCCCTCTTTAACCATCTAGCAATAAGTGTTTTTGCCCTTACCCACTTGTCCTTACATAAGGATGCGCAGATATCCAGGCCCGCACTCATGATAAAATGGATAATTTTTTTTATCCCAACATTTTACAGCATTGTTATGACCCCCTCGGAGGTCATGGACTATGCACCATCTGTTTCCCCGTGACCAGCATGGAATATAAACTCCCCCAGTAAAATGGGATAGGACTTCCCCTTAACAAGGGGGAACCGCATTGTATAAAAAACCCCGACCTGGATGCAGGTTGGAGGGGGTGACGCTTTGGGGCGAGGAGTATTAGTTGTGTCTACCAAATGTTCATTTAACATCCTACCGTGCGTTCCTGTGTGTCTCTTTGTTAGATTCTACAAACATAATAGCATGTCAATGTGCTATCTCAAGTAGCAATTTAATTAGAAAATAGACAACCAGCTGTTCTGTGGATATTGGAATATTGTACAAACTATAAATGATTCAATAAGAGATTTAATGATGAAATGCATTATCACACTTTCACACTGCCACCAAACTTTTGAGTTAATCCCAATCTGATCAGGAAAGTCTCTTTGTCAACACGGGAAGATCCTCTGGAACATTAATTTAGCCACATTTGACTTGGTATTTAATTAGTCTTGGTACACAGGGACGATGGCGCAGTTGTGCACGCAATGGACAGAATCTTACCGCCTTTGAAGATTTCCTTGCTTGACACCAAAAGGCGGTCCTGAAGCCACTGCTGATGGCTGGCTGCCCCTCTCCACAATCTTACCGAAGGCAATCAATGCCATCCCCAAGAGAACTATTCAATTAAGGACAAGGATAATCGGCATTTGGAGTGGTTTCAGTTGTTCAAGGAGATCCAGCACCAACTTGTAAAGGGAAGATCAGATTTGACTAACCCAATTTAATATTTTGATGAAGTAGGTTCACTTAGAACGCAATGAATGTTTACAAATGGATTTGAAGAAAGCTTTTGACAAAATACCTTATGAAAGGTTGGTGAACCATATTAAGGCGCATTGGATAGGTGGATCGGTGACTTTGGATAAAAAATGAGTTTAAGGACAGAAATTTACAAGTGGTGTTAAATAGTTATTTTTCAGACTGGAGGATAGTAGTCCCCCAATACTAGGAACACTGCTTTATATACATATATATGGTTTGGATATTGAAATACAGAGTACAATATGAAAAACTGATAATGATCCAAAACTTGCAGGTATGGCAACCAGTGAGGACAATGCCAATTGTGTGCAACAGCACATAGATCAGCTAGTAGAATGGGAAGACAGTGGCACGTTCACTAAATTTAATGCAGAGAGGTGTAAGGTGTTACATTTTGGTAGAAGGGATCAAGAGAGGCAAGATAAATGTAATGCGCAAGATTTTTTGAATGGTCAGTGTGGCATTATGATAAATGTACAGGGAATGTAACGGTTAATGTTATGTCCAAATCAACCACTAGAGGGAGCGAGATGCAGAACTATATAAAGCATTGATGCTTCGCCTTCTGGAAGAGAGTGTAGAGGAGAAGGCTAGAAGACAGACAGTAGAAAAGATAGTGTGATTGAGAACAGATCATAGTTATTGTATTTGTGTAGTGTAAATAAATCTTTAACTTTGTTGAATATAAAAGCTAGTTGTGGTCTCTGTGAACACTACGTTCAACTTCCTCGTATCAGAACCACAAAGAACACTACATGGTACCAGGAGTTTTTTTCCCTAAAAATATTAAGCAATTAGATTAGACAGGAAAGCTTTAAGAAAATTCAAGAAAAATATCCCGTCGCTACACTGATCAAAAAATCTACACAGACAACGGATCGTAAGATGGAGAGTCTGAAAAAACCTGACTACTTCAGAACAACCGGTAAACTATGTCAAAATTGGGCATTTTTCAAACAGCAGTTTGAAGGTTTACTATCTGTCTCCATGCTAGAAAATGCTTACAATCAGAGAAACATAGCACTTCTTCTTAATTTGGCTGGAACGCAAGCATTAGAATTGTTCAACTCATTTGAATTTGTAAAGGTGAGGATAAAAAGTATAACATCGTGTTACAGAAATGATATGCTCACTGCAAAAAGCAAGTAAATGAGACTGATGAGCGCTACATTTTCAGAAAAAGGCTGCAGCTGAAAGGGGAGTCAGTAGATTATTTTATTACTACTTTAAAGTTAAGAGCGCAGTCGTGTACCTACTCCTCCATTGCTGATTCAACGCTTCGCTCAAGTTCGATTTGGGATTAATGACGAATGTTTATGTGAAAAAATGCTGAGATGACCGATTTTGCTGCTGGATAAAGCGATTAATATGTGCAAAGCCAGTGAACAAGCATCCTCTGAATATACGGAGTTCAGGGCAAATGAAAAAGCCGCAAAGTCAGGAAATGTGGCCGACTCCATTAATGCGGTGTTGCAGCACAGAAAACTGCGTACAGTGGCTGGCGGACATTTTGAGAGTGACGTCACGAGCGTGATGACCTGTATGCACTGTGGCCATGCTCACAGTAAAAATATCTGTCCGGTAAATATCTGTTCCATTTGTTGCAAACACAATCACTCTGCAACAGTTTTTGCAGCAAATAAATATTAAAAATCCTACGACTATCGGACGATTCAGAGTATACAGAGTGAAGGAAAAGAGAAAAAATATCTTAACTGATAATGATGACTCCTCCCAGTATGGACTGAAAGATACTTTCATGGTCAATTCAATTACTAGGATTAATGCACTAGACTGTGACAACTAACCAGTACAATCGCTTTCAAAAATTATTTGAGAGTGGACTTTACTATTTGATATAAATGGGTCTGAAGTTCCATTTCAGATAGATACAGGAGCACACACAAATTTAATAATGGAAAAGGATTTAAGACAAGAATACAGCACACCAAAAATAAAGAAATCAACCTGTCGATTGACTGACTATAATGGAAATTCCATAGCCACGAGAGGTTCCTGCTGTCTCATTGTTCAGAATGGCGACATTAGTATGCCAATTGACTTTGACATAGTAGAAAATGACAAATCATCGCTACTTGGGGTGGATGCTTGCGATAAATTAAACTTGGTTAAAAGGATACACACAACCAATGATTCAAAAATCACACTTAAAGAGCCAGGACAAGAAATAGTTGTTGCTGATACCTCATCAAGAGCTACAAATAATACTGATACCACAATTTCAGATATAGTACACATTGTGGAAGCACACGCTTCATTTGTTGCTGAAATGCTACCAGTGTCTGTCAACAAGCTATGAATCATAAGAGAAGAAACAGAAAAGGACTTGACACTCCAAAGGGTCATAATATACCTGAAAGAAGGGTGGCCAAATGGATGTTGCTCCGGTTCTCACAGTATCAAAGATGACCTCACTGTAATTAATGGATTCCTACTCAAAGAAGACAGGATACTTATTTTCTGCTGCCTAGGAAGAGACTGATTTTGTAATGACATATTAATAACTATTCATCTGTAACCACTACTGCAATTGAATGTAAAACAAGATAATGATGCATGCTCGCTAATGTAATATTCAAAGAAAAAATGTTACAGAGTTTATAACCTAGTTTTCCAAAGAAAGGGGCATGTGACATTATGATAAATGTACAGAACTGTAAGGGTTAATGTTATGTCTAAATCAACCACTAGAGGCAGCTAGATGCAGAATATATGAAGCATCGATGCTAAGGGAGAGTGTTGAGGAGAGGGCTAGAAGACAGACTTTAGGAAAGATAGTGTGAGTGAGAGCAGATCATAGTTACTATATTAGTGTAGAGATTATTGGTATCTGTGTAGATTCATAGAATCATAGAATTTACAATGCAGAAGCAAGCCATTTGGTCCACCGAGTCTGCACCGGCTCTGGAAAGAGCACCCATTTAAGCCCACATCTCCACCCATCCCCGTAACCCCACCTAACCAAAGGGCAATTTAACACAGGAAATCCTAACCTGCACATCTTTGGACTTTGGGAGGAAACCGGAGCACCCGGAGGAAACCCACGCAGACACGGGGAGAACATGCACACTCTGCATAGACAGTGACCCAAGCCGAGAATCGAACCTGGGACCCTGGAGCTGTGAAGCAACTGTGCTAACCACTGTGCTACCATGCCGCTCCAGATTGTATGTTCATTATCAATTGTTTATTTTATGGTTGGCTGGCAGCTCAGTCTTCGCAACAGCCTGAATAGCACAGTGGCCAAAGCTGGGACAACAAGCAGTCCTCAGATTCTAAGTCTAGTGTTATGGGTCCGGGTTTACAGAACCCCAAAGTGTTTCATGGAGTTCAACCGACCCACAAATTTTGATAGATTGCTGTGGAAAGCACACGGTGTACTCTCCAGATGTGATACAGCAGAAATGGACAAGTGGTTTTTAAAACAAAACTATGTTTATTCTATGAACTCAAGTTAACCTTTTAAAAACAAACATTGAATATCTTAACACCCATTACTTCAAAGATAACCCCAAAAGACTACAACACCAAATAATCCTTTAAACATCCAAAGGACTTCAAACCTTCAAAAATAGGAGCACATTAGGTTACATTCAATATATTTATAGTCTTTGGATTGCAGAAATCAATTTCTTCCTGCAGCTCACAGCAAAACACACAGAGACTCCCTGCTGCCTTCTCAAAATGAAACTCAAAAAGCAGAAGTGAGCTCAGATCCCCCACCCTCTGACATCACTTCAGTAAAATGATCAGCTCCATTTCTTAAAGGTACATTGCTTAAACATCCATTTCTTAAAGGTACTCTCACATGACATTAGGATTAGGTAAGTGTGGAGGATGGAGGGTGCAGGTTTAATGGATGTTGTACATTCAACCATTTTCCTAATTTTCTGGTGGCCTTGCCTGCTATACTCATGACTGTTGCATCCTTCCACTGCTTGGCAGTGTCCGCCTGACACAATGGCACCCTGACACTGCCAGCCAGGTGGCGTCGGTAGTGGAGGCATTGGGGTGAGCGTTGTGGCTATGGATTAGCATGTCCAAGGTCTGGGACATTCTGTGCCGGCGCTGGCCGTGGCCCAGGACAGGGTTGCCGCCTCACAGGCAGCCATGTGCCAGGGCCACCTGGAAATTGCAGCGGTGCCCCTAAGCGTGGTCCATTAACACCAGGCCATGGCTGGGAACGTCGGCGGAATTGCCCAGGCGCTGGCCGACATGGCACAGACCCTCAGGGTGGTGGCACAGTCACAGCATGATGTGGCAAAGTCCCAGACTGTAGTGGTCCACTCCCTGAGCTCCATGGCTGCGTGCATGCAGACCCTGGCTGAGACCAGAGTTGGCCTCCAGGACTGGCAGCGCCAGGTGGCAGAAGAGCCTCAGGGGATAGCTCCGCTCGGACCCCGGTCTCAAGGAGTACCCTGAGGGCTATTTGACACGCCAAGGGAGGAGGAGGTGATGGGCCCCATGATGGTGACACCCGCAGGGGATTTGCCGGAACACTGCAGCTCCTTGGACTTTCCCCCTCCTCCTGTCCCTGGTGCATCTGGTGGGCAGGGGGCAGAACAGGGAGGCACCCAAGCAGCAGCCGGGCCCATCCAGGCCCGGTCGGCCCAGAGGACACCCGCCAACGAGGATTTAGGTTGCAGGGCGGGAATCACAGCAGGCCGCCTCCAGTCTGGGGATCCACCTAGACATAGTTTTAGGGCCCATAAGGCCAGAGAATTAGACACCGGTTAAGCTGGCATGGGTACAGGACATAGTTTAGTTATAGGGGCTAGGGCATGTATCTGTAAATATTTGAGGACATTACACATCAGTTAACACTGTTACAACCTGCCTCGATGCTCTGTCAGATGGATGTGAAGGGGGCTGGTCTGGGATGGCCAGAGAGTGGCGTCTTACTGGAGGGCCCCTCCAAAGTGGTGCAGGCGCCTGAACCGCATCTTCAGGAGGCAGAAGCATCGCTCAATGATACCCCTGGTCATTGCATGGATGCCATTGTTGTGGGTCTCGGCATTGGTCTGTGGCCTCCGGATAGGTGTCATCAACCATGACCGCAGTGGTTAACCTCTGACGCCCAGGGACCAACACCCCAGACTCGAACATGTCAGGAACCATCGAGTGTGCCAAGGTGAAGGTGCCGTGCACACTGCCCTGGTATCGGGCACAGACGTGCATGGTGTGCATCTGATGGTCACATAACTGCTGGACATTCATCGAGTGGCACCCTGTTTGGTTTGTGTCGAGCGGCCGGTCATCTGCAGGTGCTCCTGGGGGACATTCATCCCATCGATCACCTCCTAGACCTGGGGCATGTCGACAATGGTGGCAAATCCCATTGCTTGGGCATCCGGGCACCTGGGCAAAGACCCCTCCCACCCGGCTTACTCATTCTTCCAACTTCTTCCATCGGGCAGGAGATACAAAAGTCTGAGAACACACACGAACAGACGCAAAAACAGCTTCTTCCCCATTGTCACCAGACTCCTAAATTACCCTCTTATGGACTGACCTGATTAACACTACACCCTGTATGCTTCACCCGATGCCAGTGTCTATGTATTTACATTGTGTACCTTGTGTTGCCCTCTTATGTATTTTCTTTTTATTTTATTTTATTTCCATGTACTAAATGATCTGTTTGAGCTGCTCACAGAAAAATACTTTTCACTGTTCCTCGGTACACGTGACAATTAACAAATCCAATCCAATCCTGGTGGGCTCGGTCTACATTGAAACAGTGTATTGAGCCGCCTGGGCAGATAGGGCCTCCATGACGGCACAAATGCACCTGTGCACTAAGCTCTGTAAGATTCCATACAGGTCCCCATTTGGAGCCTGGAAGGACCCCGTGGAGTAAACCAGGTGCGGATGTCCTCCCCCATTCCCCTCCGGTGCCACATGCTCCACGATCTGGCAGATATGTCGCACAGTCTCTCTGCTCAGCCAGAGTCTTCGACAGCATGCCCAGTCCGGCAAGTTCTCGAATGATAGGCGCTGCCAGTACACGCGAGGCCTCATGTGGTGCCTCCTTTGCACCTCCTCCTCCTCAGCCTTTTGGGCGGCCAGGTCTCCATCCACATCCCTGCCTCCTTTCTGCTGCTGCACACGGCTGCTGTAGCTTCTTCCCCCTTGAGCAGCTCCAGCTCATACAGCCGCAGGGCAACAAGCAGGAAGGCCACCGTTGTTGGTTGAATTCCAATATCCATTGGCTGTAGGGGGTCAGAGGCCGACATGTCAGCATGATGCATAGCCCCGTGCCCAACCAAGTTCAATAGGCTACATGGTGCCCCCGGTTGGCACTGCAAGTTTGCCCCCCATCCCCGTACCGCTGCTCCAGTTGGTGCACGGCATTGGGGACTCTGGCCTTGGCGCCCATCCTTGCTGCCAAGAGCACCATTGGCTGGCAGTGCCCTTGCCAGAGGTTAGCTCCGTGGCTCCCACCTGACGACCCAGAGGGGCTACTGTGGGCATTGCCCTTGAGTGGGCTGCATGATGTCCCGCCTGCGGGTGCCGGCCGGTTAGGTGGGTGGTATGGCAGAGGATGGGGTATGGGGGAAGTAGTGTGGAATGTGGGGGCTGCAGTGCGGGGTAGGCCATCCATATGGCCAGTGTCACTCTGCAGAACCAGGGGCCAAGGTGGGTCAGTGGGGTGTACAGCAAGATGGCTGCCTTGCAGGCCACGGCAATGGTGGTCCATGCCTTGGCACATCCCCAGTCCCATGGGGGGGGTCACTCCAGCCCCATGGCCCATTCCCTCCCTCCCCCCAGCCCCCACCCCCGCCGGCCCTGGCAGGGCTCCCCACCACCAGCTCCCCAGCCAACTCGGCCAGTGTCTGGCCCAGCAGCCCAGAGTCACGCCTCTCCATGTCCTACCTCCTCTCTCTCCCTCATCAGCCACGATGCCAGTTTCGAAATTTTCGAAAGCACGTGAATCATTAGCGGGCCTGACCCGGTATTGTCTGGGGCCTCAGCGATTCACCACCTCAGCCCAACGGAGGCGGTGAATCGGGGAGGCCCTGGACAATACCGGGTCAGGCCCATTAATGATATGCCAAGGATGTTTATTGTATGTGCATTCTGGAAAGCATTGATGCCGCGCTCAAGGAGATGCAAATGTGCGATTATGCATGAAATCAGCACCCGCCGCGATTTCAGCATCGGAACCCATTCTCTGCCCAATCGCATCGGCCGACAGAGAATCCCGGCCACAGTCTGAATACTAATAAAAACACATTTCCACAATTGTCGCACTGTTTTCCTTTGAGTGGCGGACTTTTGGAAAATAGCACAGGGGGAGTCCCAGACCTCATTCAGTATTTGCGGGGAGATGCTCCTGAGCATTGTGCATTTTCTCCTGCTCAGAAAAGTTTAACAAACACTGGCTTGTTGTACCACTCATTTTGCACCATGTTGCACCACGACTGCGTAGCAAACCTCCATCTACAAGTTTGCTGACGATACGACCATAGCCGGATCTCGAATAACAAGAGTCAGAATACAGGAGGGAGATTGAGAACCTAGTGGAGTGGTGCAGCGACAACAATCTATCCCTCAATGCCAGCAAAATAAAGAGCTGGTCATTGACTTCAGGAAGCAAAGTACTGTACACACCCCTGTCAGCATGAACAGGGTCGAGGTGGAGATGGTTAGCAGTTTCAAATTCCTAGGGGTACACATCTCGAAAAATCTGTCCTGTTCCACCCACATCGACACTACCAAGAAAGCACAACAGCGCCTATACTTCCTCAGGAAACAAAGGAAATTCGGCATGTCCACATAAACTTTTACCAACTTTTACAAATGCACCATAGAAAGCATCCTATCGGGCTGCATCACAGCCTGGTATGGCAACTGCTCGGCCCAAGACTGCAAGAAACTTCAGAGAGTCGTGAACACTGCCCAGTCCATCAGACAAGCCTGCCTCCCATCCATTGACTCCATCTACACCTCCCACTGCCTGGGGAAAGCGGGCAGCATAATCAAAGATCCCTCCCACCCGGCTTACTCACTCTTCCAACTTCTTCCATCGGGCAGGAGATACAGAAGTCTGAGAACACGCACGAACAGACTCAAAAACAGCTTCTTCCCCACTGTTACCAGACTCCTAAACGACCCTCTTATGGACTGACCTCATTAACACTACACCCTCTATGCTTTACCCGATGCCGGTATTATGTAGTTACATTGTATACCTTGTGTTGCCCTATTTTGTATTTTCTTTTACTTCCTATTCGTTTTGTGTACTTAATGATCTGTTGAGCTGCTCACAGAAAAATACTTTTCACTGTACCTCAGTACACGTGACAATTAACAAAATCCAAATCCAAAACTACGTTCACATAGGATAACTATTGGCCACCGATTGAGAGGGAAAATCCTTTCAATCAGTCACTGGGAATTTAAATCTACCATTCACCTGAGGAAGCAGCAGCGCTCCGAAAGCTAGTGACATCGAAACAAACCTGTTGGACTTTAACCTGGTGTTGTAAGACTTCGTACTGTGCTATTTTTTAAAGGCATTGGGCTCTCCAGGCATCATAATTCATTTGAAATGTAAGTGTTAGCTACAATGCCTCTTGTAATTTTAGCTCTACAATGTCAGGGTGTGTTGGTGCATGCAAATCATAAAATACTACAGGAATCCTTCTGATTTACATTTTGTCACAAGCCAAATAATTTAAAAGATGTTCATATGGAGAGGCGGGGTATAAGAACCTGTGCCGTCCCCAGCAGCTTTCACTTCTGTAACTTCGCTGCTGGGTACAGTTCTACCTGATTAAAGCTGAATCGATATGACTCCTCGTGGTCTCAAGAGTATTGATTGTGCATCAATTTAATCAGATAAGTACTTTTGAAGGATGGATCTCCGCATCAAGCCGGCATGCCTTCAGCTCAGCCCGCACACAGAAAACTCCACCGAGATTTTTAAGCATTGGCTGGCATGCTTTCAGAGCTACCTCGATAGGGCTGCCGACACACCCACGGAAAGGCGGTAAGTTACACATCCTACGCTCGCGGGTCAGCCCGGCAATCTACCCCCTGACCGAAGGGGCGGCGAACTATGATAAAGCCATGGAACTGCTGGAAGGACATTACATTCGTCCACTGAACCAGGTCTACGCCCGTCACCTGCTGGCAACGAGACGGCAGAGCCCAGATGAGGCACTCGAAGACTTCTACCGGGCACTAATAGTGCTGAGCCAAAACTGCGGCTGCCCAGCGGTGACGGGGAACGAGCACACTGAACTTTTAATTCGAGACGCTTTCGTGGCAGGTATGGTTTCCCCCGACATCCGCCGAAGGCTCCTCGAAATGGGCACACTGGGCCTCACCGAGGCCCGGGCCCTGGCAGGGCCCATGGACGTGGCGTACAAGAACGCCCTTACATACGCCCCCGCGTGCAACGCGCCCCCCTGGGCTGCGTGGCACCCCGCCACGGCAGCCCCCCAGACTTACCCGCTTAACGCGCAGATTTACCCGCTAACTCCGCAGACCTGCGCGGCAAGACGCCCTGCTACCGCCGCCGGCCAACGCTGCTTTTTCTGCGGCCAGGCGAATCACCCGCGCGCGCGCGCTGCCCGGCCCGCACCGTCACCTGCAAAGGGTGCGGCACGAAAGGCCACTATGCCGCTGTCTGCCTCGCCCGCGCGGTGGCCGCGGTATCCAGCGAGTTCCCACAGCCGTTTTTCCAGGCCCCTGCTGTTCAACCACAGCCGTTTTTTCAAGTCCCGACTCTCCAAGGCCCACCACACTCCTTCTTCCCAGTCCCGCCGGCCCAACGCTCTCCGCAGCCTTTTTCCCTCCAGGCAGCGTCGCAGCCTCGGCCATTTTGCCCCCTGGCAACCGCCGCCATTTTGTCCCTCGCCGGTCCAATCTTCGGAATCCCCGTCCCCGGACTCCATATGCGATCCATGGCCGGCGCCATCTTGGATGGGCTGCCCGACCAAAACTCCTTGCTGCAACTGGCCTCCGCCATGCTGGAGCAGTGCGCGCCGCCATTTTGTTCCTCCCCCGCCATTTTGTTCCTCCCCGCCGCCATCTTCGGAGTCCCCGTCCCCGGACTCCATGTGCGATCCATGGTCGGCGCCATCTTGGATGGGGCCTCAAGCCCCCAGCACGGCTGACTACGCGCTGCCCTACCTAAACTCCTTGCTGCAGCTGGCCTCCATTGCCCTGGACCAGAGTCGGCCCCGAACGCTAGCGAAGGCCATCACTACGATCGCCATCAACGGCCACGTGACGTCGTGCCTCATCGACTCCGGGAGCACGGAGAGCTTCGTCCACCCCGACACGGTAAGGCGCTGTTCTCTGGTCACCTATCCCATCCAACAAAGGATCTCCCTGGCCTCCGGGCCACACACGGTGCAGATAAAAGGGTTCTGCCTCGCGAACCTCACCGTCCAAGGCGAGGAATTCCGCAATTTCCGCCTATACGTGCTGCCGCATCTCTGCGCAGCCACCTTTCTGGGACTGGATTTCCAGTGCCACCTACAAAGCCTGACCTTTAAATTTGGCGGCCCTATAACCCCCCCCCCTTACTGTTTGCGGCCTCGCGACCCTTAAGGTCGACCCGCCTTCCCTGTTTGCGAACCTCACCCCGGATTGCAAACCCGTCGCCACCAGGAGAAGACGGCATCGTTTTTCCAGGCCCCTGCTGTTCAACCACAGCCGTTTCTTCAAGTCCCGACTCTCCAAGGCCCACCGCACTCCTTTTTCCCAGCCCCACCGGCCCAACGCGCACCGCAGCCTTTGTCCCTCCAGGCAGCGTCGCAGCCGTGGCCATTTTTCCCCCTGGCAACCACGTTGGAGGAGTGCGTGCCGCCATTTTGTCCCTCGCCCAGGCCATAGTAGAAGCTGTGCGGCACTGGAGGCATTACCTGGCCGGCAGGAGATTCACTCTCCTCACGGACCAACGGTCGGTGGCCTTCATGTTCGATAATGCGCAACGGGGCAAGATAAAAAACGACAAGATCTTGCGGTGGAGGATCGAACTCTCCACCTACAATTGTGAGATCTTGTACTGTGCCGGGAAGCTGAACAAGCCTCCTGATGCCCTATCCCGCGACACTTGTGCCACCGCATAAGTAGACCGCCTCCGAGCCCTCCACGAGGACCTCTGCCACCCGGGAGTCACCCGGTTCTTCCATTTTGTTAAGTCCCGAAACCTGCCTTACTCCATCGAGGAGATCAGGACAGTTACCAGGGACTGCCGAATCTGCGCGGAGTGCAAACCGCACTCCTACCGACCAGAGAGGGCGCATCTGATAAAGGCTTCGCGTCCCTTTGAACGCCTCAGCATGGACTTCAAAGGCCCCCTCCCGTTCACCGACCGCAACACGTACTTCCTGAACGTGATTGACGAACACTCCCGGTTCCCATTCGCCATCCCCTGCCCAGACATGACCACGACCACCGTCATCAAGGCACTCCAAAGTATTTTTACACTGTTCGGTTTCCCCGCATACATCCACAGTGATAGGGGGTCCTCCTTTATGAGCGACGAGCTGCGACAGTTCCTGCTTAGCAAAGGCATCGCCTCGAGCAGGACGACCAGCTACAACCCCCGGAGTAACGGGCAGGTAGAAAGGGAGAATGGAACAGTCTGGAAGACCGCCCTGCTGGCCCTTCGGTCCAGGAATCTCCCAGTCTCCCGCTGGCAAGAAGTCCTCCCAGTGGCCCTTCACTCCATTCGGTCCCTGCCATGTACTACCACAAACCAGACACCTCACGAACGTCTCCTTGTTTTCCCCAGGAAGTCCTCCTCTGGGACCTCGCTCCCAACCTGGCTAGCGACACCCGGACCCGTCCTGCTGCGGAAACATGCGAGGGCGCACAAGTCGGACCCGTTGGTCGAGAGGGTCCACCTGCTGCATGCCAACCCCCAGTACGCCTACGTGGCGTTCCCCGACGGACGGCAAGATACGGTCTCCCTTCGGGACCTGGCACCCACTAGAGCCCCACGCACGCCCGCACCACTGCCCCCCCCCCCCCCCCCCACCACAGCACCTGACCGGAGGGTCAGTACTGCCGCCGGAACCCCGACACAGCGCCGAACAGGCACCGACGGCCCCTGCCCATTTTTCGCCCCTACAGCGCCGCCTAGGGGTGACGAAACTGCCTGGGAGGAAGACACCGCGTTCCCGGAGACACAACCGCCGGGGCCCTCACCAGGATCGCGCCGAAACTTAGACGCTCCAGTAGGACGACCAGGCCGCCCGATCGTCTGATTGCAGCACCATGAAAAAATAAACAACACAAGAACTTTCTCCATTACCCTCGACAGCATGGTACCTGCAATACCTGGTCCTACCATGCAAAGGCGACAGTAACACTGGCCATCACCCTGCTGGTTCTTTTTTTAACAGGGGGTGAATGTGGTAATACCAGGTATTGCAGTACCTGAGAGGTGAATGACCATTGGCTAGACCGCGGGGTCTACCATTGGGTAATGTACATAGCCCCGCCCTGAGCGGCAGGGTATAAGAACCGATGCCGTCTCAGCAGCCTTCACTTCTGTAACATCGCTGTTGGGTACAGTTCTATCTGATTAAAGCTGAATCGATATGACTCCTCGTGGTCTCAAGAGTATTGATTGTGCATCAGAGATAAAGACTTAAAGTAAAGGAAAATAATTATGGGATATAGAGCTTAACATCAAAGCCAATCAGAAGAATAAATCCCCCAGGGCCAGCTTTCAGTTTTTAGTTTGCTATTGAAGTTTAGCCTTCAATATTCATTGCAACACATCAACCATATTGGACATTTCTTTCAAATTGACATCAACAAGATAGATATCAGGACGTATTAACGGCAGAATTGAATAACAATGACACATTTGATTCATCATTAAAAATTATTCCAGTACAGAGGACTGTAAGAAATTCTGAAAACAGCATTTTCCATACTTATATTATTCATGAAAGTACCAGAAAGGGCAGATTGCAGATTGTTTCCAGTTTGTTTATAAATGGATAGTTCTGTTTGATTCTTTGCCGATGTTTGACTGAATTATTTTTACATGTAAAATACATGGACAATAATTATGTTTTTAAAGGTTATCTTTAACATTCTAACCATTCCATCTTCCATGTTAGGAGGGAATTCCAGAGCTCAGGGCCTTGGCCACTGAAGGCATGGCCATCAATGGTGGAGCGATTAAAATTGTGGGTAGTCAGGAGGTCACAGTTAGAGGAGTGCAGATAGCTGAGAGGTGCTGTGCACTGGACATGATTAAGAGTTAGAGAGGGGTGAGGCTATGAAGAAATTTAAAAACAAGTTTGGGGGTTTTAAAATCATGGCTTTTCTTAATCAAGAGCCACTAGGTCAGCGAGCATAGGGGGTGAAGAGTAAGTGGGACTTGGTGTAAATTAGGACACAGGCAGCAGAGTTTTGATTGACTCCATGTTGATGGAGGGCAAAGGGAAGTCGGCCAGGACTGTGCTGGCATAGTCAAGTAACAAAGGCGCAAATAAGGGTTTCAGCAACAACCGAGTTAAGGCTGAAACAAAGTCAAGTGGTGTTAAAGGTGGTGGAAATGGCCGTTCTTAGCGATGGCACGTTCATGTGGTCGGAATATCATCTCAAATGTGACATCAAGATTATGGACAATCTGGCTGAGCCTCAGACAGTTGCCAGGGACACAGATGGAGACACGAACTAGGGAATGGAGTTTTTAGTGCAGATCAGAGACAAAATAGCTTCAGGATTTTAAATATTTAATTAGTAGAAACATCTGCTCGTCCAATACTGGATGTTGTAGAGGCAACCTTACAATTTAAATACAGTGGAGGGGTGGAGAGAGGTAAGTGAGGTGGAGCTTGTGGTGTTCTTTGTGATTCTTGTTGTCGGGATAGATGTTGTAGTGTTCACAAAGACCACAGAAGCCAAGTTCATTAACAAAGCTAACATTTATTTACACTACTTATTAAAGCTTGACCACTTACTCCTATAGTAAACAATAATCTAGTAATCTATAATCTACACTTGTCTCTACACTCCATCTATAACTGTACTCTCACTGCTCTCTCACTGCTCCTCTGCTCTCCTCTCCAGCCTTCTCCCAGAAGCCTGTGAGTCAGCGCTTTATATAGTTCTGTATCTAGCTCCATCTAGTGGTTAATTATGTATGACAAGCCTTTGTATTCTGAACATTTCCCATACTGTCACAGAGCTGGGTATCATCAGCCTACTTGGGAAAACTGACAATGTATTTTTAGATGATATCGTTGAGGAGCTGGATGTCGATGAGGGAGCCAAAGACTGATCTTCCGAAAACACCAAAGGGAACATTGTGGAAGCAGGAAGGGAAGCCATTACAGGTGATTCTTTGGCTATCATTAGATTGATAAGAATGGAACTACATGAGTGCAAACCCATTCAGCTGGATGACGATGGAAAAACATTGCAGGAGGATGGGGTGAGCACCCATATCAAAGGCTGCAAACAGGTCAAGAAGGACAAAGAGGGAAAGGTTAAATTTGGCACAGACACATATATAAGGCCATTTTTTGTACTCTTGCAGGGGCGGAACCAGATTTAAGGGATTCGAACACAAAGTTTTAGGGACTGTGAGCAGAGACTTTGGAAGTGGTACCATATTCAAGGATTTTGGGAGGAAAGGTAGTTTGGAAAGCACCTCTGTTTAGTGGTTAGCACGGTTGCTTCACAGCGCCAGGGTCCCAGGTTTGACTCCCGGCTTGGGTCACTATCTGTGTGGAGTGTGCACGTTCTCCCCGTGTCTGTGTGGGTTTCCTCCGGGTGCTCTGGTTTGCTCCCACAGTCCAAAGGTGTGCAGGTTAGGTGGATTGGCCATGCACTAAATTGCCCTTAGTGTCCAAAAAGGTTGGGTGGGGTTACTGGGTTACGGGGATAGGGTGGAGGTGTGGGGCTTAAGTGGAGTGCTCTTTCCAAGGGCCGGTACAGTCTTGATGGGCCGAATGGTCTCCTTCGGCACTGTAAATTCTATGATTCTATGAGTGACTCTATGAGCTGAAACCCGCTCTATGGTCTATGAAATGGACCAGACCTTTACAAATTAATCTTAAAGCAGATGAAATTCTTTTATAATTAACATTTCGGGAATTTCCACCCCTCCCCCGTCGTGTGTTTTCCAGCAGTGGTGGCGGATCGCCATTGGCCACCGGCAGGATATTCTGATCCTGCTGAAGTCAACGGACATTTGCGCTGCTCGCCGGTCATGCCGCTGTGACCGGAAGTTTCCGCCGGTAGGATAGTCATGTACAGGATTCCTCAGGAATGTGTGTTAATGAGGTGCACTAATCAGCCCCCAATAAAATTCAGCTTATATTTTCAAATGGCAATTACATAAAGCATAACCCAATTAAGGAAAGATTGCTTAATATTACACTTGAGCCATAATATATATCCAATATTGGAAATATCCTTTTCCTTTGCTTTAATATAATGTTCAAAATGAAAAGGTAAGTGGTGTGGGGCTTGATAACCTCCAATCAAACATCACCAAATCCAACTTAAGCATCAGTACAATTATTGCCATGCAGCTCAGGAATTGCTTTATAATTATAACTTGTAGTTGTGTAGGAGCAAATCCCTAGTTCAAAAAACAAATCTGGTGCTGGCAATGAATTATTTTTCCACTGACATTGTTCATGACCCAATTCTCAGGAAAAGAGAAAGATTGACAATCGACGTGCAAAAGGCTGATGAGCAGGTAGATTATCATTAAAAGATTATCTGAATGGAAGGTTAGTTTATCCATCAGTTGCTCTGTGCACAGTTGCTGCCTCAATCAAAGCACCAAGAAGCAGATATATTTTAGTTAGCAGACATCAGATAGCAGCAGTGAACCTTTTCTACATTTGTTTACATTTTTGGCAGTTTTTTTTCTTCCACTTTTATTTTTTCCTTAATTTTCTGCCCAATGATCTTGCATGTACTTATCTATATTACATTCCCCAAGCAGAGATATGCCTCTGTAACCTTGTCCAATAATCAGTTTTATTGTGTGTGTTGAAAAAATAAGCAACCGTTGAGCAAAATTACGGGCAGAATTTAATCCAGGGGACAGGAGTGCCACCCACGGGCTAGCGAGCTGGTGAGAGCCCAGTGTCGCCTCCTTTGTGCGAGCACATGTACTTACCACTCTTTGATGTGGTTGATGTTTGTAAACATTGGGGGTTCACAATATAGAGTCACTCATAGAATCATAAACTTTACAGTGCAGAAGGAGACCATTCGGCCCATCAAGTATGCACCGGCCCTTAGAAAGAGCAACCCATTTAAGCCCATGCCTCCACCCTATCCCCGTAACCTAGAAATACCACCTAACCTTTTTGGACAATAAGGGCAATTTATCTTGGCCAATCCACCTAACCTGCACATCTTTGGGTTATGGGAGGAAACCGGAGCACCCGGAGGAAACTCACGCAGACACGGGGAGAATGTGCAGACTTCACACAGACAGTGTCCCATGCCGGGAATCGAACCTGGGACCCTTGCACTGTGAAGCAACTGTGCTAACCACTGTGCTATCATGCTGCCCCCACTGTGCTTCCATGCTGCCCTCATCTATGAAGGAAGATTGTCATATGAGAGTATCTTTAAGAAATGGGTGTTTATAAATGGGTGTGTATATAAATATCTGTAGTGAGAGTACCTTTATGAAATAGGTGTTTATTACTGTAGTGATGTCAGAGAGTGGGTGGAGCTGGGCTGTCTGTCAGCTTTTTACTTTCGCTTCGGGCTTTTTGCTGCAGGGCAGATTTGGTTTCATTTTAGTTTTGGAGAAGCTGCAACCACAGCAAGATGTGCGTGAATCTCTGCAAGCTTATGAGTGTCCATTTGCTGATTTCAACGTGGTAACTGTTCTCAGTAGTGAAGTTAAGCCTGTTGTCTTTCTATCAAAAGGTGTTTTTAAATCTTATGTATATTAAAAGGAAATAATTACTCAGTGGTGTATTCTTTGGGGGCTGTATTTGAATTAATGGTTGCTAAGATGTTCACTGTATGTTTAAAAAAGGTTAACTTAAGTTCATAGAATAAACATTGTTTTGCTTTAAAAAAATACTTTTCCATTTCTGCTGTACCACACCTGTATAGTGCACCGTGTGCTCCCCATACCAGAATCTTTTAAAATGTGTGGGTCAGCTGAACTCCATGATACACTTTGGGATTCTCTAAATCCTGGCCCATAACAAATTGGGGGCTCGTCTGGGATAAAAGTCTATTTTTTGGATTGGCTTAGTGAACTTAAAGACAGTGCGGGGTGAGAATATTGTGGTTGCTATTCAGGTGTGGTATTTTAGTTTAATTGTGGAGTGTGTTGTGGACAATGGCTCTTTCAGAGGCTCTGAGCTCTGAAGTTTTTGGGGGTGGAGACAGTCACACGCAGTACCTTATGGACAGATGCTAAAAGCAGACTGTTAGATTTGGCAAAAAATACTCAAGTGGTAAAGGTAAATGTGATCTGATGGCAGATAATAAGGAGAGTGTACCTCAGATTAAAAAAGAAATCTAGGAGGGTGGAAGAGAAATTAAAAGTTTCAAATGTTTTCACTGTAATAAACTAGGCCATGTAAAGTTCACAGTGTTGGTGGTTGAAGAAAAGCACTGGGAAGGCTGATGTGGTAAAACAGGTTAAGACAGTGGGGTTTATTAAAGTGGTAAAGGAAAGCCCAAGTGAAGCGAAGGAGGTGCAAAAGATTGTACAGCCTGATCAAGAGGTGATTGATAAGAAGATGCCAGATCTCTTTAAAGAATTTACTTGTGTGGGTAAAGTTTACCCATGTGTCTCAGGATGAGCAGGTAAAGAAGTCCCAATTTTAAGAGATTATGGGAGCTAGTCAATCTTTAATGGTAAGAAATGGGGAGTTATGTAGTTTGGGAAGAATATTGCCAGAAAAGGTGGTAATATGTGGAATTCAGGGTGAGAGGAGAAGTGTTCCCTTATATAAGGTAAGGTTGGAAAGTCCAGTGAAGAGTGGTGAAATGGTACCAGGATTAATAGAGAAACTATCTTGTCCAGGAATACAGTTTATCTTGGGTAATGATATAGCTGGATCACAGATGGGAGTGATGACTACTGTGTTTGATAAGCCAGTGCAAAATCAGACAACTGAAGTGTTGAAGGACGAATATCCTGAGATGTTTCCGGATTGTGTAGTAACAAGGTAGCAAAGTCACAGGAGGAGAAATGAAAGAGTGAAGATGAAGTTGAAGTTCAATTATCAGAAACGATTTTTGTTTGGATGGTTGAAAAAGAACAAGAACAGGTGGAGGATGAGGCGGATATTTTTAGTTCAGGAAAATAGGCGGAGTTACAACAGAAAGACATAGAAATAAAATGGATGTATCAGAAAGCATATACGGAAGAGGAATCTGAGTGTAAACCAGAGTATTATTACTGTAAAAGTGATGTCTTGATGAGAAAATGGAGACCTTTACAGATGCAAGCGGATGAAAAGTGTGCAGAAGTTCATCAAGTAGTATTGCCGGTAGGATATAGAAAGGAGGTGTTGCGAGTTGCACATGAGGTACCAGTGGGAGATCATTTGGGAATAAGGAAAGCTCAAGCTAAAATACAGAAACATTTTTATTGACCTGGACTACATAAAGATGGTGTTAAATTTTGTCAATCATGTCACACATGTCAAGTGATAGGGAAACCTCAAGCAGTGATAACACCAGCGTCCTTGATACCCATTCCAGCATTTGAGGAACCTTTTACAAGGGTCCTAATTGATTGCATAGGACCGCTTCCTAAAATGAAAAGTGGGAATCAATATCTTTTGACGATAATGGATGTGTCTACTAGGTTTCCAGAGGCCATTCCAGTATGTAATATTAGAGCTAAAATGATTGTGGAGGAGTTACTTAAATTATTTACTAGATATGGACTACCCACAGAAATACAATCGGATCAAGGATCAAATTTTACCTCAAGGTTATTCAAAGAAGTTATGGATAGTTTAGGAATAAAACCAATTAAATCAACTGCGTAACATCCAGAATCGCAGGGAGCGTTAGAATGGTGGAATCAGCCATTAAAGACAATGTTGAGGGCTTATTGTCAAGATTATCCAAAGGATTGGGATAAAGGAATTTCATTCGTACTGTTTGCAATTAGGAATGCACCTAATGAGTCAACCAAATTCAGTCCTTTTGAACTAACTTTTAGAGGTAAGTAGACCACTTAAATTGATTAAGGAAAAATTGGTGTGTGAGAAATCGGAAATTACATTATTGGATTACGTGTCAAATTTTAGGGAACGATTAAATAGAGCAGGTGAATTGGCTAGACATTTAAAAGTTGCACAAAATGTGATGAAACGGGTAACGGACAAGAAATCCAAAGTCCGTAGTTTTGCCAGTGGAGATAATGTTTTAGTATTGTTACCAGTGGTAGGTGAGCCTTTAAAATCAAGATTTTGTGGACCTTATCAGATTGAAAGAAAGTTAAGTGAGGTGAATTATGTGGTAAAAACACCAGATAGAAGGAAGGCACTCCGAGTGTGTCATGTGAGTATGCTCGAAAGGTACTTTGAAATGGAAGGAGCGAAAAAGGTTTTAATAATCCCCAGCCACCTGACTCCCGTTCCAGAGGGCCGGTGAATCACGGAGGGTCAGAGGTTAGGGTGCCAGAGGTCAGAATGAGAGCGAAAAGAATGGCAGTTCAGGTCTTCCAATCACAAGACAACAGAGAAAAGGAAGAACTATGTACAAAAGGGCCAGCAGAAAGCTCAAAGCCAGAATATTGGATGCAAATATTGTGGAGGACACCACACAAAAGAAAAGGAAACATGTTCAGCATGAGGAAAGCAGCACTCTATCTGCAAGAAGCTAAATCACTTTGCACACAAATATTGTGCTGGAAAGATGTCAAGTAGGCCTATCAAGGTGGTTTCTGGAGAGATGTCCGATGACGATCCCGACTAATCACTCTGCACCTGAGAACCGGTTGGCACCATCAAGTTTCAAGGTGAAAAATTGGTTTGCGGCTGTTGGAATAATGACTGCAGCAGGAGAGCATCAAGTTAATATGAAGTGTCAGATACACACTGGTGCTGCCTGCTACATGCAACACAATGGATTTTGCAGACCTGGGTGGAGTTGCTTAAGATGGTAACCCAAAATGAAACCATCAAAGGTAAAGTTGAGACTACATGATAGAACAATGCTCACTCCAAAAGCATAAAACAAGCTGAGGCCCAAATCAATGAGAAGAAGGAAGCTTTATGTAATGTTCTTGTTGGATGGCCTGATTTATATTACAAGAACACTTGTAGCTAAAGTTATAAACGATTTATTAACATTCACTGTGGGTCAAATATATACAAAACAATAGATGAATAACAGTATGAACATGCCCTCTCTCCCAGCTCCCTGGCCAGTCTGAGGTCACCTGACTCGAACATTCACTTATATACTAATGAGACTCCTAGTGGTCAGTCGGTGAATTACATCCAAATCTACAAATTGAATCAATCAGATTTTCTTCTGATTCTTGACCTTGATGCTCAGAACTTGCAAATTCAATATTCTCCCATGATATTCCCATGCTCAGGAACTGCTGAACTTCTGACACTGCAACTGACGTTGATTCTAATGTAGATTTGTCATCCATCACGTTTTTGTGAAAGTCTTCTCCGGTTTTCAAGAGCGTGCAACAATTCCTTCTTAAACCAACCCTTCCTCTGTCTGCACAGAGAACATAGAACATACAGTGCAGAAGGAGGCCATTCGGCCCATCGAGTCTGCACCGACCCACTTAGGCCCTCGCTTCCACCCTATCCCCGTAACCCAATAACCCCTCCTAATACAATATGTTGACAGGCCAACAAGAGACGAGGCCACGTTGGATTTGGTTTTGGGTAATGAACCTGGCCAGGTGTTGGATTTGGAGGTAGGAGAGCACTTTGGGGACAGTGACCACAATTCGGTGACGTTTACGTTAGTGATGGAAAGGGATAAGCATACACCGCAGGGCAAGAGTTATAGCTGGGGGAAGGGCAATTATGATGCCATTAGACGTGACTTGGGGGGGATAGGTTGGAGAAGTAGGCTGCAAGTGTTGGGCACACTGGATAAGTGGGGCTTGTTCAAGGATCAGCTACTGCGTGTTCTTGATAAGTACGTACCGGTCAGGCAGGGAGAAAGGCGTAGAGCGAGGGAACCGTGGTTTACCAAAGAAGTGGAATCTCTTGTTAAGAGGAAGAAGGAGGCCTATGTGAAGATGAGGTGTGGAGTTTCAGTTGGGGCGATGGATAGTTACAAGGTAGCGAGGAAGGATCTAAAGAGAGAGCTAAGACGAGCAAGGAGGGGACATGAGAAGTATTTGGCAGGTAGGATCAAGGAAAACCCAAAAGCTTTCTATAGGTATGTCAGGAATAAGCAAATGACTAGGGTAAGAGTAGGACCAGTCAAGGACAGGGATGGGAAGTTGTGTGTGGAGTCTGATGAGATAGGCGAGATACTAAATGAATATTTTTCGTCAGTATTCACTCAGGAAAAAGATAATGTTGTGGAGGAGAATGCTGAGACCCAGGCTATTAGAATAGATGGCATTGAGGTACGTAGAGAAGAGGTGTTGGCAATTCTGGACAGGCTGAAAATAGATAAGTCCCCGGGGCCTGATGGGATTTATCCTAGGATTCTCTGGGAGGCCAGGGAAGAGATTGCTGGACCTTTGGCTTTGATTTTTATGTCATCATTGGCTACAGGAATAGTGCCAGAGGACTGGAGGATAGCAAATGTGGTCCCTTTGTTCAAAAAGGGGAGCGGAGACAACCCCGGCAACTATAGACCGGTGAGCCTCACGTCTGTAGTGGGTAAAGTCTTGGAGGGGATTATAAGAGACAAGATTTATAATCATCTAGATAGGAATAATATGATCAGGGATAGTCAGCATGGCTTTGTAAAGGGTAGGTCATGCCTCACAAACCTTATCGAGTTCTTTGAGAAGGTGACTGAACAGGTAGACGAGGGTAGAGCAGTTGATGTGGTGTATATGGATTTCAGTAAAGCGTTTGATAAGGTTCCCCACGGTAGGCTATTGCAGAAAATACGGAGGCTGGGGATTGAGGGTGATTTAGAGATGTGGATCAGAAATTGGTTAGCTGAAAGAAGACAGAGGGTGGTGGTTGATGGGAAATGTTCAGAATGGAGTTCAGTTACAAGTGGCATACCACAAGGATCTGTTCTGGGGCCGTTGCTGTTTGTCATTTTTATCAATGACCTAGAGGGTGGGTGAGTAAATTTGCAGACGACACGAAAGTCGGTGGTGTTGTCGACAGTGTGGAAGGATGTAGCAGGTTACAGAGGGACATAGATAAGCTGCAGAGCTGGGCTGAGAGGTGGCAAATGGAGTTTAATGTCGAGAAGTGTGAGGTGATTCACTTTGGAAGGAATAACAGGAATGCGGAATATTTGGCTAATGGTAAAGTTCTTGGAAGTGTGGATGAGCAGAGGGATCTAAGTGTCCATGTACATAGATCCCTGAAAGTTGCCACCCAGGTTGATAGGGTTGTGAAGAAGGCCTATGGAGTGTTGGCCTTTATGGGTAGAGGGATTGAGTTCCGGAGTCAGGAGGTCATGTTGCAGCTGTACAAAACTCTGGTACGGCCGCATTTGGAGTATTGCGTACAGTTCTGCATTATAGGAAGGACGTGGAGGCTTTGGAGCGGGTGCAGAGGAGATTTACCAGGATGTTGCCTGGTATGGAGGGAAAATCTTATGAGGAAAGGCTGATGGACTTGAGGTTGTTTTCGTTGGAGAGAAGAAGATTAAGAGGAGACTTAATAGAGGCATACAAAATGATCAGGGGGTTAGATAGGGTGGACAGTGAGAGCCTTCTCCCGCGGATGGAAATGGCTGGCACGAGGGGACATAGCTTTAAACTGAGGGGTAATAGATATAGGACAGAGGTCAGAGGTAGGTTCTTTACGCAAAGTGTGGTGAGGCTGTGGAATGCCCTACCTGCAACAGTAGTGAACTCGCCAACATTGAGGGCATTTAAAAGTTTATTGGATAAGCATATGGATGATAATGGCATAGTGTAGGTTAGATGGCTTTTGTTTTGGTGCAACATTGTGGGCCGAAGGGCCTGTACTGTGCTGTTTCGTTCTATGTTCTATGTTCTAACCTTTTTGGTCACGAAGGGCAATTTATCATGGCCAATCCACCTAACCTGCACGTCTTTGGACTGTGGGATGAAACTGGAGCACCTGGAGGAAACCCACGCAGACACGGGGGGAACGTGCAAACTCCTCACAGACAGTGACCCAGCGGGTAATCGAACCTGGGACCCTGTAAAGCCACAGTGCTATCCACTTGTGCTATGGTGCTGCCCATTGTAGGAACGAGGTGCTAAGCCTGAATCTTCTACTCTCACAATGTCATCACTACTCAGAGGTTGTAAAGTTCTAGGCACTCTATCATAGAACTGTTTTTGTTTTGCTTTAATGTTTTGCATTTCCTGCAGTACCACTAAATTCTCCTCCTTCTTTTCCAAGTGTGGAAATGTTGTACACAACTTTCTATTCATAAGTAACTCTACTAGCGCCCTATCATGTGACAATGATGATGCTCTGTAACTCAATAGTATGAGATGTGGATCAGATTGGCTGTCCATTGCCTTCTTCAGCAATTGCTTGACAACATGTACTCGTTTTTCAGCTTTACCATTGGCTGTGGGTACAATGGACTTGACGTTACATGATGGAAATCATATGTGCCACACTTTGCAGCTAAAACAAGGACCGTTGTCACAACGACTTGAGGAATTCTGTGCCTGGCAAAAATCGACTTGCTATGCCGTATTACACTGCTTGCCGTTACGCTTGAGAGTAGAGCCTTCAGAATAGTTTGAAAAATAGTCCATGATAATTAAATAATCTTTTCCTCGTAGGGGAAATAGATCCATAGCTACTTTCTGCCATAGTGTCTTAGGTAAATCAGATATTTGCATACGTTCTCTTGTTTGCTTACAATGATGTGTCTGGCATGTGTCACTACAGGTTTTAACTTTTAACCTTAAATCAGTGATAAAATTATCTATGGACTCTTCTGTCTTCTGCAAACGTGATCTAAACATAACATGTTCAGAAATGTCATTCTTTCCGGGGTGCAATGTTCATCAAATCTTCAAATTACTTTGTTAAAATTTTTACTATCTTCATCGTTTGCAAATTTAAATGTATTAAACACAGCATTGCTTTGGGCCTTGCCGCTGTTAGGGGCATCACTATGTTACGCAAACCTGATTGATCTCCTAAATTTCCTGCAGTAAGTAACAGCTTAAATTGTTGTTTAAACACACACCAGTTGCTGTCACATTACCATGAAATCTGAGACGCATTGGTGGCTTCAACGACTCCATATAGTTCATTTGTGCAGTTTGCAAAATCTTCAACTCTCTGTGGACCTCGTGGCAGGATTATTTTTTCTCAGTGTTTAATACCATCCCACCCTGGTACCATGTAATGTTCTTGTTGGATGGCCTGATTTATATTACAAGAACACTTGTAGCCAAAGTTAAAAATGATTTATTAACATTAACTATGGGTGAAATATATACAAAATAACAGATGAATAACAGCATGAACTTGAACAAGCAACCTCTCTCCCAGCTCCCTAGTCAGTCTGAGGTCACCTGACTCTAACATTCACTTATATAAAAATGAGACTCCTAATGGTCAGTCAGTGAATTACAACACACCCATGACATTACTACATGTACCAGACCTGTTGTCACTGCCAACCCAAGGCCCATACCCCCATAGTGTGGAAAGTATGTATCACAGAGGGAGTTGCATGCGGGGTTTGGCTGGGGAAGGCGGGGTGTGAGGATGTGGTATCGGTCAGAGGCGATCAGAGCGCCCCATGCACGATAGCCCTGGCGCACACATTGTGCAGCTTCCTGTGCCTGCCTGGGCCCCATGTCCTGCCCAGCCTCACCCTCCCCTGCATCCTGCTTGTCGAATGAGGCCTGGCATTCATCCTCCTCCTTCAGCGCGTTGCTCCTCTGCTGCGTAATGTTGTGGAGGATTCAGCAGGCTGCCACATTGTGGACCACCCTCAGTGCCATATTTGAGGGCCCCTCCAGAGCGGATCAGGCACCTGAAATACATCTTCAGGGTGCCGAAGCACGCTTGATCACGCTCCTGGTTGCTACATGGGCTTTGTTGTAGCGGGTCTCTACGTTGGTCTTTGGCCTCCGGATATGCGTCATCAACCACAACCACAGTGGATAACCCCTGTCACTCAGGAGCCAAACCCCAGCTGTGGGGGGAGCATCTCGAGCATGTCAGGAACCATCGAGTGTGCCACGATGAATGCGTCCTGCACACTGCCCGGGTACCAGGCATAGACAAAGAACAAAGAACAATACAGCACAGGAACAGGCCCTTCGGTCCTCCAAGCCCACGCCAATCTCGGTGTCCTATCTGGAACAACTGCCTGCATCCTTCTGTATCCCGTCTGTTCATGTGCCTATCCAGATAAGTCTAAACAGCCGCTAAAGTATCTGCCTCAACCACCTCACTTGGCAGTGCATTCCAGGCCACCACCATCCTCTGTGTAAAACACATCCTCCGCACACCTCCACTGAACCTTTTCCCCCTCACTTTGAACTTGTGCCCCCTTGTACTTGTCATTTCCGCCCTGATAAAAATCCTCCAACTGTTCACCCTATCTATACCCCTAATAATTTTATAAACTTCTATCAGGTCGCCCCTCAGCCTCCGTCTCTCTAGGGAGAACAATCCTAGTTTATTCAATCTCTCCCCATAGCTAATACCCTCCATAAATGGCAACCTGTACGATGTGCATCTGATAGTCATGTATCAGCTGCACGCTCATTGAGTGGAACCCCTTTCTGTTTGTGTAGAGTGACCTGTCACCTGCAGGTGCTCGTAGGGGGACATGTATCTTTCGATCAACCCCAGGAAACAGGTCATGGCGGCCATGGCAGCGAACCCCACTGCCCGGGCTACCTGGTGGACTCAGTCCACATTGAAATGGATTTATTGTGCCGACCGGGTTTACAGGGCCTCCGTAACGGCATGGATGCACCTGTGCACCGAGCTCTGTGGGATTGTAGACAGGTCCCCACTCGGTGCCTGGAAGGGCCCCAAGCTTTGAAGTTTAGGGCGAGCATCACCTTGATGGCCAGCAGGGGTGGGTGTCCTCCCCCATTCCCCCATGGTGTCAGGTGCACCATGATCCAGCAGGTATGTCACACTGTCTCCCTGCTCAGCCGGAGTCTTCAATGGCATGCCCGGTCCAGCAGGTCCTTGAACGACAGGCGGTGCTATTACACATGAAGCCTCCTTGGCACCGCCTCCTCCTCGGCCTGTTGGGCATCCGGCTCTCCATCCTGGGCGGCTGCCTCCTGTTCCTCTGGGGCAGGTTCGAGCATCTCCGGCTCGTAGAGCCACAGGACATCCCCAAGGGCGGCGGTGACTAGGAGGAACGCTACCATTGCTGGTTGAATTCCAATATCCAATATCCATTGTCTGCAGGGGGTGAAAGGCTGACATGTTAGCATGGTGCATACCCCAGTGCCCAACCAGGTCCAACGGGCTACAGTGCCACCAGTTGGCATGCGGGCTCTGCCCCTGCAGTCAGTGCCCTGCCCCCGTTCGGAGACCCCATAGGGGTTATTATGGGCATTGCCCTCAGGTGGGCTGTGTGATGCCCTGCCAGCAGGTGGCAGCCGGGGAAGGGGGGTGGAGGTGAGGGCTGAAGTGTGGAGGTGGTGGGATGGGGGCACCTATATGGCCGGTGTCACGCCGCAGAACCAGGAGCCAAGGTGGGTGGTCAATGGGGAGCGCAGCAAGATGGTTGTCTTGCCAGCCGCGGCAATGGCGATCCATGTCTGGACACCGTCCCAGTCCTGTGGGGGTCACCCCGGCCACTTGGCCTATTCCCCCATTAACCCCTTGGCAGTCTACAGTCGCGCCTCGCCGTGTCCTACATCCTCTCTCTCCCTCATCAGCCACGACACCGGTTTCATGATTTTTAAAAGCCCAAGTGAACCATGCCGTTGGGAACTCGACCCATTGGAGGGGTAGAATCATGGAGGCCCCGGAGAATGACATGCAAATGGTGTCTACTGTATGTATGTTCTGGAATTCATTGATGCCGCTGTTGAGACGACAGAGAATTGCAATTTGGCGTCAAATTGGCGCCTGCCACGATTTCTGCGTTAAAACCGATTCTCCGTCCAATCACTGTTCCTGATTCCGGTGTCTGCCACTGAAGCATCCCGCCCCTGATATTTCAAAAGCTTGTCAGCAAAAATGGTGCACTCTGACTACACCCAATGCAGATGAAATTGTATGCAGTATTGGCAACATTACTGAAGTCAATGACAACATTTCTACAGGAATAATGCTATTCCCCCATTCTTGCACATCTCTGCTCTCCAAATTATAAAAAGGAGAAAGCACAAAAAATATTCACAAGGATTATAACTGAACTGAAAGGCAATAACCATCATGAAAGATTGAACAGACTGAGACTCCTATTTTCTTATAGAAGAGAAGGCTGAGGAATGACTAGATAGAGATATTTAAGACAATGAAAATTTGATAGAGCGGATGTAACAAAGATATTACCACTTGTGGGGATCTTGTATGTTTGGTAGGTTTCACAAAGGGTTTCTGAGTCTTGTAGGGTTGAACATTAAGTGTTTATTGATAACACTTAATGATGAACATATATATATTTACAGGGTGTATCCGAACTGTAAGCCAACCCTATGCTTGCTTCTACAAATACTGTTAAACTATGGGGGGGATTAAAATGGTAAACATCGCTTTCACCAGGTTTGTCCCAGGCTCAACCATCTTCAGCTGCTTCATCAATGACCTTCCTTCCATCATAAGGATAGAAATGGGGATGTTTATTGATGATTGCACAGTGTTCAGCACTATTTGCGACTCCTCAAATACTGACGCAGTCCATGCCAAAATGCAACATGACCTGGTCAACATTTAGGTTGGGTTTGGGCTGATAAGTGGCAGGTAATTTTCACACCACACAAGTGCCAGGCAATGACCATCTGAAACAAGATAGAGTTTAACTATCTCCACTTGACATGCAATGGCATTACATCACTGCATTCCCAACCACTAACATCCTGGGGTTACCATTAACCATCAGACAGAGGGGCAGAATTAGGCCACTCGGCCAGTCTGCTCCGCCATTCAATCATGGCTGATAGTTTTCTCATCCCCGTTCTCCTGTCTTCTCCCCAGAACCCCTGATCCCCTTATTAATCTAGGACCTATCTATCTCTGTCTTAAAGACACTCAGTGAATTGGCCTCCACAGCCTTCTGCAGCAAAGAGTTCCACAGATTCACCACCCCTGGCTCAAGAAATTCCTCCTCATCTCTGTTTTAAAGGATCGTCCCTTTAGTCTGAGATGGTGCCCTCTAGTTCTAGTTTTTCCTACAAGTGGAAATATCCTCTCCACGTCCACTCTATCCAGGCCTCGCAGTATCCTGTAAGTTTCAATAAGATACCCCCTCATCCTTCGAAACTCCAACGAGTACAGACCCAAAGTTCTCAACTGTTCATCGTATGACAAGTTCTTCATTCCAGGGATCATTCTTGTGAACCTCCTCTGGACCCTTTCCAAGGCCAGCACATCTTTCCTTAGATATGGGGCCCAAAACTGTTCACAATACTCCAAATGGGGTCTGACTAGAGCCTTATATAGCCTCAGAAGTACATCCCTGGACTTGTATTCTAACCCTCTTGCCATGAATGCTAACATTGCATTTGCCTTCTTAACTGCCGACTGAACCTGTACATTAACCTTAAGAGAATCGTGAACAAGGACTCCCAAGTCCCTTTGTTCTTCTGAGTTCCTAAGCATTTCCCCATTTAGAAAATAGTCTATGCCTAAATTACTCCTTCCAAAGTGCATAACCTCACACTTTTCCACATTGTATTTTATTTGCCACTTGCCTACTCTCCTAGCTTGTCCAAATCCTTCTGCAGCCCCCTTGCTTCCTCAATACTACCTGTCCCTCTGCAGGTCTTTGTATCATCTGCAAACTTAGCAACAGTGCCTTCAGTACCTTCTTCCAGATCATTAATGTATATTGTGAAAAGTTGTGGTCCCAGCACAGACCCCTGAGGCACACCACTAGTCACCGGCTGCCATCCTGAAAAAGATCCCTTTATCCCCACTCTCTGCCTTCTGCCAGTCAGCCAATCCTCTATCCATGCCAGGACCTACGCTTAACACCATGGGCTCTTAACTTATTTAACAATCTCCTATGCGGCACCTTGTCAAAGGCCTTCTGGAAATCTAAATAAATCACATCCACTGGTTCTCCTTTGTCTAACTTCCTTGTTACCTACTCAAAGAACTCTAACAGATTTGTCAGACATGACCTCCCTTTGACAAATCCGTGCTGACTCAGTCCTATTTTAACAGAAATTGAACTGGACCAGCCAGCAAAATAAATACTGTGGCTAGAACAGTAAGTCAGAGGCTGAGAGTTCTGAGGTGAGTAATTCACCTCTTGACTCTCCAAAGCCAGTCTACCATTATCACAAAGCACAAGTCAGGAGTGTGATGGAATACTCTGCACTTGCTTTAACTGAGTGCAGCATAAACAATACTCGAGAAGCTCAACACCATCCAGGACAAAGCAACTCACTTGAGTGTACAAACATACAAACATATATACAGAATAGAAACAGAAGTAGGCCATTTGGACCCTCGTGGATGCTCTGCCATTCAATTATATCACGGCTGATCTGTTTGTGCTTTGAATTCCACATTCCCATTTACCCGATAACCTTTGATTCCCTTGCCTGACAAGAATCTATTTACCTTCATCTTAAAAATATTCAATGACACCCCCACCTCCACCACATTTTATGGCAGAGAATTCCAAAGTTCTAATCCTCTGAGAGGAAAGAAAATTCTCCTCATCTCTGTCCTAAAAGGGAATTTCCTAATTCTAAAACCGTACCCCCTAGTCCTGGACTCACCCACCGTTGCTTCACAGCGCCAAAGTCCCAGGTTTGATTGCTGCCTTGGGTCATTGTCTGTGTGGAGCCTGCATGTCCTCCCCGTGTCTGCATGAGTTTCCTCCGGGTGCTCCGGTTTCCGCTCAGTCCAAAGAAGTGCCAATTAGGTGGATTGGCCATTCCAAATTGCCCTTAATGTCCAAAATGGTTAGGTGGGTTATGGGGATAGGGTAGATGTGTGGGCTTAAGTAGGATGCTCTTTCCAAGGACCGATGCAGACTCGATGGGCCGAATGGCCTCATTCCGCACTGTACATTCTATGCAAGAGGAAACATCCTTTCCACATCCACCAAAACTGTTCAGGATCTTATATACTTCAATAAAATCACCCCTCACTCTTCTAAACCCCAGTGGAAACAAGCCCAGTCTGTCCAGCCTTTCCTCATAAGACAACCTGCTCATTCCTCGTATCAATCTAGTAAACCATCTCTGAACTGCCTCTGTAAATGTATGTGCATTCTTCCTTAAATAAGGAGACTAGCACTGCACACAGTATTCAAGATGTGGTACGACTAATGCCATGTCTAACTGAAGCATAGCAACCTTACTTTTACAAAAGCAAAATACAGTTGGCCTGGTGGCATAGTGGTTAGCACTGCTGCCTCATAGCGCTGAGGATCCAGGTTCGATCCAAGCCCCGGATCACTGTCCGTGTCGAGTTTGCACATTCTCCCCCTGTCTGCATTGGTCCCACCCCCACAATCCAAAGATGTGCAGGCTAACTAGATATGCGCACAAAATAAATAAAAACATGGGCCAATAACTTTTGTTGCAGAGGGTTGGGAAGAGGTTCATATGGAGCATAGGTTTTGGCATTTGACCAGTTGGACTGATTGGTTTGTTTCTGTACTGTACATGCGATGTAACATGATATAATTTAATTTATTTTTCTATCACTGCTTTAGACATCTCTACATTCTATTAACATTCACCCACCGTTGCTTCACAGCGCCAAAGTCCCAGGTTTGATTGCTGCCTTGGGTCATTGTTCCTGTGCTGTAATTTCTTTGTTCTTTAAGATTGTAGTTTAGTCGGGCAGCATGGTCGGCACGGGCTTGGAGGGCCGAAGGGCCTGTTCCTGTGCTGTACATTTCTTTGTTCTTTGTTCTTTGTATTACATTCTATTACAAAGAGAGAGAAAGAAATCACAAAATACCACATTTATGAACCTTCGTCCTCAGTAGACTCAATGTTTTCTCAGGAAACCATGAACTAAAAAGAAAAAAGAATTGCCTTTTTATTGTGCCTCTCATGCACTATAATATATTCGAACATGCTTTACAGCCAATGAAGCTATATTATAATCATTGTTTTAAAATTATATTAGTATAATTTAAATGGAAATGACTGCAGAATGCTGCAAAGGAGATGAAACTGGATGTGCTTCCACATGAAATACCATGCAAGTAATTAGGAAGACAAATGGAATGCTGAAGTTTATTGCAAAGGGCGATGGAGTATAAATTAGGGAGGTCACTGGGCATTGGTGAGACCGCACCTGGAGCACTGTGTGCAGTTTTGGTCTCCTAATCTAAGAATGGAGAAGGTTCATTAAGCTGATTCCTGGGATGAAGGTGTTTTCTGTGAAGGAAAGATTAAACAGGTTGGGCTTTAGCAAGCTGGAATTTAAAAGAATGAGAGGTGATCTCATTGCAACATATAAGATTCTGAGGGGGCTTGAAGGGTAGAGGCTGAGAGGATATTTCCTCTCCTGGGGGAATGTAGAATCAGGGGGCATGGTTTAAAAACATTGGGTCTCCCATTTAAGATGGGCTTGAGGAGGAATTTCTTCCCTCAGTTAGCTGTTGCTAGTCTTTATCCTCTGGCACACAGAGCACTGGAGGCTAGGTTATTGAATATATTCAAGCCTGAGTTAGGTAGATTGGCAAGGGGGTCAATGGGTTATGGGGGGCAGGCAGCAAAGTGGAGTTAAGGCCATAATCAGATCAGCCATGATTTTATTGAAAGGTGGATCAGGATTGATGGGTCTGCTCCTATTTTTTATGATCTTAAGCACATTTGAACTGCAGCCACTGCTGTCAAGTCAAACCACGGAAAAAGCAAAGAAATGGCCAAATAATCTGTCTTTGTTATTTTGTCTGAGGGGTAAATATTGGTCAAGGCACTGGAGAGGACTACCCTGTCGTGGGGCAGCACGGTAGCATTGTGGATAGCACAATTGCTTCACAGCTCCAGGGTCCCAGGTTCGATTCTGGCTTGTGTTACTGTCTGTGCGGAGTCTGCACATCCTCCCCGTGTGTGCGTGGGTTTCCTCCGGGTGCTCCGGTTTCCTCCCACAGTCCAAAGATGTGCAGGTTAGGTGGTTTGGCCATGATAAATTGCCCTTAGTGTCCAAAATTACCCTTCGTGTTGGGTGGGGTTGCTGGGTTGTGGGGATAGGGTGGAGGTGTTGACCTTGGGTGGGGTGCTCTTTTCAGGAGCCGGTGCAGACTCGATGGGCCGAATGGCCTCCTTCTGCACTGTTGATTCTATGATTCTTCAAAATATTGTCATGGTCTAATTTGCATTCATCCGAGAGAACAGATGGAGCCTCGATGCCTCATCCAAACGACAGCCACTGTGGCAGTGCGGCATCTCTCAAGGCTTTACTTGAATCATGTACATTTCAAAATGATCCCACCAGACATCATTCTAAACATTCTGCTCATTCTACCCTGTGATATCTGCATTGTACGAGGGGTCCAAGGCCTCACACCATATATTTTTAGAATATATTTAGATATCCTCATGGCTATTTCTAAACTTTTAAAAACTGGACAATGGCCTTTTAAAACAGCTGAATCTATGTTTTCCTGTGACCTTCGACCAAAAGGAGCTACTCAGCAGTTTCAAAGAAACTTGCATCTTGTTATCTCTGAAGATACATGAATGATTCCCTGTGGGCTGTAGAGACCAAATTCGAAGGGAACTATACAAAGGCAATCTACATTTTATAATCCAGGCTGGCCAACTAATGTCTATGGCCTGCTAGGAAAAATGACCCCATAACTGCCTTTCAATTTCATTCAGTTCTTAATGGTAGGGGCATTAAACCCCCTCAGGAACCCTTGTCAAAGACTATGTGGAGAAGTGTGAGTAATGAAGCCCTAGCCCAGATTGAATTCCTGGGCCCATCTAAGCTGTTTCTACTGGAACTTCTGTACCGTCACCTACAAGACTAATTAAACTCTGCATGCCTATCTCATTGCTTGAAGTCAGCAGCACTGGAAAAGTGAATTAGACTGCATCAATTTTCAAACCTGCCAACCTCCATGTAGGAATATTTCATTGGACTTTGATTCTGGAACCTGAACCCACGTGAAATAATATTAATTTTCTCTGTGGTCTCTTTATTGTAAATCTTTGGTCACTTTATTGTAAATCTTTCTTTTCTCTGTCCCTCCTTTCCTCTATGTGTGGAAGGAAGGCAACGTTGCTACCCTCCTCCTGCATTTGAGTGTGTGTAAGTAAACTAACCCTTTGAGTTCATCCTATCTCAAGTTTGCTGTGGGGCTATTAATAGAAATTGGATTGCACAAAAACTGAGGGTTTGTGAGATACACTACTACTTATAAGGGTGAAGCGAATCAAAACCACTTTCTGTTCAGATGGGCGGTGAGAAGAGAAATTAGTGTTAAATTAACCCCATCCTGTCCATGACAATTGTTGTATTTAGGGACAATTAACCCCTGTTATGTCACCTCCCCCGCTCCCCACACACACACAAGGATTCCTTTGGGATTTCAGAAGGTGGTGGTTTGAGTGGAGAGTGGAGAGGAGCAGAATGGCTGTGCCAATATTCTGTGTGCCAAAAATTGCAAATTAGAGTCTTTTCAGCTTGTTCTACCACCTTGAAAGACAAGTGTACATATACCCCAGATATCCCTGCATTCTTGCATCCACTGTCAAATTGAATCAGTTCTTTTATATTGCCTCTCCCCTTCCTCATTCTGCCCACCAGAAAATCACTTCACACTTTTCTGAGCGCCTACCAAGTCGGTTTTATCTCCTGGGCTGTTGGTTCCCATCAATGCTTCCAGACAGCGGTTCTCAGCAGAAAGATGACACGCCTACTGCATTTACAGCTCACTGTGTCACACAATTCCAAAGTTAGAAGTCTGTAAGGATTGCTGAAATAAACCAGCTGTACACTGCGGTATCGAGACGCTGCCATCTTCACAACAGACCTGATTTTCAGTGAAGATTTTTTTAAAAAGCAGCTTTGTACAAACTTGGGGAGCCGATGTGAGTGGAGAAGGTCCTGTTGCAGAGCGAGCTGGGCGCGGCGATCCCAGTTTCACGAACCTGGCAAACTCTTCCCGACACCAGCTGAGCTCTCACATTGCCAGTTCAGCGACCTCGTCGAATCATTTCCCACGGACAGGTCACATGCAAATCAAGTGGCTTGTCGCTTCTCCAGCCTACCTGTGAAGGGACAAGGTGTGGAGGAAGACAGCTCGAGTGCATACTGAGCTGAAAGTGGGATTGGTGTCTCAACTTGCTGCTGCAAAAAAACACTTGTGTGCAAACACGCATCAGCCAGGAAGAAAACACCAGGCTGGCTTGGTAAGCATCAATTACTTTCCGAGATCTACACTGGCACCAAGCAGGTAAGAACTGCATGAAGACAATATACTTGAATGAGTATCAGAAAAATGTTTTATATATTGTACAAACAGGATGCATTACAAACCTTGCTATCATTTCCTATGTTATTACCATCCGTGCATTTACTTATTCGATTGTTGTATTTGAACTGTATATTTCGCTGCTGGTAGACATGAACAATACCAGATCGTTCAACATCATTGAGTTATAGATGAGTGGTTGTGTGATGCGCAGGGACTAGAACTTGTTAGTCGGCACTGTTGCACTTTAATCACTCCTGCGTCACCCTATTAGCATAAATTAAATTAAACTTTCTACCCCCTCACTAACCAAACGAAGCAGAGACTTCTGCATCTGACGATTTTCTAATATTTAATCAGTCTCCACCGCCGAATGCCAACAAACCGGTGAGATGGAAACAAATCCCTTCAAATAACGTGCAGGAAACCAAGCGGTTTCTTTGCACCAACTTTGCGCCATAATTGCAGCAATATTTCGAAAAGCTAAAGACAATCACGAACTCAGTGCTGCAGTAAGGTTGACCAACAGTCGGGAATGTTTACTAGATTCTGCATTATAGTTTATCCTGGCTTCCTTCAGGATTACGTAATGAAAATAAATACCTCATGGGGAGGGTGGAGAATCGATCGGGTCAGAAACGATTGCAAGAAGCAGTTCAGTCTGAACAAAATTGTTCTCTCACACTTTTATAAAGGTCGCTGTGGTACACAATGGGAAATGATTCCATTTTGCAAGGGCTGCCGAGCACCGTTTAAAAGGAATGTCAGAGCACTCGTGTTTTAAGTGAAATTATAACCACTATTCTCCGCGCCCAATTCCATCTGTTTCTTGGGAACAGTTCAGGAGCCACCGTCAGCCTTCGCAGTAACAAAAACATAAAATTCTGCCGCTCTTACAGCATCTTTGGCGAGAGAACGGAGCTAACGTTTCGAGTCTGGATGGCTTTTAGTCAAAGTTTGGGAACGGGACAAGTATTGTTAAAAAGACAAATCTCAAGGCTTTGTGTCTTAATCCACATAACATTCACAATAAAGTGGATGAAGCAATCACGCAAATAGATACAGACGGATATGGTCTGGATTGTGGAGATGTGACTGCAGGGTCACTAGGGATGGAAACTGAACATCCAGAGGCATTCAGTATTTAGAGAAAAGGAAAAGGTGATGAAGTTGTATTGCTGGTTAAAGAGGAAATTAATGCAATAGTGAGGAAGGACATTAGCTCCAACGATGTGGAACCTGTATGGGTAGAATGGAGAAACGGCAAGGGGTAACATTAGTGGGGGGTTTATATAGACCCCCAAACTGTAGTAGTGATGTTGGGAATGGCACTAAACAGGAAATTAGGGATGCATGCGATGAAGAAACATTTGTAATTAATCTGCATATAGATTGGGCAAATCAAATGAGTAACTATACCATAGAGGAGGAATTCCTGGAGTGTATACAGGATAGTTTTCTGGACCAATATGTTGAAGAACCAACCAGAGAACAGGCCATCCTTGACTGGGCATTTTGTAATGAGAAAGGAACGATTGGCAATCTAGTTGTACAAGGTACCTTGAGGATGAGTCATCATAATATGATAGAATTCTTCATCAGATCAAGAAGGAGAGTGAGGTAGTTCTTTCTGAAGTTAGGGTCCGGAATCTGAATAAAGGAAACTACGATGATGTGAGGCGCGAGTTGGCTCTGATTGATTCGGGAATATTACTTAAAGGGATTATGATGGATAGACAATGGCAAACATTCGAAGAGTGCATGGGTGAACAGAAACAATTGTTCATTCCTGTCTGGCACAAAAATAAAATGGGAAAGGTGGCTAAACCTTGGTTTACAAGGGAAATTAAAGATAGCATTAAAGCCAAGGATTAGACATATATATTGGCCAGATAAAACAGCAGACCTATGGATTGGGAGCAATGTACGATTCCGCCAAAGTGGGCAAAGATACTGATTGTTATGGGCCAAGGTTTAGAGAACCCCAAAGTGGATCATGGAGTTCACCTGACCCACAACTTTTAAGAGATTGTGGTATGGGGAATACATGGCCCACTCTACAGGTGTGATACAGCAGAAATGGAAAAGTATTTTTTAAAGCAAAACAATGTTTATTCTATGAACTCAAGTTAACCTTTTTAAAACATACAGTGAACGTCTTAGCAACCATCAATTCAAATACAACCCCCAAAGAATACAACGCTAAGTAATCCTTAACAACTTCCCAAACAACATCCAGAAGACAAAAGAAACACCTTTTAACAGAAGCACATTAGGTTTACAGTCACCACTGAGAACATTTATAATTCTAAATTCACCAAATGATCAAGAGATAGTCATTTCATGGCAGAGAGAACAGCAGTACACCTGCTTTGTCTGGCTTCAGCTCCAACACTAAAAACTAAACGAAAACACACCCTGCAGCAAACAGCCTAAAACGAAAGTAAAAAGCTGACAGACAACCCAGCTCCACCCACACTCTGACATCACTGATAAACACCCATTTCGTAAAGGTACATTTCATAAACACCCATTTCTTAAAGGTACTCTCACATGACACCTCCTCCCAAGAAAAAAAATAAACCATCAACTTCAAGATGGTTTCATTTTTCACTATTCTTTAACAGATGCACACAGTAATATACTTTTTCGTTTCAAAAAACAACACACGCAAACAGGCATAATAATATAGTCCATTTTTGTCCTTCTTCCTCCAACTGAAATCCTTCTTGATTGACAGTCTCTTTGAACAGTCTCTGCACGATCCGTCCATTTCTCTACACCTCAGCATGTCTCCTTAAAGTCAGGTATTTTAGTTCAATCATTTCACAGAGTCCCTTCCAATTCTCCAACACAGGAGCATTGGTTATCACAGCTTTCAGGCTGTCAAATGCCTGATGAAAGCCCGCTGTCCACTGAAATTTTGGGTGTTTCTTCACCAAGCCCATCAGTGGAGCACCCACACTACAAAACGTTCGCACAAATGTTCAATCAAATCCACTCATGCCAAGAAATCGCATTATTTCTCTTCGTCTTGAGGGTATTGAAAACTCCTCAATAATTGTTGGTTTCACATCCCGTGTGACCCTGTCCAATTGTATGGCCAAGGAAAGTGACTTGGGCTTTTCCAAATTCACTTTTGGCCAAGTTTATCACCAAACCCACCTCCTGAAGTCGATCGAATAACTCCATCAGAACAAAGAACAAGAACAAATGGGCAGCACGGTAGCATTGTGGATAGCACAATTGTTTCACAGCTCCAGGGTCCCAGGTTCGATTCCCGGCTTGGGTCACTGTCTGTGCGGAGTCTGCACGTCCTCCCCATGTGTGCGTGGGTTTCCTCCGGGTGCTCCGGTTTCCTCCCACAGTCCAAAGATGTGCAGGTTAGGTGGATTGGCCATACTAAATTGCCCTCAGTGTCCAAAATAGCCCTTAGTGTTGGGTGGGGTTACTGGGTTATGGGGTTATGGGGATAGGGTGGAGGTGGGGGTTGGGTAGGGTGTTCTTTCCAAGAGCCGGTGCAGACTCGATGGGCCAAATGGCCTCCTTCTGCACTGTAACTTCTATGATTCTAAAGAAATGTACAGCACAGGAACAGGCCCTTCGGCCCTCCAAGCCCGTGCCGACCATGCTGCCCGACTAAACAACAATCTTCTACACTTCCTGGGTCCATATCCCTCTATTCCCATCCTATTCCTGTATTTGTCAAGATGCCCCTTAAATGGCACTATCGTCCCTGCTTCCACCACCTCCTCCGGTAGCGAGTTCCAGGCACCCACTACCCTCTGTGTAAAAAAACATGCCTCATACATCTACTCTAAACCTTGCCCCTCTCACCTTAAACCTGTGCCCCCTAGTAATTGACCCCTCTACCCTGGGGGAAAGCCTCTGACTATCCACTGTGTCTATGCCCCTCATAATTTTGTAGACCTCTATCAGGTCGCCCCTCAACCTCCGTCGTTCCAGTGAGAACAAACCGAGTTTATTCAACCGCTCCTCATAGCTAATGCCCTCCATACCAGGCAACATTCTGGTAAATCTCTTCTGCACCCTCTCTAAAGCCTCCACATCCTTCTGGTAGTGTGGCGACCACAATTGAACACTATACTCCAAGTGTGGCCCAACTAAGGTTCTATACAGCTGCAACATGACTTGCCAACTCTTATACGCAATGCCCCGACCAATGAAGGCAAGCATGCCGTATGCCTTCTTGACTACCTTCTCCACCTGTGTTGCCCCTTTCAGTGACCTGTAGACCTGTACACCTAGATCTCTCTGACTTTCAATACTCTTGAGGGTTCTACCATTCACTGTATATTCCCTACCTGCATTAGACCTTCCAAAATGCATTACCTCACATTTGTCCGGATTAAACTCCATCTGCCATCTCTCCGTCCAAGTCTCCAAACAATCCTGCTGTATCCTCTGACAGTCCTCATCGCTATCCACAATTCCACTAATCTTTGTGTCGCGTGCAAACTTACTAATCAGACCAGTTGCATTTTCCTCCAAATCATTTATATATACTACAAACAGCAAAGGTCCCAGTATTGATCCCTGCGGAACACCACTGGTCACAGCCCTCCAATTAGAAAAGCATCCTTCCATTGCTACTCTCTGCCTTCTATGACCTAGCCAGTTCTGTATCCACCTTGCCAGCTCACCCCTGATCCCATGTGACTTCTCCTTTTGTACTAGTCTACCATGAGGGACCTTGTCAAAGGCCTTACTGAAGTCCATATAGACAACATCCACTGCCCTACCTGCATCAATCATCTTTGTGACCTCCTCGAAAAACTCTATCAAGTTAGTGAGACACGACCTCCCCTTCACAAAACCATGCTGCCTCTCACTAATACGTCCATTTGCTTCCAAATGGGAGTAGATCCTGTCTCGAAGAATTCTCTCCAGTAATTTCCCTACCATTGAAGTAAGGCTCACCGGCCTGTAGTTCCCTGGATTATCCTTGCTATCCTTCTTAAATAGAGGAACAACATTGGCTATTCTCCAGTCCTCCGGGACATCACCTGAAGACAGTGAGGATCCAAAGATTTCTGTCAAGGCCAAAGATTTCTGTCAAGTTTTAAATGTTCTTTAAAAGCATAACTTTGAATTGGTATATACCAACTGGAGTCACAAAAGCTGAAATCTCCTTCGCCCTTTCGGATAAAGGTACCTGCCAGTAACCTTTCAGTAAATCCAGGAGAAATAAAAGCTGATTGTCCCACTTTCTCAATGCAATCCTCCAAACGTGGAATAGGATAAGAGTCCGTTCTTGTAACTGCATTCACCTTTCTATAGTCCACACATAACCGTTGGGTACCGTCTGGTTTAGGTACCATTACTATGGGTGAGCTCCATTGGCTGCAACCCACTTCAATTATGCCAGTTTTAAGCATACTCTCAATCTCTTTGTTAACCTGTGCCAATTTTAAAGGGTTAAGTCTGCCTGGATGTTGTTTGATTAGAACAGCATTTCCCACATCTACATCATGTATAGCCATTTTAGTACTTCCCAATTTATCTCTACAAACTTGCCCATGTGATATCAATAACTCTTTCAGGTCAGTTTGTTCTTCCTCTGGAAGGTAACTCACAATTTATCCCAATTTTTAAGAACATCCTCGTTTTCCAATTTAATTTGAGGTATGTCAAATTCACAGTCATCTCGATTTGGTTCGTCACTTTGAGTTAGAATCATTAAAACCTCCTCCTTTTTCTCTCCTTCCCTTTCAAAGTAGCTTTTAAGCATATTCACATAACACACTCGGTGAGATTGCCTTCTATCTGGTGTTTTTACCACATAATTCACCTCACTTAATTTCCTTTCAATCTGATAACGTCCACAAAAACCTTGCTTTTAAAGGCTCACCTACCACTGGTAACTACACTCAAACTTCATCTCCACTGGCAAAACTACGAACTTTGGATTTCTTGTCCGCCACCCGTTTCATCACATTTTGTGCAACTTTTAAATGTTGTCTAGCCAATTCACCTGCTCTATTTAATCATTCTCTAAAATTTGACACGTAATCCAATAATGTAATTTCCGATTTCTCACTCACCAATTTTTCTTTCATCAATTTAAGTGGTCCTCTTACCTCATGACCAAAAATTAGTACAAAAGGACGGAATTTGGTTGACTCATGTGGTGCATTCCTAATTGCAAACAGTACAAATGGAATTCCTTTATCCCAATCCTCTGGATAATCTTGACCATAATCCCTCAACATTGTCTTTAATGTCTGATGCCACCTTTCTAACGCTCCCTGCGATTCTGGATGGTACGCAGTTGATTTAAGGGGCTGTTTAGCACAGGGCTAAATCGCTGGTTTTGAAAGCAGACCAAGGCAGGCCAGCAGCACGGTTCAATTCCAGTAACAGCCTCCCCGAACAGGCGCCGGAATGTGGTGACTAGGGGCTTTTCACAGTAACTTCATTGAAGCCTACTTGTGACAATAAGCAATTTTCATTTCATTTCAATTGTTTTATTCCTAAGCGATCCATAACTTCTTTGAATAACCTTGAAGTAAAATTCGATCCTTGATCCGATTGTATTTCTGTGGGTAGTCCATATCTAGTAAAGAATTTAAGTAACTCCTCCACAATCTTTTTAGCAGTTAAATTACGTACTGGAATGGCCTCTGGAAACCTAGTAGACACACATCCATTATCGTCAAAAGATATTGATTCCCACTTTTCGTTTTAGGAAACGGTCCTACGCAATTAATTAGGACCCGTGTAAAAGGTTCCTCAAATGCTGGAATGGGTATTAAGGGTGCTGGTTTTATCACGGCTTGAGGTTTCCCTATCACATGACATGTGTGACATGATTGACAAAATTTAACTACATCTTTATGTAGTTCAGGCCAAGAAAAATGTTTCTGGATTTTAGCTTGAGTTTTCCTTATTCCAAAATGACCTCCCACTGGTTCCTCATGTGCAACTCGCAACACCTCCTTTCTATACGCTACAGGCAATACTACTTGATGAACTTCTGCCCACTTTTCATCCGCCTGCATATGTACAGGTCTCCATTTTCTCATCAGGACATCATTTTTACTGTAATAACACTCTGGTATCCACTCAGATTCCTCTTCCGTATATGCTTTCTGATACATCCATTTTATTTCTACATCTTTCTGTTGTAACTCCGCCAATTTTCCTGAACTAAAACTATCCGCCTCATCCTCCACCTGTTCATGTTCTTTTTCAACCATCTGATCAAAAATCGTTTCTGATAATTGCACTTCAACTTCATCTTCACTCTTTGATTTCTCCTCTTGTCTTAACCTGTGACTTTGCTTTTACCTTTACTTTTACCACTTATCCGGAAAAAATCCCAGGATATTTGTCCTTCAACACTTCAGTTGTCTGATTTTGCACTGGCTTATCAACCACAGTAGGCATCACTCCCACCTGCAATCCAGCTATATCATTACCCAAGATAAACTGTATTCCTGGACAAGATAGTTTCTCTATTACTCCTACTACCACTTCACCACTCTTCACTGGACTTTCCAACCTTACCTTATATAATGGAACACTACTCCCCTCACCCTGAATTCCACATATTACCACCTTTTCTGACAATATTCTTCCCAAACTACATAACTCCTCATCTCTTACCAGTAAAGATTGACTAGCTCCCGTTACTCTTAAAATTGTGAATTCTTTACCTGCTCCACCTGATACACATGAGTAAATTTTACCCACGCAAGTAAATTCTTTAAAGAGATCTGGCACCTTCTTATCAATCACCTCTTGATCAGGCTGTACAATCTTTTGCACCTATGGGCAGCACGGTAGCACAAGTGATTAGCACTGTGGCTTCACAGCGCCAGGGCCCCAGGTTCGATTCCCCGCTGGGTCACTGTCTGTGCGGAGTTTGCACGTTCTCCCCGTGTGTGCGTGGGTTTCCTCCGGGTGCTCCGGTTTCCTCCCACAGTCCAAAGACGTGCAGGTTAGGTGGATTGGCCATGCTAAATTACCCGTAGTGTCCATAAGGGTTGGGAGGGGTTATTGGGTTGCGGGGATAAGGTGGAAGTGAGGGATTAATGTGGGTCGGTGCAGACTCGATGGGCCGAATGGCCTCCTTCTGCACTGTATGTTCTATGTAATCTATGTAACCTCCTTCACTTCACTTGGGCTTTCCTTTACCACTTTAACAAACCCCACTGTCTCATCCTGTTTTAACACATCAGCCTTCCCAGTGCTTTTCTTCAACCACCAACACTGCGGACTTTACATGGCCTAGTTTATTACAGTGAAAACATTTGAAACTTTTCATGGCTCTTCCACCCTCCTGGATTTCTTTTTTAATCTGAGGTACACTCTCCTTATTATCTCCCATCAGATCACCTTTACTTTTACCACTTGAGTGTTTCTCATGTCCCCAGTTTCTATCCCTCACAGGCTGAAACTGATGTCGGAAACCAAGCTTTGATTTATGAACTAATTCATAATCATCTGCCATTTCTGCTGCTAATCTCGCAGTTTTAACCCTCTGCTTTTCCACATGAGTTCTCACTACATCAGGAATTGAATTTTTAAACACCTCCAAAAGTATAATTTCTCTGAGAGCTTCATACCTTTGGTCAATTTTCAAAACCCTTATCCACCTATCAAAATTACTCTGTTCGAGCCTTTCAAACTTCATGTATGTTTGACCAAATTCTTTCCTTAAATTTCTAAAACTTTGTCTGTAAGCTTCAGGCACTAGTTCATATGCACCTAAGATGGATTTTTTCACCTACTCATATGTCCCAAATACTCCTCCGGTAGTGATGCAAACACTTCACTAGCTCTACCTGTCAGCTTTGTTTGAATCAGTAATACCCACAAGTCCTGTGGCCATTTCATTTGTTTAGCCACCTTCTCAAATGAAATGAAAAAGTCTTCCACCTCCTTTTCGTCAAACCTTGGCAATGCTTAGACATATTTAAATAGATCCCCACCAAGCCTTCGACTTTGACGCTCTTTCTCACTATCCTCATCACTATCATCCAACTGTACGTTTCCCTTTACGTTTGCCAATTTTAACTGACTGTCATGTTTCATGGCCATTTTCTGAAGTTCAAACTCTCTCTCTTTATCTTTTTCCCTGATCTGTATCTCCCTTTCTCTTTCTTTTGTTCTGCCAGGGCTATTCTTTCTTTTCTTCTTTATTCTCTCTCCTTTTCTTTTTCCTCTCTCTCTTTCTTTTTCCTCTCTTCCGTATGCAAGCTGCTTTAATTCTTTCTCATGTTCCATGTTTCCATAACTGAATTTTCGCCATTTCCAATGAGTCAAACTATCTCAGCCAACTTTAAATGCTTAGCCACTGCCATAATTACCTCATCTTTTTGCATTTTGTCAGGTAATGTTAACTGCAATGTTTTTCCAAATCTAACGGTCTGCTTTTAGTCTCTTAACTTAAGGTACTGCGTGTGACCGTCTCCACCCCCAAAAACTTCAGAGCCTCTGAAAGACCCATTGTCCACAACACACACCCCACTTAAACTAGAATACCACACCTGATAAGCAACCACAATATGCTCACCCCTCGCTGTCTTTAAGTTCACTAAGCCAATCCAATGGATAGACTTTTATCCCAGACGAGCCCCCGATTTGTTATGGGCCAGGGTTTAGAGAACCCCAAAGTGTATCATGGAGTTCACCTGACCCACAACTTTCAATTGATTGTGGTATGGGGAACACACGGCCCACTCGAAAGCATTTTTTAAAGCAAAACGATGTTTATTCTATGAACTCAAGTTAACCTTTTTAAAACATACAGTGAACATCTTAGCAACCATCAATTCAAATACAATCCCCAAGGATTACAATACTAGGTAATCCTTAATAAATTCCCGAACAACAGAAGCATATTAGGTTTACATTCACTACTGAGAATATTTATAGTTCTGAATCACCAAATGATCAAGAGATAGTCATTTCATGGCAGAGAGAACAGCAGTACACCTGCTTTGTCTGGTTTCAGCTCCAACACTGAAAACTAAACTAAAACACACCCTGCAGCAAACAGCCTAAAACAAAAGTAAAACGCTGGCAGACAGCCCAACTCCACCCACACTCTGACATCACTGAAAAACACCCATTTCTTAAAGGTACATTTTTAAACATCCATTTCTTAAAGGTACTCTCACATAACATGATTAAGAAGAGGAAAATCGAGCAAGAGTAAGGTTGTGGTTAACATAAAAACTGACTGCAAATGTTTCTATAGGTATGTGAAGAGAAAAAGATTGGTGAAGACAAATGTCGGTCCCTTACAGTCAGAAACGAGAATTTATAATGGGGAAGAAAGAAATGGCTGACTAACTAAATACATACATTGGTTCTGTCTTCACAAAGGAGGACACAAATAATGTACCAAAAATGTTGGGTAACACAGGGTTTAGTGAGAGGGAGGAACTGAAGGAAACCAATATTAGTAGGGAAATTATATTGGAGAGATTAATGGAATTGAGGACCGATAAATCCCCAGGGCCTGATAATCTACATCCCAGAGTACTGAAGGAAGTGACATTTGAAATTGTGGTCATCTTACAAGATTCTGTAGACGCTGGAAGAATTTCTATAGATTAGAGGGTAGCTAATTTAACCCCACTATTTAAAAAGCTAGAGAGAAAACAGGAAATTACAGACCAGTCAGCCTGATGTTGATGGTGGGGAAAATGCTAGAGTCCATTATAAAATATTTATTCACAAAGCACTTGGAAAACAGTGGCTGGATCGGACACAGTCAGCATGGAATTACATAAGGGAAATCATGTTTGACAAATCTACTGGAATTCTTTGAGGATAAAGACAGATAGCTTTTTGAAGAATAAAGGAATAAACGGTTATGGTGTTTGGATGGGAAAGTGGAGCTGAGTCCACAAAAGAGCAGCAATAATCTCATTGAATGGCGGAGCAGGCTCAAAGGGCCTGATGGCCTCCTCCTGCTCCTAGTTCTTATGATCTTATATTCTTATATAACTGGTAGAGTTGACCAAGGGGACCCATTAGATGTGGCTTATGTGGACTTTCAGAAGGCTTTCAACAAAGTCTCACATAAGAGATTAGCATCTAAAATAAAATGCATGGGATTGGGGGTCGTGTATTGAGACGGATAGAAAACTTGCTAGCAGACAGGAAATGGTTCTTTTTCCAAATGGCAGGCAATGACTAGTTGGGTACTGCAGGGCCTCAGCTATTCACAATATATATTAACGATTTACAGGAGAGAACTAAATGTAATATTTCCAAATTTGCAGATGACACAAAGCTGAGCAGGAGGGTGAGCTGTGAGGAGGATGCAGAGATGCTTCAGTGTGATTTAGATAGGTTGAGTAAGTGGGAAAATGATTGGCAGATGCCATATAATGTGGATAAATGTGAGGTTATCCACTTTGGTAGCAAAAACGGGAAGATAGATTATTATCTGAATGGCCATAAATTAGGTGAGGGGAATGTGCAACAGGACCTGGGTGTCCTTGTACACCAGTCACTTAAAATAAGCATGCAGGGAATGGCATGGTGTGCAGTGCTTAGCACTGCCGCCTCATGGCACCAAGGACCCAAATTTGATCCCGGCCCCGGATCACTGTCCATGTGGAGTTTTCACATTCTCCCCTGTGTGGGTTTCACCCCCACAACCTAAAGATGTGCAGGGTTCATGGATTGGCCACACTAAATTGCCCCTTAAAAATAATTCCTAGCGATCCGGACTCAGCTTCCAGATTAATCCAATATTCAGCTCTGACAGGCCCATGACCAAACAACATACCTCACTCAGTGAGACTCTGCCCTCTCTTGTACACATTTGGCAAAGTGGCACATAGCGGGGGGGAGCAGTAAAGAAATGACAAGGGACAAGAATGCCTATACCCTCCTGAGCTTCTCAAAGGAAACGGTGTTGTGAATAATTGGGCCTGCAGTCTGTGAAGCTGTCCCTACCACTGTTACCAAGAACATTCAGGTTATGTTCCTTCCTTCAGCACCTTGCGTAATCCCACCTCACACACCAACCCCACCCCAATCCCATAATCTGGCATGAAGTTCAAGCTATAGAAGGTGTGAACATGGACCTCTTGCCTACTAGCAATGCCGTTTAGCTTCAACACAACCCTTGCGTTCTGTATTTGTTCTTTCAGATACCCAAGGACTGCCACCTTTACTCATTGGAAAAGCCCAGCACACATTATCTTCTAACTCTAAGAGTTCCTCAAACAACACAGAATAAAGTAATTCCTTTAATGCGGTAGAATTGAAAGTCCGTCAACATTCTAATGCCCTTCAGCAAACTCCACTGAGGGTGCCTTATGCTGCTAAATGCATGTCAGCTAAGAGCAGTTAAAATATCTGGTGAGGCTCCGGAAAACAGATAGTTTTATGGGATTTATATTTGTAGTGTTAAATATTAGAAGTAAAATCGAGTTTTAAGTGGGTTTTAATTTAGTATTTCTGTGAAAGGAAGAGTAAACCTATAGTCAGATTCATGCCAGACAGCGGTATTTGAGTATCTGGTGGTTTGCTCAGTTTAAACTTCTACAATGCTCAGAGAGAGTTAAGGTATGAGAAGGAAACACGTTTGCAGAAGCAGAAGTTGTTGCTGAGCAACAGGGGGCACCTTTAAGGTAGGAAAGCTTTTGAGTTTAGTTTTAGCTAGTTGAATACTAGTTGAAGATAGATAGTGAGAGAGAAGGCAGCTCTCACAGCTCTGCCAGAAGAAGTTGGGGCGGGATCCTCCGACCCCCCCCCACCCCGCCGGTTCGGTTGTGAATCCCCGGGGGGGCAGCGCGAATCCCACCCCGCCGCCCTGATGCAGGCTACCGTATTCTCTGGCGCCATTTTTCAGGCGGGGGCGGGATTCCCGCCACGCCGGTCAGGGGCCGTTCGCAGCGCCCCCCCCCGACGATTCTCCGGGCCCCGATGGGCTGAGCGCTGTCCATTTTTGGCCAGTCCCGCCGGCATGAATTACTCACCTCAGGCACCGGCAGGACCTGCATCCCCCACGCATGTGGCAAAATAGGCCAGCCGGTCCGCGCATGCGCGAGATCACGCCGGCCCTTCGGTGCATGCGCGAACTCGCGCCATCCCTTCGCTGCCGATTGGAGCGGCGCCAACCCCTCCGGCGTCCACCTAGCTGTTGACGTCGGAGTGGTTGGCGCCGGTTCTCCCGCCGGCGTGGGGACTTAGTCCCCAGAAGGGAGAATCCCGGCCTTGGTTTTAGAAAGCTAAGGGGGTACATCTATCTCAGCATTGCCAGAAGAAAAGTCATACTATAGAGTAATGGTTAAGAAAACAGATGCTGGAAGCTTAAAGTATAGCTAGTTAAGGAAACTAGGGAAAGGAAGAGAAGTTTCGAAGAAGTCTGATAGAATAGGTACAAGAACAGAGAGCTGTGCAATAAAGACAGACAGAGCTGAGAAAAGGACCAAGAAGCTAAAATGATTTCCAGGTTTGTGAAATTTTACTACAGCCGGTGAAATGTGAGTTTATATAACTGTTGAAATCAGTGGCTGGATCTCAAAGTTTGTGTGAAACTAACACAGTGGTTAGCACTGTGGCCTCACAGCACCAGGGACCTGGGTTCAATTCCAGTCTTCGGTGATTGGCTGTGTGGAGTTTGCATTTTCTCCCCTTGTCTGCGTGGGTTTACTCCAGGTGCTCCAGTTTCCGCCCCCAGTCCAAAGATGTGCAGGTTAGGTAGATTAACCATGCTAAAATTGGCTCTTAGTGTCTAGGGATGTACAGGGTAGGTGGGGTTATGGGGATACAGCAGGAGTGTGGACATCTTTCTTTCAGAGGGTCTGTATAGACTCGATGGATCAAGTCAATGGCCTCCTTCTGCACTGTAGAGGTTTTAAGATTCCAGAAAAGGAAACTGAAAGGCGCAATGGAAAACCTGGTGCTGGATTTCTAGTAAGAAAATTGAGCGGAAGCGTTGTTTGACAGTAACGGCTGATATGAAGGACTATTTGAAAGAAGGTTTTAAAGTGTTTTTTTTGGGGGGGGGGGAGTTTCATTAGGAAACGTTCATGTGATAATCAGCTGGGTGGGGGCGGGGGGGGCGATTATGAGAGAAATGCATGGAAAATTGGTTGAGCGACATCTGCCATTTGGCTTTTGAATGGAGTGTGTCTGACCATAGCTAGCCAGTGTGTTTAAAGGGACTGTGTGTTACTGAGACCATTACAACCTAAGGTATAGTTTGTAATCCATGATACCCTTACAATCTGTATTTATTTGCGAAGACAAGTGAAAATAAAGGAGTATTGTATTATTATCAAATTTTTCATGTTTAATAAAAGCTTAATCCTTGGTGTTCTAAACTAATTAGCGGGCCTATGATTCTGTTCCTCCATGTTTTCAAAACAAATAATAAAAGTTGCCAATCTTTTGAGCCAGGGTTCCATTCTGGGATCTTCCCGTCCAGTTATAGCATCAACGAGGATTGTAACATGAGGTCCAAAATTGCTGGTGGATATGCCAAAATCAACATTAGGCATTGAGTGACATGACAACCTGCCCACTCTCATGCTTGTGGCATATGCACAGCACACTTATGCTTGCACCCATCCCATCATGGTGCACTGCGCAGCTTGCACCAGAGGTGGCCAGAAGCAGATTGGTCATCTACTTCTACATTTTCAGGCTTCATCGCCCTGTCACTAGCAGCACTATGGAGTCCAATTTGGTTGCCACCATATCATTACAAGTGACAAACAATATGAGGAGACAGTGGATGAGTGGTAATGTTACTGGACTGGTAATCCAAAAGCCAAATAATATGTTAACTTTATTAATAAAAATATGTGGAATTGATAGCTAGTTTTGGTAATGGTGCCATGAAATTATTGTCAATTGTCATTAAAAACCTTCCTGATTCACCAATATCATTTAGGGAAGGAAATTTGCCATCTTTACTTGGTCGTGCCCACATGTGACACCAGACCCACAGCAATGTGATTGACTCTGAACTGCCCTTTGAAATGGCCCAGCAAGGCACCCAGTTCAAGGGCAACTAGTGATTGACAACAAACGTTGGTCTTGCCAGTTACAGACACAAGATTTTCATAGTAACTTCATTGCAGTGTTAACGTAAGCCTACTTGTGACACTAATAAATATTACCATTATTATCCCATGAGTAATCCTTTGATTTTAATCTTTATTCTATAATTTCTGCTGCCCACTGTTTCAAGATTTGCTGTAATTAAATCCTTTCAAAATGTCAAAATGCAACATGTCAACAATGCAGTCTTTGACTCCTGTGTGCAGCTCCACAGTACACCAAATAGCTCTGTATAAAAAGAATACTGTTAATTTATCCTCAATTGATACCCAATTACTTCTACATTGAATAGAGCTTGAAATCAGCAATCAGAATTGAGTCAATTTACTGACACCTTTTGAAGAAAAAATCAACTCTCAAAGCAATTAAGTAGCTAATTATGTACCTCAGTCACGCCACATTAATTATCCATCCCACCTAATGATAGTATATGCAAAGGAATTTGCATTAATATATTGCAATGAGGTCATGGTGTGCCAATTATAATACAATTACAAAAATGAAGGATTTCATAAGGACAAAATATAATTGAAATGTCATCTAAAACAAAGACTCAGGCTCCAACACAGAAGGAGACCATTTGGCCCATCGTGCTGAACCAAGGCGGGATTCTCCATTGGCTGACGGCGAAATCGGGAAATGTGATTGGGTGGAGAATACATTCCAATGCCAAAACCGCAATGGGCGCCGATTTGACTCACAATTGCAATTCTCCATCACCTCAACAGCGGCGTCAATGGGGTCCGGGACACACGTACAGTAAACACTGTTTGCACATCATTAGTGGGAATGACCCGGTATTCTCGGTGCTTCACAATTCCCCACCTCTGATGGGCCGAGTTCCCAATGGCGCGGTTCACTTGTCGTGGCTGCCGAGGGGGAGAGAGGGAGTACGGAAAGTGTCCAACATCGCCATTGTTTGCTGACAGTTGTGCCGCTGGCTGGGGGGCTTTGATAGGGCCTGGGGGAGTAGCAGGTGGTGGCCAGGAGGTGGGATGTGGGGTCGGGGTGGACGGACACGGAGCACCATTGCCGCAGCTGGAAAGGCAGCCATGCAGCTACGCAAACCACTAACAGCCCACTTTAAACTTAGTGTCCCCCCCAGGGTGCCTTCTGGCCCCAGCCGACTCATCAGCAGTATGGGCGGGCTCCAGCAGAACCAATGCCATCTTGTTGGCTGGGATGAGTGTGTGTGGGGATTGTAATGTGGATGTGCGACTGCAGCTTGTCAGCCTCCTGAGTATCAATCACGGACACTGCGAATCCTGCGCCATTTTTCATTGGAATCGATTGTATTCCATATGGCCCCGTGCTAGCCCCTCCACAGTCGCTGAATCGGTCCCGGTTCGGCGCCAGTTTTGCTGTCGTGAAAGTCCACGAATCCTGCCCCAACACCAATAGTTAGTCTCAGAAACAGAGAATCTAGCCCCAGATCTCCGTAAGACTAACTCAACTTGTTCTATTTAACCTGCCCGAACATAATGTTAAAAAGCTTTTATAATTTTTTTTTCCTTTTTATAAAATTTAGAATACCCAATTTATTTTTTCCAATTAAGAGGCATATTAACATGGCCAATCCACCTACCCTGCACATTTTTGGGTTGTGGGGGCAAAACCCACGCAAACAGGGGGAGAATGTGCAAACTCCACACAGACAGTGATCCAGGGTCGGGATCGAACCTGGGACCTCAGCGCCATGAGGCAGCAGTGCTAACCACAGCACCACCGTGCTCCCCAGCTTCTTTTATAAATAGAGACAGTTGGTGGAAGACCAGGGGCGAAATTCTCCCGAAACGGCGCGATGTCCGCCGACTGGCGCCCAAAACGGGCATCGCGCCGCCCCAAAGGTGCGGAATGCTCCGCATCTTTGGGGGCCGAGCCCCAACATTGGGGGGCTAGGCCAACGCCGGAGGAATTTCCGCCCCGCCAGCTGGCGGAAACGGCCTTTGTTGCCCCGCCAGCTGGTGCGGAAATGACATCCCCGGGCGGCGCATGCGCGGGAGCGTCAACGGCCGCTGACAGTTTCCCACGCATGCGCAGTGGAGGGAGTCTCTTCTGCCTCCGCCATGGTGGAGACCGTGGCGGAGGCGGAAGGGAAAGAGTGCCCCCACGGCACAGGCCCGCCCGCGGATCGGTGGGCCCCGATCGCGGGCCAGGCCACCGTGGGGGCACCCCCCGGGGCCAGATCGCCCCGCGCCCCCCCCAGGACCCCGGAGCCCGCCCACGCCGCCATGTCCCGCCGTTCAAAAGGTGGTTTAATCCACGCCGGCGGGACAGGCAATTTATCGGCGGGACTTCGGCCCATCCGGGCCAGAGAATCGAGCGGGGGGGGCCCGCCAACCGGCACGGCCCGATTCCCGCCCCAGCCGAATATCCGGTGCCGGAGACTTTGGCAACCGGCGGGGGCGGGATTCACGGCAGCCCCCGGCGATTCTCCAACCCAGCGGGGGGTCGGAGAATGACGCCCCAGAAGTGCACTAATTTAATTAATTTTCCATCTAATTTTTCCAAACAGTTCTTCGATATTTCCTTCCTCATCAGCCACACCATAATAATCATCTTTATTATTGTCACAAGTAGGCTTCATTAACACTGCAATGAACTTACTGTGAAAATCCCCTAGTGGATCCTGTAAGAAAGTGTACATGTCTGGTTATTGGGTGAGTTCAAGAACAGATTTAGATGTGACACGCACTGTGCAGTCAAGCACCCTGAATAATATCATTTAAATGTCGAGACTAATGATCTGCAAAAGATGAGTTCAAACTCTACCAGAGCAACTGGGAAATTTAAATTCAATTAATTATTTTGGATTATGTTGTTGGATTACGGATTATTGCAGATGAGCCACAGTGGATATTTGAGGATGGCGCAAGACAGACATACCATGACCTGGTAGGAGTAGCTACAAGCAGGATCGGGAGGAAGAATGAAATTTCTTGCATGAAATGCTGATTCAGTAATCGAGACCATGAAACTCTCAGATTGTTGTAAAATCCCTTCACAAATGGAAATTTGTCGTACTTATCTGGTCTGACCCGTATGTCACTCCAGACTTACAGCAATGTGATTAATATAGTTGAAATGCTCAGTTCTCACCACCAGCTGTGTGAAAGCAATGGGCAATAAATGCCGTCGTTTTCAGCGATGTCCATTTCACATGAACAACCTGCCTTTAGCATTGCGATCTCTGTCCTCCTCCAATTCTGGCATCCCAATTTATTCCCTCCACCATTGGCAGCCATGCTTTAATCAGCTGCCAAGATCCCAAGATCAGGAATTTCCTCTCTAAAGTTCTCCACCTGTCTGCCTCTTATTTGCCTTTTTATAACCTACCACTTTGACCAAGCTTTTGGCAACCCCCAATATTTCCACATATGTCTGCATGTCAAATTTTGTTTGATAATGGTCATGTCACGTTATTTGGGGGCACTTAATGACATTGACAATGTTGTAGAAATTCAGGTTGTTGCTGTTGTAAAGCCTTTCCAAGAGCATTTTCTGTTGTAGAACAGCTGGAACAGAGAACGGCCAATATTTCAAAGACAGCCTCACCAGAGATCTGTACAAAATCAGCACCAAGTTATTATTATTTTGGGTTATAACCAAACATCTTTAAACCATAGAATCCATATATTACAGATGGAGGTCGTTTGGTCCTTTGAGTCTACATTGACCCTCTGAAAGAATTCTGAACTCTACCCAGGCCAGTCCCCTGCCCTATCCCCATAACCCCATGCATTGATCATGACCAATCCACCTAACCTGGACTTTAGACTGTGAGAGGAAACCAGAGCAGCCCGTGGAAACCCACGCAGATATGGGGAGAACGCTGCAAACTCCACACAGTCACCCAAGGCCAGAATTGAACCCATGTACGTAATGCTGTGAAGCAGCAGTGCTAACCACTGTGCCACCATGCCAATGATGCACCGAAGATGCACCAAAACAAAATAAGTTTACAGTGGAAGATTTGGAGCTTCTCAGGAGCATGATTTACTGAAAAAACATCTTTAATACTATTGTCCCTAAATTCTTTAGAAGAAATTTCTTTTTCAAAAAATGCAAAACGGAGTAAACCAAAAAGTTATAGATCAGTTAGTCTTATTTCAGTTGTTAGTAAATGGCTAGAGTTTATAATACAGGTTGAAATTATTTAGCGCTTGAGAAACGAGAGATAATCAGTCAGTGCAGGTTATGCACGATCAACTTTTCAGATCGTTTTGAATAAATATTCAAAGAAGTTTTTGTTCTGGATTTTAAAAAAGTACTTGGTAAGATATCATGGCCTAGCGTTTTTGTTACTGGGCTAGTAATCCAAGACAAAAGTTCAAATCCCACCATGGCAGCTGGAGAATTTAAGTTCAATTAAATAAAACTCTGGTGGGCAACACGGTGGTGCAGTGGTTAGCACTGCGGCCTCACGGCGCTAAGGACTCGGGTTCGATCCTGGCCCCGGGTCACTGTCCATGTGGAGTTTGTACATTCTTCCCGTGTCTGTGTGGGTCTCACCCCTCCCCCCTCCCCCACAACCCAAAGATGTGCAGGGTAGGTGGATGGCCACGCTAAATTGTCCCTTTATTGGAAAAAAAAAGAATTCAAATTTTAAAAAAACTCTGGAACAAAAAGCCATTTTCAATGATTGTCATCTAGGACACTACCCAATTTCCATAATAACTCAACTGGTTCACTACCGTCCTGACGGAACTCTGGGCCAGAATTTTCTGGCCAATCTCGTCGACAGGTTCTTTCGGTCCCGCCGACAGAGAACTCCCGCCGTTGGTTTCCTGATGGCGGGATTGGGTAGAACAGGAAACCCCATTGACAGCAGTGGGATCAGGAGATCACGCTACCAGCCAATGTCAGTCCACCTCCGCAAAACACACTGTGGCAGTGCAGAAAACACCGTTGATGTTGTCACCCAGTCTGGCCTGTATGTGACAGCAGGCCCACAATGCGATTGACTCTTAACTGCCCTTCGACACAGTGAAGCAAGCCACTTAGTTATATTCCACCATTTTCTCATAGGAAATGGGGAATGGGTAGTGAATGTTGGTTTTTCCAGTGATGCCTAATTCCCATGAATGACTTAATAAGAAGACTCCTCGTCTGGCCCACATTATAAGAATAGCAACCAATGAGTGACGTTTGTGGAGAATTTTGCATCTCTGGATCATATTCTAATGAGTCAATTTCAAAAGGGTAAGGGAGAAAAAAAGTGAAGTAAACGAAAACAAATATGCATTAAAAGTAATGATAACTAAAGTTGAGCAGTCAGTAAAACGATTTGAGGAGCAAACTTTAGTTCCATGAGAAAGAAAGGCCAACATGGAAAGAATAACACCAGCATGTAGTACTTATGATCATTACTATGTTTTCAAAATATTCATGATCTATCCACAGCCGTCATGTTTCTTCCTAAGCTCTTCACGTCGATCCCATTTCCCTAACCACTTTATGTGTCACCTGCATTATTCTCTCTTCAGTGCGGGAATGAATTTAGAAACAGTTCAATTTAATTAAAAGCTTGTGCTGCTGAGACCTACTGGGTCAATTTTCTTACCACTAGTAATTCTACTTTATGTAAAATAAAGCATTAAATAAATCAAGTTATTATCTCATGCAAGCTATGCAGACAATGGCCAGGATTTGCCAGTCCCAATAATGGCAGGTTTAACGGCAGGTGCCGGGGGAGGGGGAACAATGTGACAGAATCTAAAACATCAGTTTTCGCCAGTGTGAAATGGTGGTGGAAACGTGCATTCCCACCCGGCATCGCGCGTCGCCATTCCCGCCAGCCCCTGGGAAACCATTTACCATCCTGTTAACCGGATGCAGGTGAAGCCCCAATGAGAATTGTGCCCCCCCCCCCCCCCCCCCCCCCCCGCCCCCACCACCACCACCCAATTATCCGCACCTCCAGCGGGATATCACGCCGGTCTGTAACTCATCCAGACCAATGTGGCATGGACATGTCAGGGCTCAGTTGGAAGAAGGTCTGGGCCAGCCTGTGGATTTCTGAAGATGGAGGACTACAGTGACCATGGACCTTGAACACAGCATGCAGCATTAACTACATTGTGAAGCATTAACTATGTGGGTCTTCTCAGTGCAGGAGATTCTTCATGTGGATCATTGCACTGTAGGAGCTTCCAGGATGTGATCTTCGTAGTCCAGGAGATTCCAGGAATTGGATCTTCTCCCTGCAGGAGATTCCAGTATGTGGATCTTCACACTGGAGGAGATTCCAGGATGTGGATCTCCTCACTGCAGGAGATTCCAGGATGTGGATCTCCTCACTGCAGGAGATTCCAGGATGTGGATCTTCACACCGGTGGAGATTCCAGGATGTGGGTCTTCACACCGGAGGAGATTCCAGGATGTGGATCTTCACACAGGAGGAGATTCCAGGACATGGATCTTCACACCGGTGGAGATTCCAGGATGTGGATCTTCACACAGGAGGAGATTCCAGGACATGGATCTTCACACCGGAGGAGATTCCAGGATGTGGATCTTCACACCGGAGGACATTCCAGGACATGGATCTTCACACCGGTGGAGATTCCAGGATGTGGATCTTCACACCGGAGGAGATTCCAGGATGTGGATCTTCACACCGGAGGAGATTCCAGGACATGGATCTTCACGCCGGAGGTGGTCGGCTGTAGGTGGTAAGTTGGTCGGTGATGGTCTGTTCTGGACATGGGTTAAGACAAGGAGCAGATGAATGAAGGCAGGGCAGGTATGGAGGCTTAGAAGGCCAACTGAGCTCAACTGCTCCCCCCCCCCCTTAACAGTGTAAAGGCAAGTGAGAAGGTGGAAGGCTAGGGAGCAATTTCTAAAATGTGGGGCTGAGACCAATAATGAGACAAGGAGAGAATAAAATGTACAACAGCTGGGCTCAAAGATTTGAGGGGTGGGGCAGGTGAATTTTTATCACCACCTTTCTTAGAAATCTCCCCCTAAACCAAAAAAGGGTCAAAAAGATTCTTTAATTGGTATACAAGGATTTTCACTCCTTGACTCCTTTGCAGACTTAAGTAGGTGCTATTCAGGGTCAAACTAATATTTCAAGTTATTCCTGGTATAACCTATATCTGCAAAGAAGATTTTATCTACTTACTACTCAGTAGCTTCAATCCTGGGTCCTGCTTTGCTGAGATTTAGTAAAGTAGACTTTGACTAGTTTGTAATAACTGCTATTTCAGGTTAGGGTAAATTTCTAACTTACTTTATTTTGTTTAAAAAGATAAAATTACAACAAGTAAAAGATCTTGCTTATGGAGTCCCCTTCCGGTTGATCAGACCTTCATGGCCCCCTTGACAATCTCTCTTCATCTTGGTGTTACCAGCAGGAGTGGTTATCTGGGGCTGGTTTAGCACAGTGGGCTAAACAGCTGGCTTGTAAACAGCGCAAGTTCAATTCCCGTACCGGCCTCCGCAAACAGGCGCCGGAATGTGGCGACTAGGGGCTTTTCACAGTAACTTCATTGAAGCCTACTTGTGGCAATAAGCTATTATTATTATCTGTTCGGCTTCTGAGTCCTGGTGCTCCCATGTACCGAAGTAGCTATAAAGAGCTCCATGCAGGCAACTAGCGATTCCGGGTATTTATTACCCTTCTGGAAGCCTTACTGATTACATTATCTTTTATCCATGTATACATTTTGTCCATTTGTTAACATCATAAAGATTTAATTTTTAATTTTGCTTTATTATTCATGCGTCATATAATTGCTTGACCAGTTATTTCTTCCATTTTAAGCTAAAAGCGTCTAAAGCGTAAGTAATTGTTACTGTTTTAACGTGACCTTGGCGTATCTGAACATTGGCAAGGAGGCTTGTCTTAACACTGACAGGGAACCTTCTTGCTGGTTACTGTGTCAGAAAGATGTTTGAGAATTTCAAAGAGCGGCTGCTGAGTGCGCAGCAGGATCTCAGCAGCGGTTTAAAGACACTGAGTGACAAATCTAAAGAAGTAAAAACTAAGAAGCCAAGCAGCACAGGTAGTTTGCCAAAGTTTACTGCAGGAGCTGAGGTACTAAGCAGGTATGTGAATACTTGGGCAGCCCTGCACAAACAAGCCGAAGACTGCGCCAAAGTTGCTTCAGGGTCCTGAGTCAAAGAGGCAGTAGATGGCAAAGTGGTGGTACTGTCGGCATACTGGGAGATAAAAAGGAACCACTTAATTGAGCTGCTGAACAGCTACAACAAATTCCAGCATTGTTAGTAGGCCTGAACACCCTTACATCTAGCCTTGCTCAATTGGAAGCAGATTTTGAAGAGTTAGATATTTAACACTTCAATCCTTTATCATTTTAAAACATTTTATTCCATTTACTTTTATAGGATCTTTTCCTATTACTTTGCTTTTTCTCATGTTTCTTTCGGGTTATCATTAGAACCATGTTTCAAATAACATTCTTCCCATTTTACAATTTTACAAAAGTGTTGGCTGCTTTTTGGGAAGAAGCAGTTAGCTGCGGTGAATTGTACCGTAGCAAAGTCAACTGTCATCTCCAGATTTCCACCCTTAACTGGTGAATTTAAGTTTCTATCATTCATAAATAAACATTATTTCAATTAATTCAAACTTAAGATTCTGGCAATCCCAATCAATTACTTGCTAAAATAATTAACTTTTCTCTGACTTGAAAGAAAGGCATCGGGTTACAGCATGAGCTGTTTCGAGGTGTTATCTCAAAGCCTGTGTGATAATGACTTGTCTGCAGTTTGAAACTTTTTCTTAAAATGTAGAATACCCAATTTATTTTCTTTCAATTAAGGGGCAATTTAGCGTGGCCAATCCACCAAGCCTGCAAATCTTTGGTTTGTGGGGGCGAAACCCACGCAAACACGGGGAGAATGTGCAAACTCCACATGGACGGAGCCGGGATCGAACCTGGGACCTCGGCGCCGTGAGGCCACAGTGCTAACCCACTGCGCCACCGTGCTGCCCTGCAATTTAAAACTTTTGACTGCTGTTAACCCTTTGAGGGACTTCTGCTTTAACTTCCCTTTATCATTTTTAAGCATTTTATTACATTTATAGGATCTTTTTCCATTTAACTTTGCTTTTTCTCATGGGTTCCTTTGGGTTGATCATCAGACCTTCATATCTCAAATGACAGTCTTCCCATTTTACTTTACACTGGTGAGAGAGATGAGGTGGACATTATAGCACTGGTGGAGGTTACAAAGATAAGCAGGGTAAGGCCATGGAGAGATAAGAATTTTAAATGTTGATGCCTTGACAGACTGTGAGTTAATGTAGGCCAATGAGGATAAACTGATGGGCGAGAGGAGGTAAAAATAATTTCTGGCAGCAAGATCAACATTGGCTTGAACTTTACATCTTACAAGCCCCCTGAGACTTTCTAATGCGGATGCCTAGTCTTAAATGGCTCAAATACTAGTGCTATTTATTGCTCTTTTTGCAGGAAGAAGAAACCATATCGAAAATGAATGGATCTCAGACACCATGCTGGACCTGGCAAAACACATCTGATTGGATAAATAAGTCTTGCACTACTGTACATCATTATCATATGATTTATGTAATAGAAACAATCATCCTTCCTTCTTTTATTGGCTTTATCTGCTCAACAGGGTTGGTCGGAAATATACTCATCCTATTTACCGTTATCAGGTACAGAGAATAAAATATTAAAGGAACTGAAGGATTAATTGAGCTATTGTTATTCAAATGTTTAAAAGAAGTATACAGAATTAATGAACATCAATGTGTAATATTTTATTTGAAGCAAGACCATGGGCGGGATTCTCTGTCGGCAGGATCATCCGGTTCACCAGCAGCGCACTCACGCCCGGGGCACTAAGCTTTAGACAGCAATGCTCTTGTGTAATTGCTGTGTGCATGACACAATAATGTTGGTGAGGAATGTCAGTTTTTTAGTAAACATTAATATGCATATGCAATTTGAGCAATTATGCTGAAATGTTTGTGTCAGAAAAGCCGAATACTGGTTATTAGGTTTGTGTGCAAATTTGATTCAAATGCATATTAAATTATTCTCTCCTTTTTTTAGTTGATCTCGTATTATAGTCAGATGAGGTGATCAAGGAGAACCCAAGTGGAAAGGGGTTATCCAGATTGCCATCCTTCCCTATCTGTTTGCTGTAAACCTGGTGACCTGTGTCCTCATGAGGTGTTGCATACCATGAATCATGAGATGTCCTCTCAAGAGTACTGCAAGGTTCTTTGACAGTAATCCAGGCAGTGGAAGTGTTGCCCAACGATCTGCTCAATGAAATTTCAGACAACAGTATAACTTTCATTAAATCCATGTTAAATCCATGAATGCTAAATAGCTATCTTTTACCTATAGAAAATAGCTGGCTTCTACAATTCGGCCCTTTGATAGTTCGAAAGGATAAGTGAGATATTATCACAATAAGATAAAAGACACCATTAATGCGATAGGATAGGTAAAAGCGCAAAGATTAACTCATTGTCATTGCAGTTTTAAGCATTGCATCAGGCATTTCAGCAATAATCATTATAATTCTTAAAGAATAACAATAAATTAATCAAATTTGATACTACTGATTCAGTATTAATATGTCAATAATACAGTCAAATAATTGATTGATCAGTAACATTTCAACAATAATAGTTCATTTCAAATTCATCTAATGGGGGTGCAGTTGGGTTGGTTTGAATCATTCTGACAATTGGTCCCCTGCATTTAGCGAATAGTTCTTTGATGCACTTAGCACATTGGTATGTTATGTAAATGATGAATATAGCTGCACAGGAGAATAGGATTATTCTTATTGTGGACATTCCAGTGTGTCCAAGCCACCCACAAATTTTATCCCAGAGAGAGATAACTTGGGGTGGATCAAGTTTCTTGATTTCATTTTGGATATGTGATGCCAAACCTTTAACTTCTTTTTGAGTTATCTGGAATGAAAGTGCAACACTCCGCACCAGGTGCCACCTTTTTCGGCTAGTACATAGTCAAGTGCCATTCGATTTTGTAATGCCACGGTTCGAATTGCTCGCATTTCATTAGAAATATTATCGAGGGCAGTGGGGTGTACTCGGCTACGTTTTGTATGATGGTTGTTATTTTATTCAATTCATTCTCCATCCTTATTTCCCAATAGAAAGGAATGATTCTAGCATAAATTGCATCTCTTAAGGTAATGGAACGTTTATTTCTTCGAGCAGCCGATTCTGAAACATAAGGGAGATTAGGCAAATGACGAATGGCAGGTGCAATGTATCCTACACAGCAAGATCCTGACCAGGATCTTGGGAGCCAGGGATATGCTCTATCATCGCAAATAAAATAAGTTCCATTATAAGCAGAATATCAGTAAATATCTTCTAAGAACCATTGGTCTGAGAATGTTTTATTATTTTTGAGGTTAGGTATGCCTGTTATTCTTGAGGACCATTTAACTCTTTGTAAGTAACCGTTTGTTCATTTATAAGCTTTGTTAACATCTACATAACTGGTACAAACACTATTACCCATTTGTATCCCCTTAGGGTTCTCACTGATAAAGCAAATTGATCCTTTTTGTTTAATATTAGTTGGGAGGTTAAGATGTTTAGGCTTTTGGTTAGGGTTATATTTAAGTTGGTGCCATCGTGAAAAGGTGTTTAGTGGATAGCCTGCAGATTTCCATAAGTTAATACATTTTTGGATGTGAATCTTGTACCTTCCTTTTTCACATGAGTGTGCTCCAGAAGACCGCCACAGAGCGAGGGACGCTTTGATAGATGTACCATTCTGCTGTTTCTGAAGCATTAAAGGGAATAGTTAGAAAGGGAATACCCTCCCCTGAGTTAGTAGGTGTTGCAATGCATACCCAACAATTGGAAATATCAAAGTTTTTAGCATATATCTTAGATGTGTAAAGGAATGTGTACTTATTCAGTTCTGGTACAACATTCACAAAGGCAATCAAATAACTGAAAATTAAAATTGCGGTAAACATTTAACTTGTATGCGTGCTTCACGTGCGATGCGTGAATCCAACTTTTCTTTCCTTTTAACTTCACAGTGGGTTGGGTGGTGAGAAGGATTACGAAAGGACCTTCCCACTTCGATCCTAAGGGTTCCTTTTTCAGCTTTTTGACGTACACTTGGGATTATTTTCACTAGGTAAAAGATAGCTGGCTTCTACAACGACCCAACTCTGCCTCAGTCTATTTGCTTCTGAGGCCCTCATCCATGCTTTTGTCATGTCCAGATTCAGCTACTCCAGTGGTTTCTTGATTGATCTCACTTCCTCACCCTCCATAAAACTGACTTCATTCAAACCTGTCATCGATATCTTAATCTGCACCATTATGTTCACCAGCCCCCCCGCCTTCCATTCTGTGCTCACTATTATATGTCTTCTCTGAATGAACTAATTCTCCTCCTCATCATGGTTCAAACCTGTTCAGGGTCTCAGCACATCCCTAGCTCCTCCAGCAATGCAATCCTTGTAGAACTTTATATTCTTCCAGTGCTGGCCTCTTGCGCATTTCTACTTCTTTCACCACACCATTGGTGAGGATACCTTCAGGCATTTAAGCTCCAAACTCTGGAGTCTCTTCTCTGCGTCTCTGACGCTTTCTTTGTGAACCTTCTGCAAACTTACTTTGACCTAACTTCAATTACCTCTCCTAATATTTTCTGCTTTGACTTGGCGCCAATTTTTATCTGATTACACTTCTATGACATGCATTGGGGTATTCTCCCATTTTCCCAGTTCAAAAGCATTATGTAAAAGGACTCAGGACCCTGAAGCAGCTTAACCTGGCTTGCTGCCTCTGTGACAACCAAAGAAGCATGAACATTGATCTTGTATTTAACAAAACCGGGGTATGAGGGAGTTTAACCAATTATCTCACGATTGATTACACAGCCTTGCTGGGGGCAAAGTATAATTTAATTCTTAAATTCCCATCCACATAGCATAACAAGGTTTCGCCCAGTGATGCACTAGAGTGAATGATGGGAAATATGTGATAGGTAATGCATTTCCATCATTTAGCATTCACTTGAGTCAGTGCATTCCTCCCATAGGTTGACGTGGAGACATATCTTCTCTAAGCAATTACCTGACCATTAGCTTACTGCAAATTCATGCACTACGTATATCCAAATTTCAATGTGCCCCTTGAGCAGGTGAGGATCCTTGCCAGGAGTGATATGTCGGAAAATTAACGATAAATTACTTATATTAATGTATAATTAGCAGGTGTACTGGCTTAAATACAGAGATAATCAACTTCTTATATGGCAAATGAATTAATACCTGAGTAAGTATCCTTTAGTAAATGTGGCTATCAATAAGGTGATTAGTTATCTCTGAACAATACATTTCGTTCAAGGTTACCAGAATGTTACCTGTGTTATTACAGCACCATTATTTGAATTAACCCACGACTAAACAAAATGAAGTAAAACAAAGATACCTAATTTACCAGGCAATAATACAATACTGATTAAATTAAATTTGGATTTGTTTCAGGTCCGTGCAGAAGACCATCCCAGATATTTATATTTGTAACCTAGCAGTTGCGGATTTGGTTCACATTATTGGAATGCCGTTCCTAATTCATCAGTGGGCACAAGGAGGCGAGTGGGTGTTTGGCAGTACTCTCTGCACCATTATCACATCACTGGACAACTGCAACCAGGTTTCCTGTTGTGCAATTATGACAGCTATGAGTTTGGACAGGTAAGCAGGAGCACAATGTTGCTACTAGAACAAATCCTAAAATAATCAAAACAAACTGCTGATATTTCCTTCCCAAAAGGGTATTAGTACAACACACAATTTTTTATTACAATCGAAGAGCTTCACGGCCATAATTACTGACACTGGCATTCTATTCCAGGTTTATTTAATCCATAAATTTCCAGATGCTTGGTGGGTTTTGACCCCAGGACTCCAGGTCACTTAGTCTATGCTTCTACAATCTAACCACAATTCTACAACACCCTCTACTTACTCATCACAAAGATTGTGGGCATTAAAGGATAATCACATGCACTGAAATGCTGTGAGTTCAGATAAGCCTCATTCAATTAAATTTAACAGGGTCAGAAGTGCCTCACTCAAATCAATTAAAAACCCGCACCTCAAAATTCCCCCAGCACCTATAACCATCATAGAAAATTACTCCAATATTCCAGTTATCTAAGTCAACTAATCAAAAAGTGGCCCTTGAGGTGCAAATACAATAACCAGTCTAGGTTCATAGGATGTGCTTTTATCATATTTCAGTAAGATACATCGGGCACGATTCTCCGGAAAGATTTCTAAGTGTGGTAGCGAAAGGGAATTGCCACGGGTTTCCCGGCGTTCGGCCCAGCGAGGCCGGCAAAGCTATTCAGTGTTAATTGGCCCACATAGTGATACCCCATGGGCTTCTCACCGCAAATCATAGAATCATAGAATTTACAGTGCAGAAGGAGGCCATTCGGCCCATCGAGTCTGCACCGGCTCTTTGAAAGAGCACCCTACCCAAGCCCACACCTCCACCCTATCCCCATAGCCCAGTTACGCCACCCAACACTAAGGGCAATTTTGGACACTAAGGGCAATTTAGCACAGCCAATCCACCTAACCACATCTTTGGACTGTGGGAGGAAACCGGAGCACCCGGAGGAAACCCACGCACACACGGGGAGAACGTGCAGACTCCGCACAGACAGTGAACCAAGCCGGGAATCGAACCTGGGACCCTGGAGCTGTGAAGCAATTGTGCTAACCACCGTGCTATCGTGCTGCCCAATGAAAGCTTGACAGCCGATTCGCCAGGGCCGCGCTCGCCAGCCCCCCACTAACAAGGTCGAGCAGGACTTAAACAGCACTTGTACAGTCAGCCCCACTCAGCTCGCAGCCATGGCATCGAGAAGGCCAGCCCGAAGATTCGATGATGCAGACTTGGAGAGATGTCCTGTTCCCCAGAAGGTCCCAGGAGGGTGAGCCACAGGACAGCCAGTGCCGACTGGAATAAGGTGAGCTTGGGGAGTGTGACCAGGTGGACTGACCTCCAGTGTCGTAAGAAGGTCAACGCCCTACACCGGTCAGCACAGATGAGGTGACTCCGACATCCCCCACTTCCAAACCCCCAAGGGAGCATCAAGCCCCCAACCCGCCCTCCAGCCCACCCTCCCTTCAACTCCACCTCAACCCTTCCTTCACACACCCTCCCACCACTGTGAACCACACATGTGGCTAATGATGCCCACCCTTTGTCTCCGCAGGAGAAGCTCTCACACAATCGCTGGGAGAGGGCCCAAACTGGCGGGGATGTGCCAGACATCTGACGGGATTCGAATTAGAAGTGATTTTGTCACTCCGAGAGAACCCACAAACTTTGAAATCCAATTCCGTGAAAGAGAAAGAACCACAAGTGCAAGCCCATATCAACCAAATCACCGAATTTCGGAAGTGCGTACTAACCTGCATGCGTACTAACACGGATATAAGGTAAACTCGTTGTGTCCAAACTATCGAGGGAATTGTGAACCGGAAAATAGCTTCGGCCATATCCGCAGTTCAAATCGCCGCCTTATCCCCCTGTCCCAAATTAAAGGTAGGGAAAGAGAAATCAAAGTAGTGCAAGAGAAATTAACGATAGGAAACAGAGATTAATGGTAGGAAACAGAGATTAAAAGTAGAGCAAGAGATATTAGAAGCAATGGCCACAAAAGCAATGGAACGTTTCATGAACTCGCAGGAACCCAAGGTCACAGCGACCAACAGAGCAGAGCAATGCTCCATATGGGACGAAGAGTTGAGGAAGTATTTAAAGGGAAAAATTGGTCCAATTTTTGTTCAAATGAAGAGTCAGGTCCAGGAAGCATAGGACAAACTTGGTGGGACAACCTAACCGAGATGCATAAGAAAAATGCAGCGAAAGTGCGAAAGCCGATGGCAATAGTGTCCTGTTTGGCACAATTGTCAGGCACAGAGGAGGTCGTGAGGACGCTCCGCAGGCAGCTGGTTGAAAAAGAAGAGAAGAATGAGGGAAACAATAGTGAAAGCGAAAAGATTATTGAGCAATTCCGGGATCAGTTGGTAGCTAAAGATAAAGAGATGGCTGATGTCAAACGGGCACACCAATCTTGTTTAGGTCACCTTAGCAGCTTTCAGACCCAGTACGATAAAGCCGACCAAGATACACAGCGCGCAGTCTTGGTACGAGAAGAGACAGAACAGCAGGTAGCACAGTTAACGAGACAATGCGCGGATTTAAAGGCAGCTTTACGAGCGCTCCATAGCTCCACTACAGAACAAAGACAGAGCACAGTAGATGACGCGAAATGTAGACAACAAATAGAGAAGTTGCAGTCACTGCTTTCAGTGCAAAATGGATTTAGAGATGCCTTTGGACAAAATTTGTATGAGGAAGATGCCCCCAATTGGCAAGAACTAAATGAAACCGCCCAGAGATATGTGGAGGACACAAAAAATCACAATAGAGCCCCCCATGCCCCAAAAAGGAAAGCACCCGCACCACTGACTGCACAGGCAGCGCACATCCCCATGAATCCGGTTACCACACAGCGCAAGTCATCGGATCGGGAGGAGCCCGATTGCGTTTACACCATCCCATTATCCATCACCCAATTGAGAGATGCCTGCGCTAAAATTGATCCATTCGAACCCACCACAGACCTGCATAATTTCTTTGAGAGAGTACGCCAGCAAAAGGTTATGTACGGTCTAGATGAAAGGGAGGAAGTTAAACTTATAGTAATGAGCCTTGACCAGTCCGTCAGCTCAGCTTTGCCAGCACCCCAGAATGTAGGAGGACGAACCCTACAGGAGATAAAAATGGCCATTTTAGATGCAATCGGGTATAACAAAGGAGATCCGGTAGAAGGTTTAAACCACTGTAGGCAAAAGAAGGGAAAGCATCTGACCGCATTTGCAGGTCGCTTTTGGATCCATTTTAAAGCAGTATTTGGGGATTTGAACGACGCACACTTAGATAACGACGACACAACTAAATGGGCCCGCACTTTAGTCTTGCATGCCACAGAAGCAGGTCAAAAGGCTTGTGTGAATTACGACCCTGCCAACTCCACACACAATGAAGTTTGGGTTTTAAAGCAACTCTCCAGAGATTGGGAACAATCCCTACACAGGAAGGCAGATCAGGAATAGGTAGAAGCAAATATGCACCCAGTTAGAACTAACCAGGACCCAGCATGGATAAACGAGGGTAGACACGAGGGACAGCACCCCAGAGCACAGGTACCACGAGGTTGTTACAATTGTGGACACATGGGACATTACGCCCGCGAATGCCGACAAAACCCCCGAACCAGCAACGCCACCACAACCAGGCCCCCCACATAGGAACAATGTTAGGCCCATACATAGTGTTAGCGCCCGTTCAGATAATTCAGCACCCAATTCCACAGATTAACGGTGTTCGGACTCCCCAACTTGGGTCTGCGACACACTCTGGGACAACTCAGGCAGACCAGTACTCACAGGCCCCGGGGACATCCAGTAGAATTTCTTTGGGACACAGGAGGGTCCCGCACCACTTGAAACTCCTCCACAATGGTCCAGCGTGACAAATGGCCCATCACAGCCACCATTACCCTTAGTGGATTTACTGGACACGTACAGCAGGGATACATCACAGCCACCGTAGATATTCAGATAGGAACCATAAGCACCAGATACCCCGTTGTTTTAGTCGACTTGCCCCAAACAGCCGAGCACATTCTAGGAATCGATTTTATGAGCTCCCACAACCTTTCCTTTGATCCCGTGAATAGATGTGCATGGAAAATGGCCAAAACAGCGAGAGCCCCTGCTACACTCACAGTAGGGAACTATGAACATAGGATTTGCTCAGTGGGAGACTATTGGTTTGATCCGCAAACAATTAGTACAGACCAGACAATTAGTACAGACCAGACAGGTCCTCAGAAAACATAAAGTTTCCTTCGCCCAACACAAACACAATTGTGGAAGATCCCAGGAATGGTCACAATTTCAGGTCCTGATCCGAAGCCACAGTAGCAATACGGTTTCCCACAGCAAGCTGAGGGTGAGATTTTAAAAGTCATCAATAGCTTATTAGATCAAGGAGTAATTCAGCCAGTAGCCTCAACAAATAATGCTCCAATTTGGCCCTTGAAAAAACCCGATGGTTCTTCGCGACTGACAATCGACTACCGAGAACTTAACAAGGTCACCCCTTTAGCAGCCCCCACCGTTGCCACGAGTCCTGAGGCCATGCTCAAGCAGGGAGTACAGGCAAAGTACTTCACAGTGCTGGACATCAGCAATGGCTTTTGGTCCATCCCGCTAGACAAGACCTGTCAATATACGTTCGCGTTCACATTTCAAGGGCAGCAGTATACGTGGGCATGCCTCCCGCAAGGATTCCACAACTCCCCCTCCATTTTCCACCGACAATTGGCCAACGGACTTTCCAAATTTTCCCGCCCCGAATGCTTTATACAGAATGTGGACGACTTCT